>NW_020454738.1:0-40729 GCF_003342845.1 Nothoprocta perdicaria
GTGGATATAGAAAGGAAGCAAAGAGAAATCAGTGTAGATGGGATGTGAACCAGTCCTACTACTTGTTCTTGGGGAGAAAATCCTCTCAGTGAGGAAAGATGACTTCCTGGTTTATCTCACTCCCTTTTTGAAATTTAGTATGGGTTATTTTACAGCCATTCAGTTCCTGACTGGGGAAAGTTAGAAATTAATGACTTATGGGAAGCGTGCAGCTCATGGCAGAGAGCGGAGCCAAGGTCAGCACTGCTGCTGTACCACTGGATCAAGCATCACCAGTTGGCTTTGTTCCAGCATGAGCTTGGTGTGCAGCAGAGGAGGGTCTGGGAAATCCTGCAAACCTTGCTCTGTGCAGATGGATCGGTGTAAGCTCCAAAGGGAGGAGTGCTCCAAGGGAAAGGGACATAGGCCAGCTGATTTACACTACATTGATTTAATACTTCTCTTGCAACTTCTGCCAACAGGGCTGCGAAGGCTTAGCAGCAATAAAAACCTGGGGTGTCGGATGATCTGTTTGAGTGAGTGACAGCCCAGGCAACATCTTCATTTCCTTAAAGCAGATATTGCCAGGTAGACAGCCTCTTTAGCTGGAGTGAGCTTGTTTAAAGCTGGCGTAGGTACAATTATCTTTCACTGCACTCTGAAGTCATTTCACCATTTAATGCTGAATCGGTCCATAAAATCTTTCCCAATATTTCCCAGGTGGCCAGTGTGTGAGAGATAATGTCCCAAGAACAGATATATCAACAAGACTGTACAATTTTTGAATGTTCTGGGGCTGCTCTGAGGTTTTCTGCTAGCTCAGGTGGTTATCTTAAAGGGATTACACTCAGTGCCTCCAATGTAGAATCAGTCAGTCCTTTTGTAATATGTGTAGAAAAGTCTCAGTCAAAATTACTGAAGCTGAAAACATGCTTTTCAAAGCGGCTTTGAAATTTTAAAGGTTCTCGATTTTTTTTCTCCAGAAACTTAAAATGGTTTTGATATATTCCTAATTTTTAGAAAATCTGACATAGATATATATAGAGAGAGAGATTAAAAAAGGAGAAAAAAAGAAAAAATATGTAGTGAATGTTTTCTGGAAAAGACCAGCAGAAGGATGTGACTGCCAAAATTAGAAGCTGCCTTTGATTAACCTTTACTTTCAGCATGCACTCGTGACTCCATTTATGTCTCATTGCAGCAAATGCATAAAAAGACCTTGATTAATGTGATTGCTTTAAAATATTTTTTATTTGTAACAGCTACTACATATAAATACGCATATTCAGGATGTCTGAGCACTGGCTGTTTTCTTCCCCTTCCTGTAACTCCGTTAAAGAGGCTGTTTTCTCCAGGATGTGTTCTGCAGTAGACTATGGATGGGACATCAAAGACCCTCCCTCTGTCACCTTCCTTTCAGCAGCTGCTGGAAAATCCAGGGCTGTGTCCATATTTCTGTGATGCCTCGCCATGGCAATGAATGAGCGTGCATGAGGGTGGAAGTGTGAGTGCTATGTGATGGGATGTGACATACTCTGCCCAGCTGTCACTGTGATTCATTAAGTCAGCGCCTGGGAGCAGGGCAGAGTGCTAGGAAAGCCATGTGGAGCCAGGCAAGGGGGAAAAGAAAACCTGCCCCATTTTAGGGGATTGCTGCACCTGGTCATGTATCCATCCATCTTCCTGCTTGGACAGCCAACTTAAGTGACATCTGCAAGCAGCATGTTGCTTTTTTGTTGTTGTTTCAGAAGAGCTTTTTCTTCCTTTCTTCCCATATTGCTGTCTTTTTTTCTTCCACCCGATTTCTTCAATTTTCACATCTTTCCTCTCATTCCCCATCTTGCTCTTTCTTTCTCCTTAATGCTCTTCCCCAAATCATCGGCCTTTTACCACCACTTGCCTGCATGTTGCCATGTCCAGCTGCCTGTGCCCTCACAGCAGGATCAGGCCAGGCATGTTGGCCATGCCTGTAGCCAGGCCCGGTCCTAGAGTGCAGTGGGGGGCAGCAGGCACAGGCAGTCCCACCAGTGCACAGAGACCAGGGACTAGCTTTAGTCAATGTGGAAAGTCTGAAAGAGGTGTCTAAGACAGCAGGTGTGGCTCGTCCTCAAGTTGCCCATATTTCCACTGTCTGYTTGGTGACCTTAGAAAGCCACTTTGACTAGATATGCAACTTTTAGATGACTAGGTCTGCATAATAGAGATCCACCTCTAAGGCATAGAAATTAAAGTAATATAAATTATTCAGATGAAGAGATCATAAATAATTTACCCTAGGAGAACTCAGGTTATATCATCTCTCTAAAGGTCTTAGGGCATTTTATTATTTTAGGCCAATAACCATGCATATCATACCCTTCTCCTATAGGTGTCTATTTAAATAAAGTATCACTTCCTGACCTTAACAGCTAAGGGAGCTATTCTTGTGCTATATAGTTGGAGACTTGCATTTTGGGCTCTGCATTCCAGACCTACTGGCAGCTTGTTGTATGTTTGATTACACAAATCCTAAACAAGCTTTCTTAGCATTTGGTGAGTTCACAGCATAGCCCTTCCACAGCTCAGCAACCTGGGACACAAGGAGGTTAACTTTTGGGTGGGATTTGGGGATGGAGGAAGGGCAAGGATCATCCTCCCATCCATAAGGATAATAGTGGTTCATTATTTATTATGTAAACATTGCACTAAGTATACATCAGACTTGGGATGCTAAATTAGACACTTGTGTGAGCTTCTCCCCTCAGTGCAGAGTGAGATGCATCTCTCTAACCACAGTGTTTCCCAGCAAGATGAAATAATCATGACATTAAGCTAGAAGTGGGAAAGCATGAGATTAAGGTCTCCTATTCTTGTCTGCCAAGCAGCATCCTCTGCTTTTAAAGCTCCTCTTCTGCCAGTGGGCAGAAGGGCTCTTCTCTTGCAGTAATTATTGTGACAGATACTGGACAATGTCTGATTCAGGCCCAAAGCTACAGTGAAGTGTTAATCTCAATGGTGGTGTGAGTAGTACAGCCACATCACATTATGTGCCAAAAGCGTCTTCTTGGAAAGTGTAACAGTTGGTGGTATGGTGGATAGAAAAGCTGTTTTCCCCATWAGAACTAATATAATGGAGAGATCTGCATGCAGGAATTAAGAAAACCACCCAGTATAAAAACATAGGGACAATATATGTGACKTGGAGGATGGGGAGGCAGGAAGAAGATCAATAATGAGAGGAGATGTTGGCTTATCAGAACAGATCAGTGTTACAAAAGATTTCAGCTGCATCATCCATGATAGCAACGACCAATGTGAGTCTTCTACACTGAATTTTCTTGCTGTCTCTTTTGAGCAGCTACATTTCATTGCATCATCATGCCTCACATGCATCAAGATCTATCAAGGGTTCAAGATGATAATACAGGTTAATGGCTAGCATAGTAGGGTTAATACTGGCAATGCAGGTCAAAAATAGTGTTTGGAGAAGTGGCAGGGAGATAAGCATTGCTGTCTTCAGGTGAAATAAGACATGAAAAAGGATGTTCTTTTGATGAGTAGGACCACTCAGTGAAATAGAAGTCAAAGAAAGGTTTGTCAGCTCTTATTTTAACCAAGCTAGTTTTCTCTCCCTTGCTTTTAGATACACAATATTGCGCTTCCAGAACAGTACCTAGAATATCTAATTGTGTGGTTAAATGAAAATGGTAAGTGCGATTTGCATTTGATTTTTGCAGAGTTCATAGCCAAACAGAAGTCAGATCTCCACAACATGCACTGATATGTGTGTATATTCCTGTCTGTTTGTGATTGTATTTCCCTGTATTTCAGCAGGGAAAGACTCCCATTAATTGCTGCAGGCGGGATTGTAGGCAGGGATTTGCAGACAATAGGAGATTAGCTCACACACAGCTCTTTTCTTTGACAATAGAATTCAGCCTGGAATTTTTCCTTGAGCATAATCTGTTTAAAAAAGATAAAAGACAGATGCTTCATTTATGTCAAGAAATTTTGTATTTAAAGTATGATTCAAAATGAAACATGCCCTCAGGACTCTCTGTAGTGATGTCAGATGTTCATCTGCCTCATTTAATGTGTGTGTGGGGGAAAACAGAGTAAAGAAATCTAAAACAAACAGGAGCCTCTCTCCCTGCACTGTTGTAATTACAACACAGAAAGTATTACGTTTTTGCCCTGCCTCCCTAACGTGCTGCTTCATGGCAGCTCTTTGCCTGGTATTCTAAGCAGTGAATTTCCATAACTGAGTGATGACCTACATTCAAGGCAGAAGCCTCGTTGCGTACTCTCTGAGCTCGTGCTCTGGAGGATACCCTGGCTGCCTTCCAGTTCAAGCCTGAGATTCTCAGAATTTCATTTCCTGGCTTGTCCCCATCGCTTTCACCAGGGACCAGCTTCAGCATGGAGAATTCGTGTGGAAAAGCCACTATGAAAAATACAAGTCTGGAATAAATTTTTATAGTACATTTAGGCATTAGTCTGATATATTTTTAAGAATATGCCCTACAATGAACACAAAGAAATAGGCAGTGAAAAAATTAACTGCTTGATTAAAGGCAAGGCTGTGACTTAGCCGTAACACAGTTCTTTCAAACTTTGGCAAGTCTCTCACCATTAAATAAATTACTGAATTAAACCTTAGTGTTTCCATTGATACCTCATCCTGCCCTGAAACTTTACTTACAGATCAAGTTACCTACTCATGAAAAAATGTAAGAATATGGAACTGATTAGCCAAACACTAAAGTGTCGTTGCAAACATTTTTGAAAAGACAGAATGAAAGCATGTAAACTGACTGAATGATTAATTAATGAATACATTTAATTTTATTCTACAATGTCAGCAACCTGCCTATGAACTTCCTATTTTTGCTATTTTTGCTAAATTTTTTTTTTTTTTTTTTTTTTTGTTCAAGAAGCAAAGCAGTGGTTTAGAAGGCTGCAAATAGTTATGGTAGAAGAGTACAAATCTGCAAGATTTTCAAAAGGAAGTTCTGCTATGTGTTTGGCTGTCCAAGTGGTATGGTAGGCAGTGGAAARCTAACACAGAAATTAAAAAAAGAGAGCCCAAATAGCCCAGAATTTACTAAATCCTGAGAAAACTGGACTAATTATTCCTTTGGATTCCCATTCATGCAAATGATAGCATAACTTAGCCAATACTTCATTAAATAGCACTGAAAACAGTAAAATTCCCACAGCCATGAGAATGGCTGATTATTACAACATGTTGCTTTAGCTCCAGAAGAGAGAGCAATTACACAGTGCAGGGGGAAAGTTCCAAGTTGTAAATCTGGCAAACCAAGGGGACCTTTTCTTGACAAGTGAATGAGTAGAGGAGGATAGGGGAATGAGTCTTCAGGGTTTTGGTAGGGCTAGTTCAGCTTTTCGATCAATTGCAGCTTGGTTCAAGCAACTGACTTTTCTTTGACACAGCCACTAAAAATGCTGAAGCAACAGAATTAAAATAATAAATGAACATGGCCTCATAAACATCATCTTCCCAATAAGCTGTTTACTGGAGGCTAATGACAGTGGGGAAGTACTATATTTTTTTAACRACAGTCAACTCCAGCAACTCTGTATTAAGCTACTTCAGCATAAAACTGGATAAAAAATGATATGAACATCAGCAGTGATGGAAATGCTTTTGCTTTCACAATTATGTGTGTTTTAACTCCTGTCTGTTTTCCTGGGTCAGAAAAGACTTCCCAACATTTTCCACTAACTTCCTTTCCCAGAGGGTCTAATCTATTACTGCCCTGTCTAACTAAGGAGAAGCTACCTGGACCCTGGGTGGGTTTGGTACCCACTCAGTGCAGACATGTCCCCAGGAAGCAAATGGAGAAGATGCCACCTGGTGCTGGAGGTCACACAGAGGTCCAAGTAGTACATGAGAGCAATGCTGCCCCCAGGGCTGCTCACTGGTGTGTGGTGATGCTCCTCAATACCACCCTTTTCACTTGCATTTCTCCTTTCATGGCTTCCACAAACTACTGTGTCTTGCTTATTTTTTTGTCTTCCCCTGTTAGCTTCTCCTTTCCTCTCATAACATTCCTCCACTTGTTTTCTCTTCTTCTTTTGGTTCAGTGGTCTCTTTCTCTCTCCTGCTCTTGAAGTCCTACTATTCTTAACATGGATCCTCATCCTTCTTGCACTTAGAGATATTATAAGCTCAGCCATCACAATAGACCTGGTAGATGAGCCTATTCCCCGAAGGTTTTTGTGGTTGCTGTGTTACAGAAAAGGCCATTTTGGGCATGAGTATCCAAGATTTTCAGCCGTGCTCTACCTGGAGAAATGGAGCAACCCAAATTACAGAAAGCTAAATCTAGTTGCTAAGTCCAAAGCTAACRCTGCTCTATGCCAGAGTTTTAATCTGTACACACGCACAAATGCAGGGATGCACTGTCCAGCAAAGAATTTGGTGATCTCTCATTTCTCATGAAAAAATAAGGGAAAGCAATGAACAATGCTGTGCCACCAAGCACAGCATGAAGCAAGATAAAGACAAATGAATAGTACAGGGCTGCTTTCTTTACATAATTGTCTGGGGAAACCACCTAGAGCAAATCTGGATGCTAAAAACTGTTTGGAGTGATGATAAAAAAAAAAAAAAGGCAATTTTTAGCTGAAGAAAACATGCCAATAGCCTGCAACTTGGCTGTTTCCTCAGTACTTAAAAGTGAATCTTTTTAGGTTGCATTTCATCTCTTGGTAACATGAAACTAAAAGCATTCTGAAAGAAACAATGTGGACTTGTGTCATCTCTCACAACAGGAAACTGCTCCTTTTTAAGGAGAGGAACTCAGAAGTGTTTCTTTCACCTGCAGTTGTACATTGACAGGTCACGTGTCAGTATAAGTAGCACATACCCTGATGTCACTAAGCCTTCAATTTCCTTCCTATCCAGCAAGCTGGAAACTTTCCAGGATGACCAAGACTACTTAAACACAGTCTAATGCTAACTTCCCTTCATCCTCTCATATAAATTAAAACAAATAAACAAGCAGACAAAAAGAAAATCAGGAAATTAAGAGCAGGCATGAAATAGTAACAAACATAGACAGCACTAAAACAAAATACAATTGGGCAAATTCCTAAGATGAACATTTTCTTCAGTCTATTTTGATTTATTAGGAGGATTAATGGAAAAAAAAGTAGACATCTTAATTGCTTATATGTTATGGTTATTTTTAATCAAAAATGAAAACGCTTAGTTGGTGTGCTGAGGAGATATGCATAGACCAGTTTGTCTAACTGGTGCATGCTCATTTTGTCAATGTTGGATGTACGAAGTTTAAAAAACTTTTCTTTAATATAGAGTTGATCATCCAATGGATTGTACAATCAGGAGCAAATGAAGAGACAGGTGTGTGCAAGACCCCAGGGTGTGAATCCACATGACAGCTAGATGAAACTCAATAGGGTATCAATGTTCCTCTGCCCTGCCTTTCATCCTGCCCTTGTGCCCACTCTGGCACTTCTCTGACTCTAAAGTAATCCATTCCTTTGGTAGGATCAGTTTTCTGCCCGTTCTGCTTCCTGAGGAAGGAAGACATCCTTTGTGGGCCATGGGGGAGAATATAAGGAGACAACTCTTTTCAGCAGTGGCACTTTTGGATCACCTTAGCCAGGATGAAAAAAGATACATCTCTCAAAACCAGTAACCTCATAAAGAATAGCTTCTCTTCTTGAGTCTATGTGATGTCCCATTACAGGCAGATTTTGTAAGTTTTATTTTGTTTCGGGTCTTCTTATAATAACAGCTACTATTAAATTTTGTTGAAGAGCATGGAACATATTTCTAGGCTTGTGCAGAAAGCTATACCAATAAAATTTAAAGGATGATATCTCTTTTAACTCTTTCATACTTATTTCCTTCTTACATAACTCACTAACATGTTTTAAACACTGTGACTGTGTTTTAACATAATCTAGTCCAGTCTATACACTAGCTATTATGTTAGTGTAAGAAAGAATCACACCCCTATCAGGTTTACAGAACTGAAGCTTGTGAAGCACCTAACCTCTAGGTTTAGAACAGTGTTTAYTTGTATCTTTCATAAAAATAAAACAAAATGATTTTTATGGTTAGACTCGATTACATCTAAGGTCTTTTCCAACCATAATGATTTTATGATCAAAACAAATCAGGAGCAGGACAGTTCGCAGACTGTCCTGACATATTTGTAATTTAGCAAGTGCCTGACCAACACATGTACAGCATCTGATGTACAAAGCCAGGGCTTGCATGTGTGCATCCTTAGAACATGAGGAAATGGAAATCTTTGCTGTACATATGATTTGCACTACATGACAAACAAAAACTTCTGTCCTAGCTACAATAAAGCTATCATTACAGACAATTTGCCTAAATGCTTTGTGGGCTAGAAGGATACAATAATATTGTGTAGAACAGCTTGGAAGATTTCAGAGAAAGAAATTCAGTGCCCAAGGATTTAAGAATCACTATTGTGCACAAAAAGCTTGACAAGCTGCCACAGCAATAAATAAGAAAGTGTGTGTGGGTGGGAAGGAAAGTCACCCTGTTCCTTATGCAAAATCATAATTGCTAAGAGCTGAGTGATGGCTAGAACGTGAGCAGGGGGTTATGTTGCAAACAACCAGGATAAGCAATATAGCAATAGCTACAGTCAGTATAAACTACTTTAGATCTTAAACATCATTGCATACTCAAAGGTTGTGGAGAAAAGARAGGCTGTTTGTCTCTCTCTCCCAGACTGTCATCAACTGCCCTGCCCTTCAGCTTTAGATTCTCAGCTGCTTCTGTCTTCTCCAGCATCAGATTTTAGCATGGGCTGCCTTTTTCCTGACACAACACTTTGGCCATRTCCATCACTTGCATCCTCATGTGACTACTTCAAGCAAGAGCTGCGCACCTTTGCTACCAAAGCTTCATCTGCTCTCTCCTGGGCTCATCACACCCCCATGCTGCCTCTTAAAATCCGAGTGAATTCACTACAGAGCCCACTGGTCTCTAGTAAAAGCCTACTTTGCAGCCCTTTCAATGCACCCTTAAAAATGTCATTTGCTGTGTTGCCTATATAAATCTAAACTGCAAGAAGGAAGTGATACCACTGCATGTTGTGCTGATCAGTGTTCCCTCATTTGTTCTTAAATCACTCATGCCCATTGCTGTCTGTCATCTTCTGCTCAGTTTCTAGTTATCAAGGGTCAGGAAAAGCTTTCTGTTAGCACTTTGCTTAGAGCAATGCATAAAAACCACAGGTGAGGTTGCAGGGCATAGCACCCATTAATCTAATGATAAACAGCCTTTATCTTATGATAAAATCACCATCAAACAAGATGTATCCTGGTCTCCTGTGACTGGTCTGTTGCAAACAGTGTCAGCTGTTTCAGCTATTCTGGTTCTTCACGGTTGCCTCAGGATATGGTAGGTAGCAGAGTGCTCAAGCCCCAGAGGCTTCAGTACAAATGTGCACATCACTCAGCAATCAGTGAACTCATTAGACTTACCTTGTGATAATCACATAATAAAGGTGTGGAGAGGTAAGGAACTGGGAAAATAATCAGAGAAAAGATTTTGGACTACCAGATCAACTTTCCTGTTCTTGAGCACATTTCTTTCTCAGTCTATAAAGCCCTTTCCTTCCTTTTTCATTTGAATACGCTGCTTCAYACAGCTATACCCTTCTTCTTGGGGGCTGACCTGGACGTGTTCAAGACTTGCCAGTGATAGTAAGCTGAAAAAATCTCAAGAGAGTATGTTCCTGTYAGCCAAAGGGGCATCATCATGTAGGCAGTCTGTGTGTAAAGCCCAGCGCATTTTCTTTGGTGAGCTTCCCTTCTGTTTGCAGAGGATTTGCAAAACGCTCCTCAGCTGGAAGCAGTGTTGTATTTGCAAATGTGATATTCCTCCTCAGCTTTTCTCATGTAATATTGGTGTGTCCAAAGCAAAACAAATCTCAGGGAGTAAAACACACTGGAAATGCTGCTTTAAACCACAAGTCCTCTGCAGTTGCTGACTACCGAGGTCACTGCCAGGACACAACCTCTATTTGCAGGCAGGCCTCACCACTTCCTCAGCAGTTCCCCCAGTGTTTGGGATCATACCTGCACCAGGCTGGGGCAGCACTGGCCTGGGGAGGTTCGCTGTGCTCCACAGAGAGCCTTGGAAAGGCRCAGGGACAGCCTGGCTGCTTTGCACGCATGTGCCCTTTTGCTGGAGATGCCCCAGGGGATTTCCATAGGAATACTAATGAAATCCAGAGGCCCCATGGCCGAGCACAACCTTGGGCCCAGCAGCTGGGGGAAGTCTCCCAGGCACTGTGGGTGGAGAGAGCAGAAGGAGGAACTGAGCCATAGAGAGTAACCAAACACACAGCAGCAGCAGCGAGTAGAGCTGCTTGRAGATGTTTTATCAGCTGCTTCAGAAACTAGCTCTGTTTTTAATGCCTGGTTTTACCAAGATAGCTCAATTACTTCCAGCTCAGTCCTGTCTTCTGGCTCTGGRGCCCAGTTGATGAAAAAATCTTTGGTATGTGTGGAGCAGTCATGCCATAAGAGCACAACACACTATAAAGGGGAGTAAATAACTTCTATATTTTTTTTTTCCCTCACAGACAATACAGGGCCCCTCCAGACTTCCTCTATGCTAAGAGATAGGAAAACCTGATGGGAAAATAAAAGAAAACACGATGAACGAGAGCTTTATGGTTTACCTAAATGGTTACAATGAAGYGAGGAGTCTGCAGTTCTGGATTAGCTCCTATTTACCTGTCTCCAGGAAAAAAGCAGTCTTGGCAGGGATTTTARTATGATCCCATGTCCCTTCCTCTGCTGTCATTGCCCTGGGATCTCTTCATAGGCAGTGAGAGCCAAAGGCTTGAAATGAAGGTGATGACACCTTKGGCCCAGGCCCAGTTTTGCCTCAGAGCTCGGCAAACAGGGAGCAGAGAGGGTTCCTTTGAGTGTGTATCACAGCCTTGCTGGGAGCTCAGGAGACATTTCTTCTGCAGAAGTGCAAAGCGAGCCTGAGGGCTTCCATGGAGCCCTCAGGACACTGTGCCTCAGGACAGCACTGCTGTAGTCTGGCTCTTCCTGCACCATCAAGAAGCCTTCCATGATGGGATTAAATATTTACACATGCACTACTGCAGTGCTGAGGCTGTTATGCTTTTTTGTGGATAGGCCTTTCTGCTAAATCTTGCCAGGAGAGGCATCTACTTGTTCCTTGTACATCTAGAAACGTCCTCTGCACAGTAGCTCCTGCAGATTTGCTCTCAGCCCTTTGCAGCTGCTTTCCTCTCAGATAGTATTTCCCCAGTGCAGGAGATCTCACTGCATCCCCTCAATTCCACACAAATAAACCATGAGCAAATGCATGATACAAACATACAGGTCTCCCATGTAAAACCCTTATTAGCTGGATTCCTGCTCAGGGCTGCATGAATCACTGAGAAACACTGAGAAGTGTTTCTAAGCCTGTCATATGTGCTTTGAAGCAAAATAGGAAATACCTATGTTTCAATCTTAGAATAGTTGGGTTTGAATCAAAGCAGATGATTTGCAGCCAGGGTTGAGTTCACAAGAAAGGGCGAGGTTGCTAGAAAATTATAATGATAAAACTTCCTGTTTTTAAAGATGTATTTCAACAATGATTATTGCTGCTTCAGAAAAGGAAATGGATGCTTGCTAGTTGAAAAGTACCTAACTGTTTCTCCTTGGACTCTTGCTTGGTGCCAAAAAGTCTCACAAACAAGTGATTTGTGCTGGAAGTGGCACTAGGCTTCCTTTTGGAATTTTCAGCTACAATGAAAACCTACATACTTGCAAAATTAGAGCTGCTCTGTGTTTTGCTGTTATGCAAACTTTAGGCTTTCTCCTTGGCAACGCCGAGTGCCCTTAAGAGCTGAAAGTGCTCAGTGTCTTATGACATTATTTTCTTTATATACACAATGATCAAAACAAAAGACAGCTGTTAATTCCAGGAAAAAAATACACCCTCTAACAAATCTTTCATGTGGCACCAAAATAACTCTCCTTTTCTTTACTCCTCCTCAGGCAGATTCAAGTTAGAGTATGAGTTGTTTATGTTTGGTTCTACTTGTGTTTCGTTCTTATCTACCATAAGAAGATACTCTTTTATTTCCAAATATACAGAACAGGAGGTTGTGGGTTATAGATCTGTTGCTTATGATAAAGACACAGAGTGAAATCTCATTTATTCTTTCTTCTTAAATGATGCTCCACTAAGGCACAAAGTGCTTTTAGYACCCTGAAATAATTATATATTGATTGCTTTCACTACACCATCATGGGCTTTTGAAAAGCAGTTGACAGATTTTGTGTTCATAAAAGTATTGCTCTGAGTACTCTGGAGTCAACTAGAAGGAGCTGCATCACAATTTTGCTACCATGCATTGCCAGGAGGAGCGAGACAGAAGGAGGTAAAGCGTTATGTGAGTTCCTGTTTATCCAGTTCAGGAACAATTGCACTTTAATCCAGATCACCTTACTCTACATCACAAGGGACGAGAGCCAGCGCTTAGTCAGCTTCCCTTCCTCTTTGCTACTAGCTGTCACCATRGCAATCATCTGCTTTGCTTCAGCGTGCGGAGCATCCAAGACAGATCCCTTTCCTCAAGAGGGCTGTAATATAAACCTAGGGCTCATCTTCACAGGGGAATTAATCTGGATTAAGTATTTGAATTTGAGGGGTAGTCATAAAATTGAGTGGACACTTGCCTTAGGAATAATGCTGTCTTTAATTCCATATGTTGCAATTCTGTRCCAAAGCAGAGAAAACATTCTTAACAAGTAAGATTGATTCTGAGAATGAAAATAATCTTTTTCAACACAAAGCATCCACCATGAGAGGCATTCCCCAGTAGCTACTGTATAAGGGTTTCTTCAGTGGATATTTCCCCTGTTTATACCCTACATAGGATCTTTAAGACAACTTGAACACCTGGAGTGCCCTAAGCTGCTCTTAAGCATTGCCCAGGTTCAGGAGAATGCACACCCTTACAGGGCCATAGCACCACAGAAACAAAATAATGTCTTATTCCTGAATGATTTGGCATTTACTGGAGCATACAAATTGTGGCAGGGGCATGCAAAATTTAATTGGAAAGCCTTTACACCTGCTCTAAAATGCTGGGATGCTACAGGGATCTTGCCTGGATACATTAGCTTCTTCATTAACAAAGGCTTTGCTTATCTTTTTCTACTACTGCTGTGGATAGGAATGCATTAGCACAGAATTCATGTAGCTAGAAAACATTGAGTCAGCCTGCTTGGTTTAATCATTTCTCCAGCTCTGTGAGTAAACTCCGTGAAAAGCTCTGTGGTTTTTGAGGGAGGTGAGAATTTATAACTCAGGTGTTCCACAAAATTTAGCCATCTTTCTTCTTGATTTCTGTGGTGCTATAGCAGGTGGTAAATTCCATTCTTTGTTGGGTCCCTCCTACACATCTCTGTTCTTGGAGGCTGAAGTTGAATTCAGAGTCACCTTGAATCTCACTTTTTCCAAGGTATTTTTTGAAGAAGTGAGTAGACAGTCTGGTACAAAGAATGTAATTTACATAGATTTTATGTTTTAGAAATGGGGGAAAGAAATAAAGCAATTTGCCAGACTTAGCAGATGAGAGGAAGTATGGGAATGGGCAAACCACTTAAGAGAACATAGGAAGAAGCCCAGAAGCTCTGTTTCAGGATTGTTTTTTTGAAAAAAAGCCCTTAAATTAGTAGAATTCAGATAAGCTTTTGGTAAGTTTTTACACATTTAAAACCTATTCCAAATGTAGGCTTGAATGCTTTCATGCTAATGTTTTGCTAAACCAACTGTAGGCTGTTAGCATTTTCTTCTTGTTTTATACTGCTGTTGCTCATCTTCTGATAGTGGAGCAGCCTCTCAAAATTCACATTTTGAGAACTGGATCAAGGCTGTTTTTGAACTATTGTCATTTGAACTTTTAGCCATTTTTAAAATGCCTGGATTTGGTCAACAGATACTGCTCACTATACTGGGTGCACTTTGAAGGGCATCTCATCTGCAGACACAAGTGGGGACAAATTTGGAGAAGGGTCATGGTGAGAGGATCCTCAAATATTGGAAATATCCAGGGATTATGTAGTTGATTGTCTAAAGAATTAAATGTGTCGCCACGTGTCCAAAGAACTGGGGGAACCATCAAAGCAATTAAACCTTTGCCTATTTCTGTCCCACATATAGTCCACATGAATGAAGGAATTCAGACCACTTTTTATGGGTATTTCTATACTGCAAAGTGAAGGAGATTGAGGGAGGACATACAAACGATGAACTCTAGTCTGCCACATTTTGGGCGCACTTTACTCCCTAAACTGTGTTTGGACCAGTCCCACAAGAAAATTATGCTGTGGAAGGGCCTGTGGGACTTGAGTCGATAGGTGAATTCCTGACCATCTTCTATGTAGTGGTAAAGGCACAGCCTATATCAACCATCTTGCTCGATCATCTCACTTTTTTTTGTCACTTATGCACATGCAGAATAAACAAGAAGGAAAAGATGAATTTAAGATATTTAAAATGAAGTTTATGGGTGTAGTTTAGTCATCTAGGGAGGTTGTATTGCTGAGTGCCACATAAAAGATCCATCTTGTCCATGATGTGAAGAATTGGTCTGATGATAGAAAGTTAAGCTGTTGGCTCAAATGTTTATGACAATCCCTGATGGGTTAACTTTGTCCCAGAAAACGTTATGCCTCCTCTGGCTTATGCCTCTCCAAGCTACTCTAATTTTACCATAGAGCGTTTCTGTTCTCACAGACAGAAGAGTATGAACATGAAAACAAAAGAACACTTCACTGGGCACTCTGCCTTGCTTAACAGAAAAGCCCTTTTATGTCCAGGCCTCATCTTAATCTCACCTGATAGTTAGTGTGTGTTATGGGTATCACAGAATCATGCTCAAGAGTCAAATGAGAGCTGTAACATTTCCTATCGAAGTTAGTCAGGGTCCCAAAACAGAGCGGATAGTGTGCTAATTTCTGCAAAATACCTTTTCCTTTCAGGTATAATCCTGTAAACTGGATTTTCTGCTGTCATTTCCTTCTGTGTTCAACACTGAACTCAAATAAAACTGACAGGCCTCCCTCCTGTTCCTGCCTCCGCATTTTGAGCTGCTGGACTTCAGTACATAATGTCCATGTTCTGGGGAGCTGGTTTGAACTTGGGGAGTGTCAAGCTCCAAGACAGAATATTTTAGAGTACTCTACTCTGAGCTCAGGTCAGTGAAGATACACGTGTGCACAGACCATGAGGCTAAGCCTCACTGGAAAAGTACAAAAAGACCAAAGATAGATGACTAACAATGCATAACATCCAGTTTAGCTGAGGTTTCAATCAACCAGACCCTGGTTGTGAAAGAAAAGAAGCTTTTCTGCAGGCCAAACACATCGCTAAATGCACACCTGGAACTGAACAATTTTGAGGGGTGGGAACAGAGTGGTTTTGCCTTACAAAGAATCCTGGAAGGCCTCAGCATGGAGATGGAATGAGATTACATATCTTAATAGTTTTATTTTTAGAACTGAAGGGAGGGTTTTTTGACTGTGTAATAAAATACTTCAGTAAAAACAAACAAACAACAAGCAACAAAACCACCACCAACAAAGTGTTGGAGCATGTGCTGCAACTCATTGCTAAACTCCTTAAACTCTGGGGTTTCCTGCTGTCCTGTCCTAAACATCTTAATAATAATGATAATACACTTCTGATCATGTTTCTAGATCAGTAAGACTGAATTTTCATTGGTTAGAGCTATAAAGCCATCAACAAAGTTTTWAATTACTGCCAAGTTATGACCTGGATGCTGGTCCAAAAGGTACTAGGCTGAATCAAATAAACTGGTCATAAACTCTGTCCCAGCTGACCTATGTCGGATGTAGAGCATGTAAGATCACCAAGAGGAACTTTTACATTGGGATTCTACAACAGTTTCACTGAAGACAATTGCATATTATAAATGTATATAGTATAAATCATATTTCACACAGGAGGTGTTCTCAAATGAGCCTATACAAAACTAGGCAAGTTCTGAGATGTGAGAAAATTGGCATCACATCGCCATACAGGAGGTCCCACTTTTCACATTTTTAGGCATTTTAACATGAAATCTTTATTTACTCTTATACATAAACATAGTTTTCTGCTTTTGTTAGGTAGCTTGTTTTATATGTAAGTTGCCCTTTTAAAAAAGAAATGGGTTGTATTTTTTTCAAGCATTTCAAACTAGCTATTTAAACCGACAGCTTGTTTATACTTCTGAGTGATGGCTATTTCAGGATAATATTAAAACTGAAATAGAGAATAGACAGAGATTTCTCAGTCATTACAAGGTGTGTTATGTGTAAGGTATAGACTAGATTTTTACATTTTAGGGATGGCAAAAACTTCTTACTACTAAGTGGAAAATTGAACTTAGGATAAAAGTGAGAAAATAAAGCCTGACAGTGTTCTTGAAAATACTTGCTGATTTCAGCTATATGTGTTATAGTTCAAACTTCTAAGAAGTTTGAGGACTTGAGGAAGTTTAAGGAGTTGAATGACCARCTTTCTAACCCAGACTATTTTTGGTGGTCCGAGACAATGTGATGACTTTGGATTTTTTCAATGTAGGGCTCAAGGCAAAATAAAGGAAGGAAAAAGATGTTTCTGTCAGTATTCTTGATGTACTGTTTCCTTATTGGTAATATAGAAACCAAGCTCATTTCACAGCTAGGCAAAGAAGACGGGAACTAAAGGCTAATGCTAACTGGAGTCTCAAGTACCACAGGAGAGCTGTCTTCATCTGTCACAGGTGACAAGCTTAGTTTAGCAGTGGGAATTTTACATGAGAGGTCACAAAGTAAAAGAATCCTCCAAGTCATTTGCTACTTTGGATTACGGAGGGAAATACTTTAAACTCTTGTCATAGACACCTGCTGCAAGCTCCTGCCGGGACAAATTCAGTAAATTTTCTCATTCCGAACAATAATGCCACTACATGAGCTTTGACCTTTGAATTAACAGATTTTCTGGTCTGGATCAGGCAAAGGTTCCTTACTTGACACATTGCAAACAAATCATCATTTATAAACATGGCTTTACAATAGATGCTCATTCAAATCTCATGCAAATCACAACGCCGCTAGAGAAGCGTAATTATTTACTTCACAAGGAGTTAGTGGCAATAGGTACTGGTTTTCAAGCAGTGAGAATTTGTGGGGGTTATTAGCTTTGATTTTAATATGAATATGTCTTTTTAAAAAGTACTTAATGTGCAGATTATTTTGAAGCAGAAGCAAAACTCTCAAGTGCTAATCAGAACGTGAACTGATGAGCAAAGAGCAGTTCAATTTCCCTTCTGTTTTGGGGCTTACTTTTGCTTTTAGAGAGGCTAGGCTGAGCAACTGTTGCAGGGTATTCATTCACAGCAAGCAACCTGTTTTTAAAATTCAAGCAAACATGATTCTCCCCCAGTGTCTGTGAATTCCAGACATCCAGCTGGGTGCTGCTGATAATGAAAAGGAACTGACAGCTATGTCCCAGCTGTCCCAGTGCTGAGTTAACTTCTCTGTTTCATAAAGCAGAAAACCAGCCCCGTCTGAGTCTTGCTGTTATCCCAAGGGAGAACG
Organism: Nothoprocta perdicaria; assembly: GCF_003342845.1. Taxonomy (NCBI): domain Eukaryota; kingdom Metazoa; phylum Chordata; class Aves; order Tinamiformes; family Tinamidae; genus Nothoprocta; species Nothoprocta perdicaria. The sequence goes on from NW_020454738.1 coordinate 17,623, forward strand.
GGTGATTGAGCATCAGAAATGATATCTGGCACGAGTGAACGTAGAAAAACTGTAAAGCAGTAAAGTAAAAGATCATGCACTTTCATGCCTGAAAAAGTTACCAGCCTCTTAATGTAGAGGTAGAATGTGAAGCAATTGGTCAACTTCATGTGCAAGACACTTCCACCATCTTGCCCAATATACTCTTCTCAACCAAGATATTAATATTAAAGCTGGATGCACCACAGAGTATGAGGGGATTATTTCTATGAACTTAGCACAATACCTCTCCAGCAGCACCAGGCTTTGGTAGTAATGTGCATTCGATGGTGTCACTCTGAGCATGAACAAATGTGGTTCTTTGTTCAATCAGCTGCTGTGTGTGTGACAGGGGGTTGTTTCGGAAACAAGAGTTCCTTGTTTATGTCGCCCTGAAGATGAATGGAGAGATATATACTTAATAAAATACCCTCAAGTCGAAAGCCAAGCCTTTCAGTAATGAAGAGTTAAAATTGCTATGGTCTTTTAAAAAGAGCTTTCAAGGCTGTGACTGCATTCTTATCTGCTTCCTCCAGTTCTAGGTAGTAGCACATGCCGAGTCTGAAGTCTCTCAATGCATTACATTTACAATTGTATGGAAACAGCAGCAATTATTTCTGYACACTTCTACTGGCTTTCTGTGCTCTCAACTGATTGCTATTCTTAAGGCACACAGTGCAAACCTGCTAATCATAACCCTCCAGGAACACAACCATCCTTAAAATGCAGGAGGTTGCAGCTGGGGCTGCTGTTTTCCATGAAGATATCTGTAGCTTCAGCTTGCTATGTTGAATATTTTTTTCTACATTAATTAACTTATTTTTGAAGCTCCTGAAAAGGTGTTCTTTCATATCTGCTCCCTTCAGTCTCTGATCCCAGTGGAATTTTTTTTTCCATGGCCTGATTGCCTCTATTTCCTAATAATTACTTGCTAATTATCTTTTGCCAGTGAACATTTGCAAATAATTACCACAATCACATCTGAGAGAATGCTTCCTCCCTGTAAGAAGGTGCATGTAAAATATCTATAGTAACTGTGGAATAACATCTGGTAAATAGAAACTTTCTTAATGGAATGTCAGTACAAGTTAGCAGTGAATTTAAGTGGTTTGCATATGCATTTTAAGAGGCCACAAYATCCATTCAATCAGAAAAAAAATATTTTGTACAAATAAAGCAAGTTTCCCATCCTTTACTTCAAAGGTGTTACCTTTTCTARGCAACAGAACAGATATTGTTTCCGCTGTAGTCTGTACTGCTAAAGATATTTTAACATTATTCTGCTTTCATGCCTGTAATTAACATGCAGAAAAGAATTAAAGTATAGGTCCTTATACAATGCTGCAGTATATTACAGAGGGAACAGATAAGACTATGGGATGTTTCYGCAGAAAAACTGCACTGCAAACAGAGAAATCTTAGGTAAAACTGTCCAAGAGCCAGGGAATATCTATATGGCTAGGTCTCCTTCCTGTGCAGTCTGAAAGGCTGCATAGTAACCTGGGATTCATCAGTACTACCAGGGCTGTGGAGGGTTMCTCCTTCAGAAAAATGGAGTTCAATGGGCACTCAAGAGTAGCTGAGCTGCCCCATGAGTATCAGTTTTATATACATATGTACTTTCCTACACACACACACAAAAAAACTTTTCTTTTTAAATTCTTCCACTACCCCCTACCTTTGCAAATGCCTGAGGAAGGAAATGGGATGTAGTGATTGTGTTCCCAGAACAGGTCTGTCTTTTGGAGCATTTTGTCTTTACTATCTAAAATTGTCCTTTGAGGTCAGAATGCTGCATTCACTCTAGCAGTATGCATACGACTGTGAACTGTGGAAAACATGTCTGTGCTGTAGGCTGGTAGTTTTTTTCTCAACCCATTTTAAGCACCATGTAATCTGTGGTAAACGTACTTATTACAGCTGTGCAGGAAAGCAGGGCTTTGAACATGTTATGAACACAACATCCTGAAGAAGTAACTGCCACTGCTAAGAAAGTCATCGAGTCATCTGAGATCTTTGAGCCTAAGTTAAACTTAGAGTGTTTGTGTCATTTGTTAAACTTAATTAACTACAATTTCTSCCCTCCCCTTCCCTYCCCTCCCCTCCCCTCTCCTCTCTTTCTGTTGTCTCTTTACCTATGTAGAAGAGAGGATGCACCAATATCACCATGCACTGACAAGTAGTGACCACAACATATCCTAGATAGAAATGGCAAAGTGATGGGAGGAGCCCAGAAAATTGAAAGACTAATTACTCCAAAGTACAAAGAAGTGAAGCTGCTGTCCTGAGGTCAGTCTGATACTTTTTTTCATTGTAGTCATCCTTATCTGGTAATACATCAGGAGGAGATGCAGGCATTATAGAGTGAGGAGAGGAGAGAGAAAACACAGAGGCTGGGAGCCTGGATTTGACAGTAAGAGACCCCACTAGAAATCTAGGCTGTTTGKTGCCACCAGGACCAATGTGGAGCTAATTTCAATCTGGATTGTTAGAATATTCCCCCAAAGAGCAAGCAGAACGATGCTGCTGTCRCAGGTTGAGTGTGGTGTGAAGACTAGCATAGAAAGCAGAAAGCAGCAGGGCTGCCTGGGCTCACCACAGCAGTGCACTGGATTCTTTTCTATGCGTCCTTGCTGTTTCTCATTCCCCATTTCCATTACTGTAGCCTTGCGTTGAAATACARTGTGCAATTTCTAACTGATCCTTGTTTCTAAAGAATTAGTGAAATTGTTTCCATTTTCAAATTAAGATTTTTGTTAATGTATGCATCATTTAAAATGATTCTTTTAGGGAAAAGCCCATATTCCATGAACAGGTAAAATRGCCACAAAAGCTCATAATAATCACACAAGTCTTTTGTGCAAATATCATTTGCTATTCAGAATGTTATGAATATGAATATTTATTTACACATTTTTTACAATGCTTCTGAATTCTGCCTCTTCTTGTGAGCCAAAACCAATTTGTGATTTTGTACATGAATAACAAAAGTAGTCTTAGACTCTGCTTCAATTAATGAACTATCTTATTTCCAGAAGTACTCAAACACCATATTGCTATATTCACCAAATTCACTGAGAGGGTAATAACAGAGATTAATGAGCTATAGTAAGCAACTTACTAGAAGGAACTAAATATATCATTCTTTCTAAGCACTGACCCTGAAAGAGCACTTGTAAACACTAGAGCCTAAGTTAAACTTACAACCTTACACACAGCTGTAGTGTCTTGACTTTGATATACTACTGAACAAAGATTAACCATCAAAAGGCATCACTAAGGTGGGAAAGCTTTCCTGGATTACCACACTAGCAATGGTAACTGATGATGGTGGTATCAGGCTTGAAATGAAATAAAAGGATAAAGGAATTATTAGACTCATACTTCTACACAAACAGGTGGAAAGTGGTGTGAAAGAGGAAAAAAAAGCCTAGAGATTTAATGTCAAAGTTTTCCTGAAGACATAACCTACCAAGTTATCCAAGAGAAATGCTCATCTTTTAACTCCTTAGACTTTAGAACAATACTAGAAAGGGTGTGAACATGAGTTGTGCTCTGCTGGCAAGAAGACAGGAAATATCACCAAATAGTTGGTGATATCCTCTAGCCATAATTTCTCTTATTCCACAACTTTGCTGTGACATCCAAAATCAAGGTTACTTAATGTAGACGCACAGTAGCTCAACTTCAACATGAAGCAAAAGTCTCCAGAGATGTTATAATTGTTTTTGTGGCTCCTTCCTGGGGCTCCTCACTCTTTCCTAGACTACCAAGAGCCTCTGCAATGAAGGCTGAGACAGACCTTTGAAAACCTTTCAGGTCATCACCCAGCAAATACATTAACTAGCTGCTGAAGGGAAGCATAATAACTCTTCTGCTGCAATAGTTAAAGCTTCAATAATGCAGAAAATTGTAGATATAACTGGAGATGGCAGGGTTCAGAAGAAAGAACCGTCTCTTTYTCTCTCCACTCTTAGGTTTGTATTTTTCATAGTTGCAGGATTTCTAAATGCAAAAGAGCCACCTCCCCCATTTCCCTTACTCATGCTATTGCCCACCCCACAGCTACAAGCTATGACATCCTCTTTCCCCCTGTTAGTTTTCAGATGAAGCAGAAGAGCATGCAGCAGGCAGGGATCTGCAGCTGGCACAAAGAGGAGAAAAGAAGAGGCATTTATTTTGTGGCCATTACTTTTAATTAAGGCTCTAGTAGGACCTTTATACACAGGCACTGAGATTATCTAGTACAAAACTAAGGGGGGATGGGACGCGAGGCATAAGGAATCCCCAGACACACAAAACTGTATTCATCTCATCAGTTTGGGCCATGTGGGGCAAGGAAGTGTTATGTAAATGAGGTGACAGAGCAAAGCGACGTCTAAAGACAGGCGAGCGAGAGCCCCTGCGCTTCCCGAGYCTTGTCCCGGAGGCAAAATGGCAGTGCAGGGACTTGGGTAAACACTGCTCCTCTCCCTCCCTCGCGCCGGCACAGCGGCCTTAGCGGCGCTACAGGCGATCGCCGCTCACGACGGTTGACCCAGAGAGGAGGTTTCTGCGTGACTGAGCAGAAACCCACGTTCTAGTGGGGCTCTGGGCGTCCTTTCGTGTGGCACCGCAACCCCCAATTGACTGCCAGCCTAAATAATTTCTCTCCTTTATCTCCACTGCATGTTTACGCTCTCAAATAGCTGTAGACAATTACCGGGGTTGTCCTTGGTCATTGTTTAACCAGCTGCACATATTTCACACACTCAGGTTTTCTACACATGCCATTCAACTCCCTCCTTGCGTTCACGCTTCTTGCTTTTCTTAGAGAATTCCCTCTGTTTGGTCTGAATATTTTTCATACAGAAACATTTAAAGCTGTGTGCAAGTCTAAGTTACCTAGCATATCTCTCATTATTTGAATTGTCCCAGCTGGGCAACTGTTACGTGATTTAATTCAACACTAAATTCACTGCACAATGTCTTAAAATACTCTCTTGATTTGAAACAGTAAAACCTAGGTGTGCTCCCTAGTTCCTAGGTAGAAGTGAGCCCCTCTGCCATGTCCCACTGAATTTTACGTTGAGATACAGTTTAACATTATTTTGGTCTCCCTCATGTACCTTGCTTCCCATACAAAGCAGATGGTCAGTGCTTTCTCACAGATCTCCCACTAGGGCAGCCAAGGAGTGTAAGGCACATGGGCTAATGGGGTAGCCCCGCTTGTAGAGGGCTTATAGTCTTAGTATATATCTTACAGACAGAGTGAACCAAAGTAAAGGGAAGAAGATCTATACACAGACATAGTAATATGTCTGTGTTTTGTATGCGTGTCCAAGCTGTTTTTTTCTCAATAACACATAGTGGCAGTGTATTGTCAAAACACTTGATTTCCTAGGGACTAATRGCAAAATATTTGATGTAGAGTGAAAAAGAAGAAATGCTTAGTTCACAAMCCTGCCTTGCCTAGAGGTACTATGGTTTGAAGCATGGTATTAAGCACAGAGAACTTAAGACATTAACTCCTAAGAGAGATGCTTAAAAGTCTTAGAAGAAAAGATGTAAAGCACAGCATTATTACCTGAATTAGTCCCAGTTMATTCTACCAGAACTACGCCAAAATATTTTAAATATTTTAAATGTAAAAGGCAAACAGTATTAAGAAAAATGCAACTGCACAATCATATATTGAGGTTATCCTCAGTGTTCTCTCTTAGCTACCTTGGAGGGTTAAAAGCAGAAACAAGAACTGACCGTATCATTTTCTAGCTTCCCCTCTAGCAAAGAATTCAAATTGTTGACCTGGCAAGAGTACATAGGAGTCCTGGGCAGACTTTTCAATCTGATGGTCTGAATGACTCAGAGTATTTCATTTACTCACAGCTCTCTTTCTCCAATGCTATATGCTAAACTTCCACTTATCCAGTGTTCCTCAGCCTACATTTATTATATGTAGAAAACTACCCCATGATTAAAGGTATAGGAAGGGTAAAGAGATATTTCAGTTCTTCCTCAGTTCCTCAGGTGCTTTCAGCTTCCTGCTAATAATAATAATAATAAAAATAGTAATAGTATGGAAGCACTATATTTAATTTTCTTATTATAAAATCCAGCTAGGAATATTTCCAGCTTCATGCTGGAAACTAGAATTTTGGTCTAAATCCATTTTCAGTTTTGTGAGCTCAGCCTAGGTCCCAAGAGAGTTTTTTCTTCCTGGTATAAAAACAGAAAGCAGAAAATAGACACAAACAGCTACTGTTCTCACATATGTTCCTACATAACCTAAACTAGCACAGCTTGGTATAGGTCATGCTAATACCTCACATTTTTTGTTATCAAACGGCTTGGATAAAATTCTGATTTGAAAAAAAAAGCCAGTGCTTAGGTTGCCCAATATATGCTATCTTAGTGTGATCAAAGTAGTTTCACAAACAGGTAAACTAAGGAAAATTTGTTTCCTACAAACTTTTTTTTTGTGGCTATTGGCTGACCTAAGTCTAGTTAGGTTCAAGCTCTGATTAAAAAAATGCCTTTGAGTGGGTTATTCACATCTTCCTTTATCTTCCTTTCATTCAGCCCAGTGCAAATTCTCTGCTGTATGATAAAATCTAACTGTAAGCTCAGACTGCCGCCTTTCCATCTACACCACACCACATTACACCACACTTCGAGCCTATCACCTCCACTGATTTGGACACTTCTCTAAGTTTCTGATTTTCATAAAACATAGTTTGTTGATGCCTCTGCCCCTCTGACAAATTTCATYGGAACCTCTGAATGGGTTCAAACCTTGTTAGAAGAGAAGGRCAGGCAGAGAGAGACACACAGACRCTATGGTTGCGCAAGTCATTTCATTTGGAAACCAGACAAAAGAAGAAATTATCTCAAAGTGCATTTTACAAGCTTTCCCATTTTTATTCCTTAGATATTTGAATCCTCTGCATCCAATCTGAATCAAGTGCATTGAGCATGATGTTGTTGTAATGGAAAATCAAACAACTCAAGCCCAATGGCTATTATGGAAGCAAATAGAGTTTCATTATGTTCAGCTTGCCAGAGGCCTACAGGCAAAGGAAGAGTAGATATATAAATGATATTAATAATTAAACTCTATTTTGGGGGCTTTCCAAGATTTTGAGTTCTCYTTCCCTCTTCTGCTCGTATGAAGTGTCTCTCTTCCCCTGAGGTCTCCCCCATGCAGAGCAGGTCTCCCTTCAAGCCCTGAAGTATTGGGATGTGACTCTCCGCAAGATCTGTCAAGGCCAYACAACAAAAGCTCTGAATTTTGGAACGCACTCCAGGGAAAGCCCTTTTTTTGCAGTCAGCTATTGGAAGTAGAGCCATTATTGCATCTTTTCAGTTTTAATCCTAGCCTGCAAGTGTGTTTGCCTGTTTTAGACTCACATAGTCTACTCAGGCTTTTTGAAGCATTTAGGCCAAATCCAGTCCATCAGTGCAACTTCATATAGCTTAGTACTTAGTACTTTCAAAGCTCTTTGTGTAGCATGTGTGCTGTACTAGCAATAGAGTTTATATTGTGCCATTTTGATAAAGGGTGTCCAAAAGTTCCCATTAGCAAAAGTATCATATCTGTATCTGCAGCTATAGCTATGTACCAATAGGTGATAATTCATTCTTTACTAGCAAAGTTTTGTTCAGTAACAGTGAAAAACACATATCAGAGTCATGCGATGATTATTTTGATACCTTCTTTATTTAACAGGAACAGAGGGATGATGGATGAGTATTGATATATGCAAAATATATTGTGCATATTAAATCCTTGCCCACTAGGAAAGAACTAACTTCTGTGAAGTCAGACATTGCTATTTCAGATGTACTCTAACAAGTGAAAAAGATTTTGAAAAAGTCTGCTTTTTACCTGTAGCACTTCTTGTGATTCTGTCTTGTTGGGCTAATTCCCATTCTCCAATATGATTTAAACACATCTATGCCTACTTTTCCATTAAAAACAACAACAAAGTTTTKCCTACTCCTACCAAAATCAGTTCCTTTGCTTGACTTGATCTTACATTTTTGCCAAATGAACATCAACATCAGTGCTCATATGAATTGAGAAAGAAAAACACAACAAAATAAAATAAAACCCTAGTTCTTCTCTTAAATATTTCTATCCATTAATACATTTATAGCATATTTTTGATAATATGCAAGAATTAGCCATCTGGGTATCTGCTGTCAGACTACTGAGAGTATGCCTTTTACTTGTGAAAAGAGCTTGGGAACATGCAGTGTCAGCCACCCCATGCTAACAATCTCAATCATTTTTTGCAGGATCCCTTTTTGTTCTGGTAATAACAATCTGCATTTTGTCTGCAACTTTGACAGAATTTTGCTTGTTTGTTTGTTTTAAGTTATATCGCTTCATAACAATCTCTACCTCTGCATTTAACTCTCCAGCACTTTCATCAAATSCTATAGAGTTGGCTGGAAGCACAACCTTTCCCTTCTAGACTAGATTTTAATTARAAATCTATACTTTCAAATTGTAAAATCACCTCTGTATTCACCAGTGGCAAGAAATGACATATGGTTCTGTACATTTAACAGCAGCTTTTCAGAGCCAAAGTTACCTCCTCTGTTTTTATCATTGATCAATACTTAAACTTTGCCAGAACTATGGTGCACAAGCTGCCACTCCAGCTCTTTCCAAAGGTGCTAGGGACATTGGGATGAGCTTTTGTGTAAGACCATAGTTTCCTTATACCTCATATTTTCCAAACATATATGTAAAGTTATGAAAGGAACCCAAAAAGGTTTGCAGTGAAAATATGAGTCATCATGCCTGTGTGCTATGTTTATTTAAGGTGTCCTTCCAGATCCTTGTTGATGCCTCAAGAACTGAGATAAATTTACCATCTGTTATCTATTTCAGTGAATGGAAGTTGCTTGATTYTTTACTTTCATTATTTTTTTTCAGTTTATTTAGTGACTAGACCTGTTTTACTCCCCCAAGTATGTGGCTTGGGCTCTCTTGCAATGGCCTCCATGTCAGCAAGACTGCCTAGCTTCTCTCACAGCCCCAGCCTTCAAGTGAATGGCATCTGCTGTGGTGTTGCAGTCCATAAGCTCAAATAAAATTCCTCCTCTTGTGTTTTGGCCTAATGTCTATCAAATTAATGTAAACTCCTAAAGAGATCAAGAGAGAGGTCTATTCCAAATCCAGCATTTATTGCTTCCCTTTCCCCTGTACCATTGCCATTGTTCCCCTATTGCCATTGTTTCGGTAACACTGAGTTCACATAATGCCTTTGTGAAGATAAAACGCAAAACGCTATGTCCTAAGTTTCATCTGTGTACACCCTGCTGCCTGTGGCTTTTCTTCTGTGTCATTGTCACAGGGATGACATTATCGTGCACCAACATTCAGTTTAGGATGAGGAAGTACTCAAATTGTTACTAGACTGATAGACCAGACATCATCTCCTGCAATGTAATCCACCAGTTCCAGACAGATCCTCTAAGTAATGGTGACATTGCTATACTTTTCTCCAATACATACATACTCTGTGGGTGTCAGTAAACACTTGAAATATGTTATCAGCAACTTTGTTTTTGCAGCTTTTCCTAAGTGTTGTGCTTGTCTGGTATATTCAGCTCCCTGGACTTTTTCTGGTAAAGTTCAATTTCAGGATCCTCATGCTCTTCTGCTTCATGTCCACCAAGCTTTAGCAAGTTTCAGCTCTGGAGGAACACCCTGCCATAAAGGCTACCTCCCCTTTTTGCTTTATTTCCATTACTGCAGTGAAGAGATCTGGCAGTGGTCTGCTTCTGTGAGAGTTCAGGCCCTAGCCTACAATAAGACTTTACACACCACAAACTCTTTGAATGGCTCAAGCCAGACCCTCTTAAAAGTGTATAGTTAAAATGGCCAATGAAATAAACACCAGTGTCATTGGTGTTAAAGGGATTAAACTCATGTTTCTACACATTAACAACTCTCTTTGATAGTCTAAGCCTACCCAGATGCCCATGATTAGTACAATCATCAGTACTAAGTAAGGTTTAATTATCACTGGCCTCCTGCAACATACAGGCCACATTCACAGAAGAACCTTACTTGAGATTCTTAAAATGTGTTTGTTTAGAGCTCAGACATCCTTCTATGCATAATTCAGCCACTGAATTGGCTGTATGCAGGGCTGTTCAGCCACTGATCACAGTGGCTGTCTGTGTAATTGCTATGACTGAGAAAACTGAGGAATAGAGAAGGGACTTGACTTGCCCCAGTGAAATCATCTGTTCACTCCACAGAACTGCCTCCCCTTCAAGCATCTCTAGGAGAAATGGACATGAGCCGTAAGTTTCTGATTCAGTGCAAGGTCTCCTAATTATTTGATGTTCGTGGTTTTGTTTTGAGCCCTGTTATAAGTGAACCTCAAGGCAAAATTATKTTCCCAATCACTATTTACTCTGTGCGCACCATATTATTTTCTGCTAGACAAACAACTAAACCAGACTTATTAGTGATAGTTATCTACATTTTCTACAGAACTTGGTGTTACCTGCCTCAGCCCGCTCTGTGTGGGAGGGACCTGCTGGTCCTGCTATGAATAACCACCACTGCTTTAGTGTAATTGAGTAGAGGGCTGAAGAACTAATTGTCATGAGATATACACCTCCTATCCAAAAGAGAAAGCAAAATCCCTGGCATCATTTGCATAACCTTCAGAGTTGGTCTTGACTGCAACTGTGTTGAGTTTGCTTAGCTGCAGCACCAGAAAGAAATTCTAATAAGTAGAGCATCCAGATAAAAATGTAGCCATGTATTATAAATCACTAAAAGAAGTATTTTATGGGAAAGTGTATATATACACAGTACATTAGAGTTTGGGGGGTAATTTTCCTCAGAAGTCCCATTAAAAATAAAAAAAAAAGGCAAAACAAACAGAGCTCTCAACTGTGAACTTAATGTACAATTATATTATTGAACCATCTTGTTGCACAAAAATTCAATTTGTGCTTTCCACATAATTTATTTTCCATTTAAATGGCTTTTTAATTACTCTCTAGGCGGTAAGTAAAATGAAATATAATTTACGGCACTTCTGGTAACAAAATGCATTGTTCATTTTCCTATGGAGCTGAACACACGAGCAAGGCAATTTAAAAGTATCTTATATTCAAATAGCCCTGATGTTGTTCGCCTGAAATGTGTGCCAATGGTTTCCACAGCCTGAGAGTGAGAATCTATCTTTCAGTAATGATTCACACACGATCACATGAAATGTTCTCCCAGTCAAAAGGAAAGGTCAGCACCAAGGCTTTTGGAAAGACTGTAGAACACATGAGCACAGCGGTTGGTAAATTCCTCTTTTCAGGTCACTGGGATTTTTATATGGCAATGATATGCTTGTGCTTTATAGAGGAACTGTCACAGTATACCAGACATGAAGAAAAATTAAATAACGGGCTATTTATTTGGAGGTCMTGCTTTCATGCCATCATTCAGCACAATGAAGTTACATTTAAGTTAAATAAATTAAAGGTATTTCCTGTTTGTATTCTGTGCCCACATGCTCCCTTGTCCCAGATACCAGTCATGTAACAAAAGACAGATGCCACTATAAAGAATCTATGGCTGAAAAGAGCTACGCAGAAAAATGAGATGTAGTAAAGATGCAGAATTATCAGGACTATACATCTTATTAATTTAATACTTGAATTCAGAGCTATCTCAACCAATTTTTAACTGAAGTGATGAAAGACAAAGCACGGTCACCAGAGGCTCTTTAGAGGTAATGGAGGAAGAGATCTTTRCAGAGCTAGATTCAGACTTCAGTGCAGTTCTGAACAAAGGTGAAATAAAACTAGATCTGGTGTCTTATCCTGGGGTCTGAACACAGCGGCAACTTTACCACCGACTTGAGGAGCAGGGAAAAGAGCGGATCCCTGATGCTCGTCCTGAAGGTGGCCCAGAAGAGAAGGATGTGTTTCCAGAAAAGCCCTTGCCTTCTCCCAGGGCTGTCCCAGGCTCCATTGTACGGGAGCATGGACAAGGCAGCAGGGCAACATCTACACTGCTATCTGCCCTCGGCCCCATGTGAACTCCCCCTCACTCTGTGCTCGATACTAACACCACCAGTACGTCGGAGAGCATGAAAAACAAACCTGAACTGACTTTGACTTTCCAAGCGGTTTTACTGCTTTTTCCACTTGGCACTGAACAATCGCTGCATGCCCTTGATACTATATTTGGCTGATGTTCCCTATCTTTATATTCGCCTTTTTTGATGGGGGAAGGCTGGTGTTGTGGAATGTTTTCTGAATCATAAATCCATTGTTCAGTGATATCTCTTTGTCCTGCATGGAATGATTTTATCTTACACTATTTTATTCTGCATTTAGTAACAAGAAAGCTGCATACTTTTTGTAAGAGCATAGCCAGCCTAAAAGATTTTTGTCTTTATTAATATCCAGTGTTCTCATTTTTGGGTGGTGTTTTTGATTGAGCTGTAACGTTAACAGCTTTTGCAGACAAAATGCACTCAACCTTTGGAAGACATCCTACAACCACGAGTTTAAGCAGGATCAACGGTGAGCTGAACCTAGTGGAAGCCAAATTCACAGAGGATCATTGCGAAATAATGATTTACTGAAACTGAATAAAATGCTGACTTCAGGAGTGCAGTCAATGCTACAGTGAGTCTGATACTGTTTGACGATGCTGATGACCAGTATTCAAATCACTGTACCCCTTTTGGGGGTTTGAACTCGAATCAGCTTCGTCTCAGAGAAATGCTCTAATCTATTTGAAACTATTTTTCCCTCTGTAGATGGTCTGTTGTGAGTAAATAATTACATATTACAAAAGAAGAAATGAATCTCCTGCCCTAGAAGTTGAAAACTTACTCTAATTAGGATGCTATTACTTATACAAATTATAGCTCTTAGTAGGGGCTGAAAAACCCTTTCTTTCCACCCCAGGAGAACAAATTCCCYGATGCTTATGACTCTAGCTGAGAATTTAATCAGAGGCGTGCTCTGAATGCATGCTGAGTCTCTGGGATCTTAACCATGCTTTTGGCTAGGCTGTCTCTGGTATGTAGGTCCTCATCCTCTGGTTTTGACTAAGAGTCATTGAGTCTGAGAAACTACCAGAAGTCTTGCTGGACTGGATATAAGTTGCTGTGTTAACAGCATGGTATTTTCTGATGAAAGCATTTTCAACTGAAGAAAAACCTCCTGCTAAGCTCCAGGTGTGCTATAAGTATATACTTGGTAATGTGGCGATTACATGTGCGTATTTTTATTTAGAGAAACAGATCAAACATTTAGCATGTCTTATGAAGACTTCATTTCTAGTGACTTTGACCAGAATTTTCCAATTAATTTCAGTTGAACTTTCTTCCATCATTTGTATGTTACTATGTCTCACCATCAAAGCTATTTATTCATACTTTAAGAAGAACTGAATTGAGAACTTCAACTTGTATAAAAGCTCAAGTAACTTTATGTTTATGAATAAACCAGTCATCCATTACACTTCTCTGAGCTTGTTTGTACTGGCTCTTTGTCGGTCACRTCCACTGAAATTAAATGGAAAAAAAAGGGGAAACCAATACAAAAAGGTTGTTTTACAATCACATCAATCACATAGGTGAATTAGAGTCTTTTTTTTTTATTATTTATTTATTTTATTTATTTTTTTTTTTTTTTAAGGGTTTAGGCTCTCAGGCTTTCTGTCTTTTAAAAACAACCAAAAACAGTTTCAAGAGACCAGTTCAGGACAAGTTACATAACCTCACCAGACAATTTTTAATAGTGTTCAAATCATGCACTGATTACCTGGAAGTGCTGGGGGCAAAGTTTGGTGTCCTGGTTGTTAGAGGCCCACTTTAACCAGCAGCATGCACCATCCCCTGAACAAGGATGATGTTTAGTTTGGATAAGTTTTGGAGAGTGGCCACAGGCTGCACAGGGAACTGAGACTGGTCATAAGCTAGCTTCTCCTTTCTGTTTTCACAACTGTTACAGTCTTTGATACTTTTGAAATAATTCCTCAGGAGGAGGAAGGACTAGCTGGCTATGGCTGAGGTAAAACAAATGTATGTCCAAGTAAAAAGAGCATTTCTGTAGAATTAGCTCATTTTTAAGCAGTGGGCACCCTTATTTCTGTTCTTGTAGTTAATTTGCCATAAGCAGTGTGCAAGAACCTGAGACTGGATTAAGTCTATCTTGACAAATTTGACATAATAAACCACATTCTTGTGGTATTGCAAAATATGTAAATCATTTTTAGAGTCTGTTTTAATTATAATCTCCTTTACTGGTGAAATGTTGATGAATTATTATTCATAATGTAAACTGACTTGGCAGTCAAAACATCTACATCTAAAATTSAAGTCTCAACATATTTTACAGAACACTAAATGCAAGATTGAGAAAATATTACCAGCAGTTTTCAAGGGCCCTGCTGCCCCTTGCTTATCAAGAACCTGCTGTCTGAATAGCTGCCCAACTGCCTCTTTTGCTTTCTTTCCTCCAGACTAACAACTTTGCAGCAAGCAAGAAGGGTCTTACAAGCACCAGCCAGCCTGAGGAAGAGCCTGATACTGCAAGTGAGTAAGACCAAGTATGTTCCCAGTTTTAAGTTCCTGCTTGGTTGAATTAAGGACCTAATGCACCAAAGTTCAGCCACTCTYTTACTAAATAATTATACTATGGTTAAGGTCTATTTTAGCTATCTCTCACTAAGAACCATCTGGTATATTGACAGCGTYGTCAGTGTTAAAGAATATGAGTGGCCCAAGTCGGTGTGGTCCAGGTTAAAAGCTGACCAGAAAAAGGGCAGCGATACTCTCGCAGGGGMAGTGCTGCAGCTTCCCCAGCGCTGTGCTTGCCCTCAGCAAAGAGCCTTGCAATCTCGATTCCGCCAGCAGCTGGGGAGTCCTACTGAAGAGCACTGGTGTTCCCTGGCTGCTGGGGCTTCCCTGAGCGCAGGATGGAAAACAAAGTTGTTCATCCCTGCATGCTGTCCCTGAGAGGTGCAAGCAGGCTGCATGGTCTCCGTGTAGCCCATCAATGGCTCCCACCAGTCCCACCAGTGATGCATACTGCTTGATGCTCTGCTGTCACTGTCTCATCCCAGTTTTAAAGGACTTACAGCCTTCCAGTCAAATGGTTACTTTCAGTTTGCTCATTCTGGCAACCATTTGTTAACTTCTCAGCTTTTTCATCCATTTTTCCATCTCTCAGTTGTCCATTTTTTGCTTCCTCACATTATGCTTTTAGAGATCCTGCTTACCTCCCTCAAATACATTTGAAATTGTTTTACATATTTGAGAAATAGCTACCTGACTGCCTCTACAGCACGGAATTTGTGGCCTGACTTCACTGTGGTCAAAAAGAAGGAAAGGAAGAAAATGAACACACACACATATAGGGGAAAAAAAAAAAAAAAAAAAGGACACTACAGAACAAGCTTCAGAGTCTAAATGGTCCTTGCAACAAATGGTCCTTGCAATTGGGCAGGAAGTGCCTCTCCGTGGTCATACCACAGACTGTTACACGGTGAGCTTGCACAAGGGGTTTAGAAATGAGAAAAGAGYGTGTTGTGCTTCCTGCGCAGTGCTGAAACTGCAGAGGCTCCAGTTCCCTGCTCCTCCTTCTGCTGCAGGGGCTGTGGGGATGCAGCCTCTGAGGGGCTGGGCTGTGAGCAGTCAATTTGCACATTCCTCCACACGCTTTTCTTCGACACATATATATGTTTTGGACATGTGCTCATATTCCTGCATGCACAGGTTTCTACATGTAGACAGTTTACTGATTGCCTTTTGAAAGTTGGGTCTGATATGTTGTCTCTTAGTTTCAGTTTTCACAACTGGAGCTTCTTGTGCTGGACATTTTTTCCCTCCCAGTACTTCTAAGGCAGAACAAAATGCAGTGCAATTTAGATAAAAAGGCATCTCTTTTACTGTTTCTGTTTTGGGTTCATCGTTTTTCGCCTTCGCTTTCAGTATCTGTCACAGTGGAAGCAAAGATATTTTTGCAATACCCAAAGGCCCACAAATCTCTAGGTTTAGTTGGGAAGTTATGTGGTGAGTTATTCCACAGAAGGCAAGTAGCTGACAAATGGGTGCATACACACAGCTTATTTAGCACTCAGTTTCTAGTCTAGAAGTCAAGGAGCTGGACTTCCTCTGTGAAACTATTTTTGAAAAGCCAACAGCCTTTGACACAACAGACCAAATTTTCAAGCAGGGCCATTGTAGTCTGGTGCTAAAAAATACCAAATCCCTTGTGCCCTGAGCTACACTCTACATTCATGGACACTGGCTTTTGGCGAGGTAATGGAAGATAAGCCTATCTGAAATCTTTTCTACAGTGATGGGACTGTAAGAAAAAAAGCTTTAACATAAAAGGAGACATTTCAGACACCATCTTGGAAAACTTTCAATAATCCTTTTTTTCAACAAAATCTATCACTTTTTTTTTAAATGAAAATGCCGATTTCCAGGAAAAGCCCCATCTCTTCATAATTTTATTTTATGCTTGGTGGAAAATCCCAAAGCCCAAATTGTGTTTCAAAGAAAATCGTAACTCCTTTTTGAGGAAAAAATGCATGCCTTTGCTAAAAGCATCCATAGGAACATGAAAAAATGTTATATACCCTTCAAATCTATTTTATTACTTTTTTTTCCTTGATACTATTCTCACACTTGAAAACAAACAAACAAACAAACAAACCAAAAAAAAATAAACCAGGAAACAAACGTGTAGACTCTCTAAACCATCACCTCATGCTTGCTGTAAAGTCCAATATCAAGACTCATTCTTAACGCTCAGCAATCAGCCAAGCATGACAATGAAGACTGTAATGTGTTAGGAAAAGGTCTTTTAAACCACCCGTGCCCAGCCAGTGCTTCCCGAGCTTAGAGGGATTACTGCAATTACGATACGGACTATTGGCTGGTGGTGGCAAGAAGGGGTATTCATAATTTTTAGCCCTTTCTTTATCCTATGGTAACAGGGATGAAAGGTCGATTTTGCTTCTTTGTAAACCCATTGGATAACACTTAGGAAAGAGCTGGCAAGTCCTTAGTGTGTGGACTAGGAAACCCACATCCCTGGCACACCTAAAGAGATTTCCTGCTGCTCCATGGAGCTGGCTCCAAATTTCAGGACTGCACASTACATCTCGGTTTGCCTAGCACCCCAGTGGAGATGAAAACAGACAAACCACTGGGAAGAAAAGCAGGTAAACAAAGGTCCATTTGCAAGTTCAAGCGGCTCTCTTTCAAATGTGTATCCTTGCTGGAAGGAGCCTTGCTGATGAATTTTCCCCTTTGAGACTTGTGCTGCATGGGGTTCATGGCTGCCTAATCTCACTAGCTGTTGCTCTGAAGGCAACTATAAATGTCAGGTCATTGCAAGAAAACCCACACAGGTTTCCTGTTCCTTATAGYTGGAGACAAAGGTTGCACACAGCATGAACTCTGTTCATTATTGCAGTTGTATTCTAGCCTGACTAGAGTAAAGGATCTGCTATTAACTCCATTGCAGGGAGCTTGTAACTTTTTGAAATAATGAAAGGCATTTGGCACAAATGGCCATGCCACCAGGAACTGGAGGGCATACACTTGTGGCATGACTTGATGCAAAGTGTGGGCCCACTCCCTAAAAAAACAAACCAAACCAAAACCAAAACACAAACGAAGAAAAAAAAAATAACCCACAAAAGCACAAGACATGAGTCATTCTTAGCAGGGCATACAGACCTGTACAGATTGGTTTGCAATCTCATTAAAATTATGAATGCAGCTAYACTTCAGGACAGAGCAAATATATGTAACTATCTGCTACAGCAGGAGCAGAGAATATTGGTTGTATTGTATAATGAGTGTATTTATATATATATATTATATATATATATGKGGAAAGGGAATGACATTTAAACACTCTGGTAACCTAACCATTGTGGAGGATCTCATACCCTGCACTATCATCTTCTAATGACTCCTTCTTAGTTTGTTCCTCCTGGAAACAAGAGGYGTCTCGCAGATGCTAAAGGGGGAGGCAGGCGTGAATCGGTGAGCCCCACGGCAGCTGCCCTGGCTGCAGTGTGTCTCGGTGGATCYGAGCAGGCTTTCCACACACTCGCTGGTGCTGCCGAGCAGGAGGAGTTGCTCTGGCAGCTGTGGCATGGGGACGAGCTCACCTGTGTGCGAGCTGCACCTGAGCTAACACAGCTGGSTAAGCTCGCCTGCTGAGCCGATGTCAAGGAAGCTGCACTGCTGCAAGTCGAGGTAAGAATCATCCCTTCTACCCCATGGCCTTTGTGCAGCTGGTCGCTCCAGGGATGCTGCTGCCACAGCATTGAGGTCTGCGCTTATCACTGTGCTGAGTAGATCACCGAGATACACAAGCAACGTGATGACGTGATCTCAGCTGACAGACCAGGTACCCTTCTGCCAAGGAAGTCAGGAGGCTGATCCTTCTGAGAAGTGCAATTTGGAGGAGCTGATGGAGGTAGCTGCTGCTTGATGAGGCTGGAGTAGCCCTGCACCTTTCCTGGTCCAGCAAGCCAGGCTGAGGCTGGATCGCTCAAAACTTGTATTGCCGCAGCCCTCTCTGCAATTTTGCACCAGACAATACCATACCTGAAAAAAAATTCAGTTCTCAGAGACTGGTATTAGAACATATCACAAACTGCTTGCACAAGGGAAACTACAATGAGCCCCTCTATGAAGCATTACCTAACTTTGCTAACATGCCAACCTCACTCATTCATCTCATTTTACTAGTCCTGATACTGGGGCCCCTGAAGCTGAGAGAAAAAAACTTCATTTGAAAACATTATGGAATTATCTGTATAAATACAAAATGCTTATSTCTGCTCAAATGGAGAGGGACTAGATTCACAAAGATACCATGGTATAGGATAGTTCTGCTGGTTATTACAAACTCTGCAACTTAAAGTCCTCACATAAGAACTATTATTAAAAATCTAAAAATATAATTTCCCATGAAAGATGTTGTAGTTGAAATTTAGAGGCACAAATTCAAAGCAAAGTCTGGAAATTCTTCTTCAGCTCTTTCTGACCTTAGAGTCCCCTATTTGGCACAGATACCTTAGGTTTTTTTCCTGTAAAATTCTTTAGGTGCTTTAAGTCATAGTTGCCTCTCTGCCTGAAAGTATTCTAGTCCTGATCAGATTAATCAACATGATACAGGCCTGAGCCTATTTAAGATTTAAAATGGAAGTGTTCCTCCTATTTCATGCCATGAGAAAATCAAGTGTGGTAGGTGAGTCTTAAACAGGCCTAATGCTCACCAGCAGGATTCTCACGGAATTCAGTTGCTTCCTTCATTTAAAATGCTGCRCAATGACTGCACTATCCTTTTGTAATAACTTAGCATGATTTCCCCACATGTAGGGGTAGCTTTTTTGCACTTTTTCTAGGACATTCCCTATTCTTCACAATCCAGCAGATTCTGAAGTATTTTTGTATATATCTGAGATTTCTTTATTCTTGATCAAAGTTTGGCTACATCTGCACAAACTATCTGTGCACATGTAGTGCAAATCCAACCTTGCATTAGCAGTTGCTAGGGACTATAATGGATGTCCACAATCTGAGGCATATAAGCACCAGACTTCCTCTGCACCTGGCACACATGCCAAGACATCCATGACAGTCTTTTCTCCTTTTCAGTTTGCTCCTTAGCATGAGAAGATTCAAGCTCACAYTTTCCAGAGGCCATGGTACTTAGATGAGGCTACTCCTTTTTGCTGCTGAGTCACTACAGCTCAACTGTTAATTATTCTCAATCCATGGCATCACCATCARATTTGCTGGCAAGGCATAAACATTATTTTTTGGCAATCAAGTAGCCTCTTCTGGGGCTACTTGCACAGCAGTCTCTCTCTGGTCCTTTTGACTCCCGTGTTCATCTCTCCTGCAACCAACATACAAATATTTGTTGTGTCTAGACAGGGGTGCCTGTGCTCCCCTCACAGTTTAATGCAACCCACTGGTAATTAATCACCAAGGCACAGATGCACTCCTCCCACTAGGACTTGCCACCATCAGGATTCAGAATCCAGGCATGCTGGTCACTGGATATCCCCATGTCACAAGGCTGCAGCCCAGGGAGCAGACTGCAGTTCATCTGCACACGAGTTCATCTGACCACTGTCCTGCTCTGTGATCATTTTTAAGCAATCTCTAGCAAGGAATGCAGCTACCAGCAAGAGAGGGGATAGGGGACAGTGTGGCAAGACTAAACCTGATGCAAGGTGATGCAAATTTTTTTTTTTTTTAAAGCAACAGTTCCCCCCTAGATGTAGTAGTTTAGATCATTGATAAAGTGGCTTTGAAGTGTTTTTGGTTTCAAGTTACACTTAAGTTGGTAAGAGAGAGACTATTGAAAGTAACTCTCCTGCTCCTCTTTAGTCTTCCCACAGCGCCACAGTCTCACTCCTTATCTGGCTGGCTCCAGCAGTTATAGAGCTGCAGACTGAGATGCCTGAACTGGCAAAAACTAAATCATTAGATTTGCCACTGGATCCACTGATTCTCTAGCCAGAAAATTACCAGATCCAATTTAAGGTAGGGAGAAAGGCCAAGAAGCAGGCTATTTGACAAATCTCATATTAGCTGAGGTGGAATGTGAAACCACATCCTCAGGAGTCCAGCTGGGGAGCTGCAGCAGTTGAATCTCGGGTACACCTTTCCTTCCACCAGCTCTTCTATGGGAAAGTAATCTCTGTTAGCAGGGCAGTCCTTTTGACTGTTCATGTCTGTTTTCTCATAGATCTTAGGATCTAAGCTCCTTTCAACAGGTCTTGATGCAGCCAATGAGCCAGGATTCTCAAATCACTACAGCAAGCAACATTTTGGAGTAGATAATGGGATTTGCTGAGAGACAAAGTGACTGAAGTGCATGCAGTTCTCAGGTCTATGCTCTGGAGAGCAGGCATCCCAGGGTCCTTTCCAAGTGTCATTTTAGCAATGGAGATATGTTTTATACCACACTGTAATTTTCTTTGGTAAACACGGATTTAGCTCCACTACATATAAATTGGCTTCTTAATACTAATGGGAGCACTCTGTGCATATGTGTTTCATTTAGATATATTTTACGTGTAACTGTGCCTTACATGAGCTCTGATATAAAGAGATTTCACCAAAATTTAAGAGTAATCCAAAGTCAGCAATCACGTTGGCAAATCTTGCTTAGAATGGTGTCCAATTTAAAGCAGTTAAAGTCAATGGAAAGAATTCCCTCTGACATCAGTATCCTTCACTCATGCCTATAAAACTCCCATTCCTGTCTGTACTGTTTTCTCAAGCACAGCAATGACTGGACAATGCCCAGATGGATGGCAAAAAACTCTTGCAACAAGTTGCCAAATAACTCTTGCTTTCAAATCCAAAAGCCCGTCGGGCTCACTGAGTTTGTATGTCTCTGCATTCTTCTTAATCTCAGGGCCATTTGTTTGGCAGAGCTTCCCCCAACGTACACAGTGCAATGTGCATCTTTATAATAAATTGTCTGAACAAGAATTAAAAAAAAAACTCTCCACCTTCATAAGATTGCCTGTGTGCCAAGGAAAACTACAGGAAGGCAGGACTGGAAAAACAGAAGTGTGAGAAGTTGCCTCTTCCTCAGCCCAGCCCTGTTCTCACCCCTCCGCCCCATCCCTTCATTTAAATTCATTTAAAAATGATTTGAGGTTTTATAGAAAAGCCTTTTTTTTTTTTTTTTTCCCTATGCCGAAACAGAAATCATTCCCTGTCTGCTAATGTTCCCATAAAAAGGCTCAGATCCTTTTTTCCATTCTCCTGCTATGGAGTTTCTTTCTCACTTCTGCAACATGTAATTCCACAGGGGGAGAATCTATCTCCAGTAACAAAACAGTACAGAAGCAAACTTGTAAATGAGGAAATGTTCTCTCAGCATACTCTAAAATGCATTAAAGAACCTGATGACAACTGAATCTCTTGGACATGTTCATTCATATTGGATCAGCATGTTTGAGCCTTCAGTACATTTTCTGAGCTCTATTTCAAGTAATAACTCCATCATTATCATTGAGCAGTTTTGCTACATTCAGCAGATGGCACCTTTTCATTTATATGATTACCAAGAACCTGGGTTGAAGGGAAAAAAGAAAGATTTTAACCCAACTAATCATGTAGAATGAGAGCTCATGTCCCATGTGTCACCCACGTGGTTTGACATAACAGAGTCAGCAGGGGAATCCATGCAGCAACCACCATCAGTTCATATACAGAGCTAAACATCTTCCTTGTTGGGCCACCAGACTCGAACCCAAAGCAAAAGAYCAAACTTCCCTGCCTAAGGATGACAGAGCTCTGGTTTCATTATTTAGGGYACTCTGATTTTAATTCCCAACCCTTTTATATTAACCGAATATAACCTCTCCAAGTAATAATGATGCAGGTCTAAGAAGAAACTCCCCATACTTGGCATTAAACTTGCTTCATTCCAGGAACCTTAAATCATGTTGACTAATCATAGGCATACTTTTGGTCTGAACCTTAGCTCTCTTTTTCATTAAAGGAAATGGCATCATCTCTGCAGATTCCCAAGTTAAAAAAAAAAAAAAAAAAGAAAAAGAACCCAAGCCAGATGAGAATTTAAGGATTTCAGCTTTTGTTTCATTCATTCCTTCACCTAATTCCTCATCTTCCTAAAACTGGTATATTTTATCCTAGATGTGAAAAGCTATGTATCCTTTTTTGCTTTATGGAAATTGTATAATTGCATTAACACAGTTAACTATGAAAATAAGCAAAGTATCTGTCAAGGTAATTGCCTGTATATAAATTGTTAAAAGGAACTGAGAGAAAAGCCATAAAGCCTTGTCTCTGATTTCATTGACACTCTTTATCAGTATCACTGAGCCACTGTCCTGCAAGTTATCTGCCCATATTTACATAGGCAGGTATGCTTATAGTGGGGTAGGTAGATAGGTCTGCACGTCCATGTTTTAATGTAAATTATCCTGAAGAAATGAAGAAATTAACAGAAAGAAGGAAAGAAGGAAAGAGAAAGGGAGGGAGGGAAGGAGGGAGTGAGCACCCTTTCTTTTTAGCAGGGAAGGAAGGAA
>NW_020454738.1:40754-154543 GCF_003342845.1 Nothoprocta perdicaria
GGAAGGAAGGAAGGAAGGAAGGAAGGAAGGAAGGAAGGAAGGAAGGAAGGAAGGAAGGAAGGAAGGAAGGAAGGAAGGAAGGAAGGAAGGAAGGAGAGAAAGAAAGATTATCTGCTTCTGATATCTAATAAGCAAGACAAGACATGAATAAATGCTTTCTTGCTAATGTTTTTTCCATCTAAATGCAGAACTTCAAAGAACTGCAAGTTTTGCAGAGGTAAGACTGTCTTTAAGAAAAGGTGAGAGAACAGGTAATAAAGAATATGCAAGATGATTGGTCAGGTTGCCACAAAACTTGTGGAATKAATTAATTGTGCTGCCAAATATGGATAGATTTTTTTCTTCCCATCTGATTTAACTGCCTTGAAATGTTATATTAAATAAATCCTTGCTATATTATGAGAATCTTGTGCCTCCAAGTCTAGTCTCAAGCCAAATACATTAGCACCAATGATCTGACCAGCCTCTAGGTTATGGTGATTCTGCACTCTCCCTGGCAACTTTTTAAATAAATCTCCTATGAAAAGTGATTCTCTGTTTTTTAAAAATGGATCAGAAAACCACAGGAATTAGATCTYAGCCAGTCCCTGGTGACCACCTGCACTTTCTCTGCACTCAAAATATAGGATCTGATTCTTCATTTCCCTTGKGCAGTCTCATGCAAGTAATTTGCCTCTAAGTCAATGGAGCCAACCTACCAGGAGACTGTCAGAAGCCAGTGCACACTTGCAGCTGACATTTTCAAGAAGTAGTTGCTGTAAAACCTGAACTTTTCCCCCCCTTTCTGTGTTGTCTCGATTCCCAGAACTTTCAAGAAAATTCACACTGTTTCCCATAACGTTCATTTGTTTTTAGCCACGAAATAACAAGCAGGAAACTAATGAGCAATTGCCATTTATTGTTTAAGCTACCTCAATAGTTTATTACAATCAGGGAACCTTTTTAGGTGATTTTTTTTCTTTTGTTCTCATTTCCTTTCCTAAATGGTTCTTAAAATTGCTCCTCCACCATACGAGGCCCTCAGAGGGACAGCTTTGCATCAGCATGTGTGCTGCTGCTTTCTATTGATTCTGCAAAATGTTCCCTGCCAGCATGGGCTCTGGTTTCACTGCTGCCTCCGCCAACATTTCTTGAGATTCCTGCATTTCTTACATTTCTCTGCATTCCCCCCCCCCCTTTTTTTTTTTGCTCAGCATTTAAGCTGCCTGGTTAGGGAGCCTGCCTGCTAATATTAATTTGCTCGCTCTTTTGTTCGCAGTTGGCCGACTGCAGCAAGTGCTGGTGCTCAGCTGGCCCGACGCAGTCCTGATGTTTCTGGTAACATGTTGTGTGCAGATGCAGGGACCAGAAACATGTGCCTGCATGCATGCCGGCTGTGCAGAGCAGCGGGGGGATTTTAGATGGCTCCTTGCTCCGGCTGTGGAGCTGGCTCAGCCAGGACACAGCTGTGGGAGGTGCAAATACGGATTTTCAGATTATGGGCCAAAGATGCTGAGCCTGCAGGCTGCCCTCCTTTCCAGCAAGGCAATACGGGTGACATTAAATAGCCTCAGCATCTCTGAGGTTCCTGGAGGTAAATGGCTGTATTTCCACACAGACACAAATGCCAGATTGGCAGCGAGTACTGAGGGGTGGGGGCAGGATAACATATGACAGGAAAGCAAGGTTAAAAACAAAAGGAAGGGGAAGTGTTTGAGCAGCATGTCCAATTTCCGTAAGAATTTAACTATTTAGTCYCTCTAATACTGTTGCAAAACAACGCTGTATCCTTTCTTAGTGGGCAATGGCACAAGAGACGACAAGGTCTAGGTGCTACAGTAATTATTTGCATAAGAATAGCACCAACAAGCCCCATTCCACTATGTGTTGAGCAAACATAGTGGGGAATAGTCCCTGCTCTACAAAGGTTACCAGATAGGTAACCATAGGAGGGGAGGAAGGGAAAAACASACAGGCACAAGGGCAAGTTAGCAACAGTGCCTAAAACTTAGTGCCCAGTTTCCTGAATGATACCCAAAAGGATTGTAGCCAATGGATGCTGTGCCCTGCCACAAGGTCAGAAGTGCAAGTAATGAAGTAATCTCAAGTCCTCCATAAATTTTAATAGCTGTGACCCCTATCGCTATAAACCGTTCCACTCAGCAATTCAGAGGGATTCAGCAAAGCAGCAGGATGGACTGTCTCTTACTTCTTTCTGGMTATGACAAGTGATGCTGCCCAGCTGAATGAGGACTTTCACACTGGGAAGCCCATGTAGTAACATGTGGCTRTGTGAGATAAATTTTTACAAGACAGATGGAGCCTTCAGTTCTCATATATGTTTTAATATCTCATTATTGTTCATATGAGAAACTAAATGGCTCTTTAAATTAAAATCCTTTTACTTCAGGGGCAGCACTGCCAGAAGCAATAATGTTTGATAAGTTCTGGGCAATAACGTGATTTTGGAATGGAAACTGTTCTTTTAAATTTTACTTAGGTCAGATTTAACTATCTCTAACTAATACCTTATTTTTCTATTTTTTAAGGCAAGGATTATTCTGCAATGGAGAAAAAAACAGTTTTTAATAGAAAAGGAGGTCAGTCACTGGAACAAATGAGAAAGAAAAATAGTGGATTCTCCCTCTAGTTTTCAAGCTAGAAAAGATAGATCGGTTAAAAGCATTGCCAGTGGTTAAAAGCGTTACAGTGGCCTGTGGCAGAGTGTAAGCCAGAGAAGATTTTCTCCTCTGTTGTGCCTGCATATCTGTTCTGAATGCATTACAGGCACCTTCATCCTGATGTGGGTACCTATCTCAGGGCTGCTGGTTGGCAAAAGCTAAGTGTGGACATTGTGCAGMCACATCAAGAGTCTGGGGACAGCTGTAGTGTGTTGCACAAGGAGAAGCAGCTCCTTCAGCTCCTCGGTAGACCTGCCCCTCTCTACTGCTCCTATGACTGCATGGTCTGGCTATCCTCACAGTGTATTATAACTGCATTTCCTTGTTTGGGAGCAGGAAACTACTGTGAGCAGGATATGGAGCAAGGAACAGATGCTTATGCCCATACAAGCAGACGTAGACACCAGCTTACTCATGWCAGTCATCAGGTTTGTGAGTACAGGCATGCTCCAGCCCTGAAACCATACCTGACCTAAACAAGAGCGAATGCGCGCCCTGGGAAGCAGGGTGTATTAGTTAGGAACAGCAAGGCACTAATGTAGCTCTATGGCATCCAGCCCAGAGCTGGCTCAGAGACTGAGTCAGCTACCCCACATATGTCTTGCTGGGAGCTGCATGGAGTCTAATAAGTCAAAACCAGCTTTATTGCAAGTAGGTCATGCTCCTTCCTCCGTGGGGCCAGGGCTAGACCCCTGCAGGCAGCTAAGAAGCATTCCCAGTGACTGTCTGGATATATCCTGCATCTGGAGAAATCCTGGATCTCCAAGAAGTGCTAAGCAGATGTAGCATCCCCCAGGAGAAAACTGGAGGACGCCAGCCATTTCTCCAAGAGACTGCCAGAGATAGCCAGCGTCACTGAGCTCCGCACCAGACATATGTCCCATCAACACATGTCCCCTTGCAATTGTATCTGGAAGCTTCTCAGAGCTGCTGGACTTGGGCTCCAGCGAGATCAACTGAAGAGTTATCACCAATCCCGCAGCAAGGCGGCCAAAGTGAACGAGCTTGGAGTGGCCCCTTGGGCTTTCACCATTCACAGGTGCTTTGCAGCATAACCTGCCAGCAATTTCAGCCTACTTTCACGCTGCGTGAACCACAGTGGCCGAGACTGGTGCACATTCACTTCTGCTTCTATCACTATCATGGCAGCAACCACCAATGCAGTTATGTGGCAGATGAGGTGATTACTTCTGCTGCCTGTCCCAGAACTCATCTGCTAGACTGTTTCGATCTGCCACTTTAAAAAGCACAATTTATGGCTTAATGCAATAGACACCTATAATCGATCAATGCAGTCTTTCCCCTAAAATATCTTAAAGGATGATTCTAACCCACAAACACCTGTATACAGCAACAACAGTTTCATTTTAACTCCACTATAGCAATCCACTGACAAAATAACTGCAATGGCAAGAACAGATCATTTATGAAAAGCTGATAAAGACATGTCCTAGTGTCCTAGGAACCTAGTTTTCCAAACTAGATTGGAAAGCAACTCCCCAATGTCAGGACTTGAGATCAGCAAAACAATTTTCAAACATGAATATTTGCCCACATAATCACCGAAGAGCCCTGTGTAGCTGTCACTGTGTGGTTTGCTCAAGGCTGATGTCTCTATCTCAAGGCAAAGAGACTGTGATCTATTCCAGCCTGCTCATGAAAGGCACTTGATACCTCATTGAGGGAAGACCTCCACAAAGCTTCTGTGGTTGATGTCCCTACTTGTCTGCCAAACACTGCCGCATCCCAGGCCTACACTCTAAACCACGAAAGGGGAATGAGAAGCAAGGGAGCTTAGTGTCAGAACACTCTTTARTATCTGGAGCTGGAAAACCAGAGGAGCTAATGCACATCACAGTACTCTCTGAAGATGTCTTTACGGGATGTGTGAACAGAGAAAAATCCTAAAGAAGACCTATTCCCAAACAGGTACTGAAGAAAGAATATCCAATAAACAATACTATCTGTAATACAATTCTGTAATTATGTCATCCATTAAGGTGACAGCCATGAGTGACAATTTACAAAGTGATAATTAACATCACTGTGTCTATTCACAGCTAGGGATGGGCCAAAACGGATGATAGTTGCTCCACGGAAAAACTGTGGGTGGCAAATATGGGTGCCATTGTGTCTGCACAGGTGGTAATATTTCTTGATATTCTCATGTCAATCTATTATCTGACATTTTCAACACCTCCAAAATGTTATTCTTTTGAACTGCCTCATCTGCTCACCCAGTCAAAGTACTGTCATAAAAAACATTTGTATGAGGAAAATTAGGATTGAAATAATCCAAAATCAGTTTGGTAAACTTTAATCAATGGCKTTATATTTATAACTGTCTTAGGTTTTTAAAATATCAGGGAAGGCATATATTGTACTGTCATCAAAGACATATTTATRTTTTTATTAAAATGCAATTTTTGCTTTTGCTAGTGCATATGAAAAGCTTGGCAAATTTTAGAAAGTGTTGGAAATCAGACTTTATTTTCTCTATATTATATTTACTTCTATACTTTCTATGACTTAGATCTTCTAGTCTTTTGTGCTACAGCTTATGATAGAAATTTACTTACACCAGTAAATTCAGATTTCAATTTTGTTTTGGAAATAGTTCAGCTTAGTTCAGAATACTGTGCTCAAAATGCTTAATTTCGAATTTGCTCAGCTTCAAACTTTCTTGTCATATCACACAGATGTATAGGTGTATTTTATATTTTGCTTATATTTTGCTTTGGGCTGCACTTCCTGAAGGTGAACACTTTCCAAAAAACATCTGCAACAATATCTCATCATTAGGGAAAGTAGAGTCTGGTCATACTATTTTCCAACAATTTGAAAAATAAATGCATCAGGGTCTAAAAATCCATCACTGGGGAACAGATCCCAAYAGAGAAATCCAATTTAACCCTAAAATGACCTGAAATACAGTTCATGTTGATTAAACAAATCAGAATAGAATATCTGGATATTCTGTAATCAAAATGTTTTATAATGCTACTTTTTGTGACATTTTTGCTGTTTTTTTTTCTTTTAAGATGGAAAATAGAAAATTCTGCTGAAAGTAGAAAATTTTAGGAATTAAATGTCCAATGCTTTCAAGAGACTTAGGTACTATGGGAAGCATTAGGTGACATTTTTTGCAGGTGGGCTTGATTTTTTTCAAGGATTTATCTGAAGTATTTTTAAAATTAAAAAGACAGTACATAGCCAGTGCTAGATTTATGAGATTGCATTGCAGATCAAGATAGGCTCAAGAGTGTCAAACCTGGTAGATGGAAAGAATGTACTAGAAAAACAAATGCTGGTAATGAACACCAGTCTACAAACTGCTTTTGAACAGACTGAGCACATCAGAATCCCTGATGACTAAGGAAAACAAATGGTTCATATTTACACTAGATTACATGGAAAACACAATTTATTTGCATAGTAATASTCTGGTAAGGCTCCTAAAAGGGAGGGAAAAGAGGGAAAGATGCCCAATTCCTGGAATAGGTCTCCTTGGCACTGATAGACAAGCATGAGCTGGTTCTGCCCAGCACAGCCAGGAGCTCTGTAATTACAGTTATTGCAGTGCTAGGCCCAAACTAACATACCCTGCAGAACGGCAGCAGGTACAGTACTACGGGCCAGGCACTCCACTCACCTGGCTACACAGCTGCAGACAATTTGGCGTGTGAGTAGCGCACATACTTGCRCAGACAGAGCCTTGGACAGCTGGGGAGCAGGTGAGTGCCAAATATTACCATTTAGGCGTCTACACCACAGGCTTCTACATACATGTTGAGTGCCTCTGTTCCCACTGTAGTCARGGAGATAGAGGGATTCAGGGACCGGTGGGTACGTACACTTGGCCCACAAATCTGGCTCTAGGCTCCATTAGTTTTATCAGGGGCTTGACTCTGTTGCCTACCTGTAAGTGTTCAGTGCTGTGAAATCAATTGGGAGTATCTGAGACACCCACTCAGCACTAATAGGTAGGATTATAGGAAACTGTTGATTCTCCGAAATGGCATCTGCAGGCCCCAGGACAACTCAAATGGAGGTGTCCTACCCCCTGCTAAGCACTGATATGTGGGCAATAAATCAAGTCCTAGCTCTCCACTGCTTACGATGCAAATATGGACAGAAGATACCTACGCTATAATCACCTCAGTTTACTTGTCTGAATTTGGAGCTGAAAATGTCAGACTAGAAGAAAAAGTTAGACCTATTTGTGTGAGTGTCATATTCTAAATATGTTCATAGGAAACAAATTGACTGTTCAAGTGAAKGAGGCAGCCATGAAGCTCCAGTGAGAGTACTCTAGGGTGACACAGGTGTGYCTGGGGGCAGGATCCTGATTAATAAGCTCACTAGGCTGGATAACACCTTTGTGGCACAGTATTTCACAGAATCACAGAATATTCAAGGTTGGAAGGGACCTCTAGAGATCATCGAGTCCAACCTCAAGCAGGCACACCTACAACATGTGGCACAGAGTGGCGTCCAGGAGGGTTTGGAAGATCTCCAGAGAAGGAGACGCCACAGCCTCCCTGGGCAGCCTGTTCCASKGCTCTGTCACCCTCATAGTAGAGAAATTCCTCCTCACATGGAGGAGGAACTGTGTGTCAACTTGCACCCATTACCCCTTGTCCTATCACTGGCCACCACTGAGAAGAGCTAGGCCCCTTCCTCCCTACATTCCCCCTTCAGGTACTTACACATGTTAATCAGATCCCCTCAGGAGATCCCCTCTCCAGAGAAAACAGGCCCAGTTCACTCAGTCTCTCCTCATGCGAGAGATGTTCCATTCCCTTAATCATCTTAGTTGCTCTCCGCTGGACTCTCTCTAGGAGCTCCACGTCCCTTTTATACTGGGGAGCCCAGAACTGCACCCAGTACTYCAGGTGCAGCCTCACCAGAGCTGAGTAGAGGGGCAGACTCTAGAGGGGCAGTATTTAAACCAGTGAGAGAAGAATCTGTGCTAAATTACCAAAACAGGCATTTCTTTTATTCTCCCTTCTGGCTCTTGCCCCTAAAGCCCCAAATCCTTTCTCACTTATCCTCACTAAGGCAAACCTTAAGCCACACTTAGTCCCACTGAAATGGAGGGAGACTGATTAATATGATTGAAAGTGGCCAAAGGCTACATGCAGGAAATCAAGGGAAGAAGTGTCACTTAAAGCTTTGCCTTTGCTCAGCAAGTGGGTGAAGAATCTGGGCTTTTTTTGATTTGTGGTCTGCGTTTTTTGTTTTTTGGGGTTTTTTTTTTGATAGGAGGGTCAAACTTAATTCTAAAATTCATCCAGTTTTAGGAGTGGATTAAATGGTCAAGTGCCTGATTTAAGGACTGTGGCTCACTAATCAGAATGAAATGTAAATAGACTTAAGACCTCATGATAAAAACTAACAAGCAGCTCCAATAAAAAGGAAATTCCTTCGTAGCAATTATTTGCTTTCTAAAGCAAGATTGTTGCTTCCCTTGAGTTATTCTTGAGACACTGGGGCACAGATCAAACAAGAGTTGCAGTCAATATTTATAACAAAATGTGTCTGACCTCCCCGTACAGTTTTGCAGCTGTCCCATTTCACATAGCCTGCTCCTCAACCTTTCTCCACTCCTTGTTGCTTATTGTCCTCTAGTATGGTAAGAAACTCTGCATGACTCATTTCATCACTACCAGAGTCACGTTACTGCTGGGAACAACTTTGAGGTTAAGAGGGGAGACAGAGGTTGACAGGCAGAAGAATGGCTTGGTAGACTACCTCAAAGTGCACTTGCTTCTCAAGTCTGAAGCTTCCTAAAACAACCATGGGAATTTAAATGGTTTCTCCTTCATCTTTTCTATTTCTCACTCTCTCCACCCCACTGCCACTATGCCCTTCACTGATTATGTGGGATTAATCACAGTTCATCCTCTCAAACTTTTGCATTTAGTCTAAGATGGACATTTAGATTCCCATTCTAAAACTGTGTTGTGGATCATTTCTGAGAACTGATTACCAAAAGGTAACTTGGCAAACTCCCCACATTTTAACTGAATGAGCTTCCTTGACACTTAGACACTTAGACAAGTACCAGGGAGAGAGTACAAGGGAGGAAGTTGGGATGTGCAGTGCTGTGATATGCAGTGTGTGCKGTGCAGAGCTGCAGAAAGTCTAAGTCAGATTGTCTGTCATTAATAGGACAAATTGCTTGTGGAAGTACTGTATCTCTCCACTAACTACAGAAGAAACCTTAGGTCTCAGGCTGGAGACCTATCTGCCAAATTACCTGAATTAGGTAAAATGAATCCTTTCCCTTGAAGCCACATGTGTTTTCGTGGTTAGGACTGAGGTCTGGAGCCAGTCCAGATTCCTTACAGGCACACAAGTCAGAGCCCAGGGAGCTCTACATCCTTCTAGGGCTCTGTCTCTCTTCATTGCGCAAGTTAAAAATCCAGTGCACAAATTAATCATGGAGTAACACATGGTCCATTGCACAGTTAATTATCTTTGGAGGCATTGGGACTATTTACAGTTCTTGAGAGAATTCGTTCCTTCTTGGCAGAGAACTGAACAGACTCATGAAAATAATTCCTGCTCTGCTTTATTCTCAAATATTGGCAAGAGGGATTTTTGCAGAAGTAAGGCCATGTTTAAATATCACTGTGTATTTCTGCTATAGAGCTCCAGCTAACATTAGGCCCCTAGGTCATGTTCTTTGATGAAAAAAAGAAATAATGCTCTGGGCTATAAAGACCTGAGAGTTAAATCACAGCTCAGCTGGATATAGGTATTCCAAATACTAACAGATTTCAGTACAACCGAGACTACATCTAGTATCTCCAGCCCCAGACCTGCCTCTAATATGCTGAACCTCTGCCCTTGGTTTGTCTTTTGATTCTACTACGTCACTCTGGCTTTTTCTACAGCACTTGACAAAGCTCCATTTTTAAGGTCATGGATCCAGATCCTCAATATGGCGTGGAAAACATCCTAAAAGTTTTTGTTTACTGAAGTACACTTGTACCTGCAATCACAGGTAAGTTGTGCTGGTACAAATCTTAGCTATATATAATTCTGCCTATGGAAAAAAAAAATAGTAATCTTCACAGTAATTTTTATAAAGGAAACTCTTTCAACTTCCGAGAAAATCAATTTAGATGGGATGATTTTCCATTAATATAGAGGTTAGCTATGGCTAAAT
Source organism: Nothoprocta perdicaria (assembly GCF_003342845.1). Classification (NCBI taxonomy): domain Eukaryota; kingdom Metazoa; phylum Chordata; class Aves; order Tinamiformes; family Tinamidae; genus Nothoprocta; species Nothoprocta perdicaria. Next base: position 50,592 of record NW_020454738.1, read on the forward strand.
AGTTCATACCTGTCTGATTATCAAGTATTATGAGGCCCTGTTTTTAATCACCAGGGTTTCCTGTCTTATGTGCAGTTTTGAACAAAAGAATTAAGATTCCTCGTGCATATGGTCACTTCCCACTGTGCTCTTCAGACACAGATGTTTGGTCCAGCTAGAGGCTCACATGGATGCTGGCGTTCATTTCCTAGCATAAGTTTTGTATTTTATTACAGTGATACATCAAAGTAAGTCCACYTTTCCTTATCCTTTTCAGACCTTTCCCATGCTACATTTCACACCAGCAGGATATGCAGGTGTCTAAAAGCAAATCTACTTCTGCTCTTCTRTCAGGATGGTAAGAGGGTGTATGGATTTCATCCTTAGACATTCAAGTTTCACAGACTCCTCCTCACATCTTGCCTTCTCCCCAGGACCTATTAGTCATGCAAAAACAATTGTTTTAATCACTAATGCAATTAGTGATTATATATACTATCATTTTCCCATTTTTTTCTCCTTCACCATAATAATAATAACTGCAAACAAACAAAAAACAGTGGAAGACTATGTCTTTTGTTGGGACTCCAATAGAAGAAGGCAATGCAATGAGATGATTTTTAGGTAGATGTAGTTAATRATTTCTTGCATTGAAATCTGATGAAGAAATCAGGTGACTGAATTCTGCATCTGCTGTCGTCTGGAGGACTGGGATATAAGGAGTCCATAGCAGAGGGAGTTGCAATAGTTGAGGCATGAAAAATGCGTTGTCACTTCTTGAGATGTACCTTGCTTAGGTTTGCTAAGAATAATGCATCATGCCAGTGATTTGTGTAATATACATGTGTGGGAGGGGCAGGTAAATACTAAATCATTTGTCTTCTATTGCAATCACATTCTCATGGGGGCATGCTGAGAAGATGCTATATAAGCTATATTAAGTAGGATGTTGCCCTTTGCGTGGGCACGGATAGGATAAGGAAGAAGGCCGTGGATCTGAATGCTTCATGGCTCCCTGATGCTTTAGCTGAACTGCAGGACCAGAATCTACCTGTACACTGAGGTCAAATATTGGCTGCCATATTCAGCTGCTGGCTGATGCACACAGGTTGCTTTGTTATGCCTGATTTGTATGTACTTAGCAGCAATGATTGCTGAGATCATTTGAATCAGTGCTAGAGTGAGCTGATGAAGGAAAAGACATAGTTTATGCTATGGTTCAGCAGAGGCATTTCTGCAGTTTTAGTCCTCCCACTCCKGTAATTTATCCCAGTTATTCTCCTCTCTTGTTGTGTGGAAAAGCTGACTGCTGCATGCCAGGAGTGACTGATGAGTGTCTGTTGTACACGCATGGGAGTTTCCTGGAAGAGATGGCAAATGGGCAGAGAGCTCCTCCAGCATCTGTAGGCCTGGGCTGTGGCAACAAGACAAGCCTCATTTTTTGGTGCTTTCACATCAAGAAGTCACTGAGAGAGAGGGTCTGCTTTGCCCTGTTCTTGCAGGCCCATTTAGTCACAGACTCAAGGTTTCCAGGCCTGGTCTTCGCTATGTCAGCTAACGTGTATCTTGCCACTGAAATGCCTCCTTATTGAAATCAGAGAAGACACAAGCTTTACAAAGGTTTCATTGCTCACAGTGATAATTCGCCTTATGCTAGTATTTCCATTCCTTGTGTTGAAATATCTCTGTACCCTTAAAGGACATGCTGTTTAGTATGAGATGTATCTAAAATAAACATGCAGTAAGTAGTGTTCACCTAGGTTCCTATAACTACATAGATAAAGTATATTTTATTCAAAAATAAAGTCAGCTTCTAGTACGGTGACATGAATAAAAACACAGTGCTACATGTTTCTCTACCAAAATGCAGGATCTAGGCAGACAGCTTTGCGGAAGGTTTTTGTTTCAGACTTTAAGGACTACATATTTCAGCTAAACCTCTGACTACAGTTTGTGTATTTACATAAATTCCTTTTCTTTCCCTGCAGGCTAACCCTGTTTCCTGAGGCTTGGGGGAGGGACAAAGTTGCTTTTCCAGCTTTAGGAGAGCTTGTCTTTGCCCTTCTGCTTTCTTATTAAGTAAAAATAAAAGATTCTTAAAGTCAGTCCAAAACACTACCACTCGCTAGAAGTACCATACCCTTTTCTCCATCCTTAGAAATAATCATTCCTCAAATTATAAATTTTCATTAACAAATCACTTGCATAATGCTAATGCTCCCCACTCCAGTCCTTATATAGCATGTGGCTTGGAGACTGCACCACACTGGTGTCTTCCGTCTCTGTTATTTTAGTCTCTCACATATGAATGATAACTCCACTGATGTAAATTCATCCAGCAGAGACAACTTCTTTTTCTCAATAAATAATGTGAGCACTTGCAAAATATCTCCCCYGCCATAAAACCTTCCCATGTACTTCCCACCAAAGGAGTGCCGCTCTCTCGTGTGTGGAAATCACTGTAAGCCTAGCTTGGGTTTCAACCTGTCATTCTGCATACTGAAGTGGGTGGAAAACCTGTCCTGATACAAATAGGAAAAGAAAGATGTTGACAAAAATTCAGTTATGTGAATAATGATTTATGACTGTTTAGTTSGGGCACCTCAACACTACTCATGAATAAAGCATTGAGCTTTGGGGTAACTCATAATAACTCATTAAAAAACAATTTCAAGTTGATTAGAAATTATAAAGAAAAAAAAAAGGAAAGGCCAGTACATTGTACCAGTCAACATACTTTTCAGTCTCCCTTCTTTAAATATTTGTGGCAACATGTAAAATTTGTGTCATTAACCATAGCCACCCACCAGTGGCATGTTGCCCATGCACAAGACTGCTGTCACCAGGTTGTTTCTTCAGAGTTTGGGACCACAACTGACATACTTATATAATTTATGTAGGTGACTGACAGGTGTAGTTTCTTTTGCAGAAGAGGGAAAATTACTTGCTTATTGTCTTGGTGTCAACTCTAAACTCTCTGTATTCTTGATAACAAATACAATAATCCTATTAGTTTTTACCATGACAGCATCTAAGTGCCCGATTTTTGGCTGAGACCCACTGCAGTGTGTAAATATGAAACACATTCACATAGTCATGTAAGCTGCATGAATTTCCCCTACTCTGGATTATTTTTTTATTATATGGAGAATAATTTATTAAATGGCAATATAATCCAGAAAAGAATGGTAGTATGCAGATTGTACATGATATTGAAAAGGTCTTCTTCAGAACTCCTAAAATACTTCTCTCTACTAGAAAAGCAAAACAAATTCTACTTTCTGTTCAAAAATCAAATGAAAATCTTTGAAAGTGTTGATGTCTCCATACATATAGTTGAAAATATGGCCTCTTAAGGCCAAGCAGGTGCTCTTAAATCCCTGTGTTTCTGATGTCAGCATCTGTGGAGCCGAACACCAAAAGCCCCCTCTCCCAACATGGAAATGTATCCCCTAGATGCCCTTTCATTCTAGACATACCCAGTCAGACATTGCTTTCATAGCCTTTTAATCAAATCAGTCCTTACAATCTTCCTTTCACATTGCAATCCAGTCTGTCATGCACATGTAAACCAATTTTACACTGCAATTTTCCTCTCATTTCTGACATCAGCCCCCTTTTTACACTAAAGAGGTAAATCTCTCTTTTAGAGTGYCATGAAGTTGAAGGAACTTTATATAAATCTGTACATTGAAGCCACAAAAACATAATTACAGCAAAGGGTGGAAGAGAGTGGAAGGAAGACTTCCTTCTGCTTTAATGTGTTTCCACCTTTCTTCAGCTCCAATCTGCATGGTATGAATAGACGTAAAGAATAGTCATGAATATAAGGAAATTCTAAAATTCTGCATGTGATACTGCACCCCTCCTTTGATGTGACCAGAATCTGAAGGGAAATTTCAAGAATTTTGTGGCCTAAGGCCGCTTTTGCTCACTTCAAGTCCTGTTCACAGAGGTGATCTCAGAAGATTTTTATATTCTTTTATTTTTTCAACAAATAAAATCAGTGACTGCTAAGAACCCATTAGGACTTTTTGGTCATAAAAGTGAAGATAGAGCAAGCTGAGATGATGACCTTTGTCCCCAGTATCACCGTTTCCTCCTACATGAAAGGGTTTTTTTTTTTTTCTAGCGTGAGGATAAACTATGGCATGCAGTTATTGTAGATTTGAGCACCGATGTGACTAGTGAATTAATCAGGAATCAGGAGCACTAATACTGCCCTGTGGTATATTCATGCCAAGATGTAGTCTGAAAAATACAGATAAGAGAAATCAAATGTGGTAGATATGCAAAAAAGTTTTCTTAGCAATAAAAAACACATAAAGGCTCTCCAACTGATGCTATAACAAGGGAATGGTTGATGAGAACTGCTAATAGCACTGATGGAGTGAAATCAGAGAAAGCCGCCTAGGCAAAATAAATTGCGTGAGCAGAGTAAGTGTCTGTTTTACACAAAGGTTTCCAGATTATCCAGGAGCTTGAAAACTTTGACATGAAAGGCTTTCCTGACATTGGCAGCATAACGACTGCTTAACACCACCAGTTCAAATTTTTTATATTCTAGCAACTTGTCAGTGCAGTGCAGTGCAGTTCATAAAATAAAAGAGCAGTCACAGTGCATGATTCTGTAGCACAGTCCATCTGACGAGCTAGTCAAACCTGATAAACATGAGCAAACCTCATGATCCAGGAGGGAAACGAGGGTCCAGAGAGCCTGGAGCCTGCATGGCCTCGATGGAGACATCAATATGCGAGCTTGAGGCCAATGAGATTTGAGATTACTCATGTGTGCAGTGAGGCTTCACAACCCCAGGGACTAGAGTAGGGCAAAGCTGAAAAGCACTTTGGGGGTACTCCCTAGCCAATCATTCTCGTCAGCTGTCCAGTGACATATGTGCTTGGCAGGATGAATGTGCACAAAAAACAATAAGAGCAAATCTGCCATTCCAAGTCTACTGCAAAAGATCTGTTTGGGTGAGAAAAAACATTCCAGAAACATATATATATATATATATGTGTGTGTGTGTGTGTGTGTGTGTACCTCTTGGCTTGGTGAGCACTTCAAGCTGTCTGACCACCTATGGAACTCCAGGTCCTCCATGTTCTCACTGCTCTTGCAGTGACCCAGACTTCATCACACACGGCTACTGTGCGTTGATATATGTATGTCATGTTCAAGCAAATCAGCTGTCACATCAGCTCTTCATTTTCATGCAAACAGCCAACAGTTATTTTCACTTGCAGCACTCACCAGCAAAGTCAAATTTTCCAGTAATATTTTCACACCAAGGTCATTTCCCTGGCAGTAGTTGAAGGAAGCAAATGCTAAATTCTAAATAAACATTTTCTATCACATGAGCAGGATCCTTTTATCTAGTCCACACTTTAAGCATCTTTAACAAATCACTGAATTTGTGATTTGATCATTCATACTTACATGAATGATCTATCTTCCATTCTCAGTTGCCTCTTTCATTGCAACGCACATGAAAAAATATTCATTTAAACTTTCAATTTTCAGCAGCAGCATTCAATCATTCCTAGGTATCTATATCTTTTAAAAATTATGTGCCTATAACTGAAAAGGAAGATGATACTTTACTATGAAAAATACTAATGTTCTATTGTAAGAAAGCTGATTGCTTTACTGATGTTGAAAATAAGCATTGAGTATTTTTTGCCAACTTGAGAATAATAAACAAAAGTCCTCATTTTGCCAACACATTAATATATGTTTAAACAGATGGATGCAAGTAGTTATCTTATTATTCTGAATGACCTCTGCTAAACATGATGTTAAGCAGCCTGTTAAATTAAGTGGATCTCTCTTCATCTCTGGCAAAAATGTTCCATTTGGCATAAATAATTAATTATCAGAACAGAGATTTCAATCCRACTGTTTTGTCTCTCAGGTGAGCACCCTTCCAAGCAAAACTCACATTCTTTATGTGTGGCTCAGGAGCATTTAAAAATTTATGCCACACAGAGTGGTTACCCTGGATAGCATTGCAGTACAGTTCCTGTGCACCACTCTGTGCTCTACAACCCATTAGTTCCTGTGCTCCACTCAGAGGTGGAAAACCTGCTCCTGTCTCTGTATAAGGGAGGTATGGGGATGGGTGGCATAGGGAAGACTGGTCACATGGTATACAGCAGGTGTGTACCCACTAGTACTGTAAGGTCTAAGGTGGCATCATGTTCTTTTGATCATACTCACATTTCTACATTGTGCATTAGATTGCGTCTCAGAGGTTCAATGGACAAGATTTGGGATTCCCATTTGTGCTCAACAGCTGTTGGCAGTTTCAGGATGTGGGTGGATCCACGCACATCTCATGGCAATGGTGTAGTTGCTTTGCTGACATCACTTGCAGCACCATGGACTCTTAGASATATGACTTGCTCCTGTGAGTGTGTAGCAACTGAGCAGCAATGCAGGGACGTAAAGTACCCGCTACACATCAAAATAATCTGGGAATCTGGCCCATGAGTCATAACACTGACTGCTCACATACTGACTGAGGATGTTATGGTTTCAGGATGGGCTTTCTCACATGCCAAAGGATCCAAACTTATCAGGGGTGTTGAATGAATTAGGCATTGCTCAACACAAGTGAAGAAAGAGGGATGTGGCCTTTTCTCAGATACCACAAATCTAGCCTTTCAAATATAGATGTTATCAATAACATTACAGTGAATCAGTCTTGGTACAATAGCATGAAAGTGAATAGAGCTAAACCAGAGAATAGCACCTGGTAATGTATAGCCACCCAGAACAAGCATTTACTGCTTCCACTGAAGAAATTACATGAATATTTAGCTTATTTTTTTATTTTGTTCCTCTGTAGAAGAAGGGCTCAAAAGACAAGAGAGAAAATGGCCCCAGAGATTTAATAAATTGTCATATTCCTTATGATGAACATTTTTGGTGCAGTTTACGAAAGATGTCCACTGGGATCTGGGATCTGTGTCACTTTGGTGTTAAAAGAATGAGAAGAAGGAAAGGACTTTTTTCTCTCTTCTAGCCTTCCCTATTTATATTTTCTTTCTCTTTGTCTAGTTCTTGCTATCTAACTACCTCTTAAGGCCTGTTGAATATATGTAGTGAAAATGTTACCAATATATAACATCTTAACTGCATCTCATAAAGAAAAAAAAAAGTTTCAAAATAGAAGTCTATTAGGTAACCCCCCTCTAAGTCTAGATGGCAACCCCCCTCTAAGCTCACTGACAGGAGAGGGAGGGAACTTTCTCCAAAATCTACCTCCTTCCTCCTTGTGCAGGGAAAAAGGGAGGAAGGACAGGCTGCTCCACAGGACCAGCACAGCAACGTGGGTGCAGCCCATGCAGAACAGCAGGTTGGCACAGGGCCCTTGTATTTAGGGCACAATGAGGAACAGGGCAGTCATGGTGCCCTTGAATATTATAGACTGTTTTTTTACAAATAGACCTGCCAAATCCAGGCAGTAGCTTTCAGTGCAGGGCGARACTGGGGCTCCCTATGTTTCTCATTCCAGTGTCCCTGGAATGCTTGAGGAAGATCTTTAGAGCACATACTTTGTGTTGCATGGGCAGGACATGCTACTGCTGCCCCAAGTCGCTGTTGCCTTGCGGCTCAGCACCCTTCCTTGGCTGCTGTGATTGTTGCCGTGCCACAGGAGCACATGTGGGCCAGGGAATGRAGCAGGCAGGGAGTTAATAACCTTCCTCTACCCCATGCTACAAGGGGCCTGTGCTAAAGGCAATGTAAGCCTAGCCAGTATCTCCTAAACCTAGCTCAAAAACCACACCAAACATGGCCATGTAGTGCAGACAAAGGGCAATTTTGGATGCATGCCCATGCGCACCATATAAAACATATACATCCAAGGTAGCTCTATATAAATAACCTTTAAATAAAAGAAAGCAAAAACTCCTGTCACCCAGCAGGGCCCTGCAACACAAAGAGGCAACAACTTCTGCATGTCACCAYGAATGATGTTCTGTAAAAGCAGCTCCCCCTCTTCCTCTTTTCCACAATCAAGAATGAGCCTAACATGCAACTTACTTTCTCTTTATCAGTTTTATGAAAATCAGAGACTTATTGCTCGTGCTGCCTTTCTGCAATGCACATGAGAAGTCATATAGCTGTATTTGTGCTGGGTGACATGCCTGTTGCGCACTGCTCCCTGGAATACCTRTGAGATAGAAGTTGGGAAACGCAATTAATTCTGCAAGGAATCCTTCCTCCTGGCAGGCAGCCAGGGATAGCAGAGCTGGCGTGGCTTTGGGGCAGCCACAGCACAGGAATTACAGCGATTCACCAAGGACACTCCCCTTAGGCTTCTGGTTTCTTGAAGTAATTGCAAATAATATCACTTGGATACAGATAGCTGAAAGGAAAACTCAGATACCTACGAAGCATGAAACAGCCTGGCCCTAGACCGAAAATAATTCTGCGTAAAAATTCACAGCTGCATGTTGTTAAAAATAAAAACAAAGCCATAACCTTCTCCGCTTCSCATCCACGAATTTCCTACGGTTTCCCTCCCCTCGGCCTGTCATTCCCACCCACGCGGCTGTCTCGTGCCAAATGCCGCCCACCAGCCGTGCCCGGGGATGGGGGTCGCGCCCGCTGACGGCGGAGGTGGCTGCCTTCCAGCCGAGCGGCTGCTGCCGCTGTGGAGGACAGCAATAGAGGCCCCCGGATGCAGGCAGCATTTGCAGGCGTATCCATCACCTGCGTTTGTCGCTTCCTCCGTTTGCAGGCTGTTTTGGTGTGGGACATCCCCTTGTCCAAGCGCGTTGCTTGCTCCAGCACAAGGCAGTGGAGCAGCAGTGCTGAAACTGCTTGAGTCTGTCTCAGGTCACTGCCTTGTCTTTTTCCAAAGCACTGTCTAGTGTGCAGCTTCACAAAGCCTGCGAGATTTGATGGGAAAAAATCTCATTTTTTATTGACCTTCCATCTTCCTTTGACTGGAAAGTCTCAGTGGAAGAGAGAGATTCAAAACTATCATATTTTTGTGTTATTATTCTGAGCTTTATGCTTAAAATCCACGATGGAAAGGAGCCAAGAAGGCAGGGATGCAACAAAATACAGCATGAGTTAGGATCAACAGTGTCAGATCACGGATGGATTCCAACTCTTCTTTCACAGTAGGCAACGACTCTCTTCACATATTAGCCCATTGAACTAGCCATGGAGTAGGATGACCCTTAAAAAGGACAATAGCTGATCCATAGTATGAAATATGAAAGCAAAGGTCATACAATGGCACCCCCAAAAAAAGGCACTGCTGGGGGCAAGAAGGTACTGAGAATGAGGAAGGCTGGTGGAAACTTATCTGACTGCAACATCTCCATATTTATAATTCATATTACAGTAGCTCTAACAGCCAGACTAGAGCAGACTAGAGCTTTTCTGCCCTTGCTGTTGAATATGCACACAGTAACCTTGCCTCAAAGCATTTACGGTCCAGCTGATAAGAGACATCAGGGAGGAAGGGAGTTAGTATTCCCTTCTGCACAAGGAATTTGATACAGTTGGGAGCTCCTACGTCTTCCGAGTCTTGTCTCCCAGTTTAACAACTTCCTTATCTTACCATATTTTTTCTCTAGATATATGTCACCAAAAATAATATCTTGTACTTCCCTAGCCTTCTTTCTGAAAAGATCAGAAAATACCTCCCAAAGGGAGGGATTCACCTCACTGAACATCTGTGTTTACAATGCAGACATCTATGCCCAAGATAGTCATGAGTCACAGCCAACAGAAATCCAGCTAATGCCCTCAGTGGAGCAGGCTACCAGCTAAGCAGTGGGATTTGCCTCATTCCCCACTGCCACAGTATGATTCATTCCAGGCACAGGAAGGAAATTCTTATGGCTTTAACTCTGCAAAATGTCACCTGCATCTATACGGGACCCTGTGCACAYTGGCAGTGATGCAGCCCTGCTAGGCTGGGTGTAAGGTCAGAGCAGGTAGGGTGCCCGAGTGGGAGAGCTTTGCTCAGAGAGAGGGGATAGTATTCCTTCCCTGGGACTTTCCTGGAGTAAAAGGCAGTGGGAGATTCTTTACTTCAGAACAGCAGATTTGGTCAAACACTCCCTGGAGGTGTGTGAATCCCTTTGTTGCACTCTCATCTTCTGTTGCTCAGGATTTGTGGAAGATACCAGGCCCTGCTCGGATTCATGACTCTGTGCATGCTCTGGGGTTGCAATAATGGTGCAAGAGTAAAGAAAAGAAGTGGATAACCCTTCTTGACATAAATGAGGGCTTAAAAATGCCGATATTGCCCAAATTAAAAGTGGGTAACCTCTCCATGATTTCTTATCTATACTGTTGTGGTACTATTGTGGTGTCTGAGACAGAGGTCTGCTTACCTATCCAAAAGACTCAGTACTGGGCCTCCAGCTCTCTCATGCTATGACCATCTCCTTTCAAGATATTGTCAAAGAAAGAAAAAACTTCCAATTCACTATTTAACTCTTTGATGGCAGGTGACACACATAAGCTAGTACACAAATACACACAATATACATATAGGATTACATACACATTCACCACAGTGAAAACCAAGACATAAGGCTTACTTAATTGCATAGTGTTTGATACAACTAATGCTGCATTCATTTCCCTGCCTCTGCTTCTTCACCACAATTAGATGGGTGAAGGGCAATGTCAGATTTGCCTTTACAACTCAGGTTTTTTACTCCCTGTGCTCACAGACTCCGTCTTTACGTCTCCACTCTGATTTCAAGCTTGTCTCTCCCATCCTCCTGGCTAAACCTTCCCAGTGTTTCTGTGATTCCTCCTTTTGATTATCTACTGACACCTGGCTTTGTGCTGCTTCTAGTAACTTTCCACTCTTTTAAACCACACTCATTGTACACAGACCTGGAAAAACTGGTTTGTGTAAGCTTTAGGTAACCTTTTGTCCCAAGACTATTTCCAACTCAATAGCTGAACATTATGGTTTAATGACCAAGTATTGTTCCTAGCAGAGGAGTTAAAGAGCATTTGGAGATGAGAGAGGGGAATTTAGGCTTGCCTATACATTTGGCTGAGAGCTTCCTGTAAGGTTTGTGCTAGGATTCATATTATACATTTGCATTTGAAAGGAAGTCTAACAGATGTGCTAGCATGTCACTTACAAGGATTTTATATGGCTTGGGAAAGAGTGGACCCAAAATCAGGTATTTGGTATTTAATCACAGCCTTGAGTTGTGAATTTCTATTAATACAGTTCTTGGAGATAAATCATGCAATATTGATGCTGAAATAAGTCTAAAGTATAGTATAGTAAAGTATAAAGTATTCATGGCATAGTTGAAGTGAAAACTAAGTAATGCTGTAGTTTTACACTCACGAGCCACTTTTCTCCTSTTTCTTTAGTTAAATAGCCTGACTCAGTGGTAAAAGATTGAACAGAAATATTACTGTATTTGCAGAAGACATATTTGCCTCAGTCATAYAGAGACCATTCACTCACCACTGCTTACATCATCGTGCAGGCAAACTGAGCGAGCTCCCCATGCGCCTGGCTACAACACAGACCCCTCACATATGCCAGTCTGGACTTTCTGCTATAGGAAGCTGAGTGTTCACAAGGAAACAGTGCTAGAGGTTCACAGGATATTGGTAAAGGGATGTCTATTTGGATTGGAAGTAAACTACAAAAGACTACAAACACTGAAACCCAGGCAGGAAGCATCTGCAAGGGTCATTGAGGAGCCATGGAGAACTGAAGTCATTCAAAATTTGCTGAGTCACAATGTTTTTAAAGGAAAACTTGGATTGATGTTTCAATATTTCTACTTCTTTCATTTTATTCTTTTATCACTGGCATTGTAACTGGTCAAATTAGATTCTATGTCAACCAAGTAGCCTTCAAAACTAAATAAAAAAAGAAAATCATTTTGGATCTAAATCATAGTGGAGATCTAGATCTATACCTGACCAAATGATTTAAGCCTGAGTGCTTTCAATCACGTGGGAGGCAAAAGGTAAGGACCGGAGAAATTCAGCATAATCATCATCAATGAAATGTGATTTGGAGGAAGTCTAAAACTGTTTGTAAAGTCATCTCTGTAAAGTCATTTAAAATGTTTCAGGATGGACGTCAAAACAAGTGAAATCTTTATTGGGGAAAAAATTACCTAACAGTTTGACCTAAAATTAAGGCAAAGGAAGTCCATCTTTCCCTGAAAGTTTTTTTTTTTTTTTTCTTTTCCCCCTATTCTCTGGAAATGAATAAAGATTGCAACAAAAAGCAATTCTCTAGCCATTCTTTAAAAGAAATCTGGAAAAGGCACCAACAAGTGTATTGCATCTTAGCTGTGAAGATGAGGGGGTGATTAAGTACATTTGTTCCATTTCTGGCCTCTTCGATTCTGGACCACATGAGATCATCTTCCTTTTTATAAGTTGCATAGACTTCTGCACTGACTATTGTTATCCTTCCCCCCACAAGCATTGTCCAAAGTCTGTATGCTAGTCAGTACTAACTTGAAGTTAATCCTGCACTGGGCAAATACTTTAGATTTCTTCAAATTTTCTCATTTTTGTTTAAATGGGTAAAACTGTATCAGAAGTACATTTTTTTTTTCTCATTTTGGTACAGTGTGCTCTTCATTATATAACTAAACCATTGTTATGCCAGCGATGTGATTCATATGGGAGAAATAAATGAAGAGGACTACTCTAAGGAAAAAGAAAGATCTTTTTGAGCATTTTTGGCAGCAAAGACTCTCAGAAAATCATAGCAGCAGCACAAAAACAAGAACAATATCTATATGGGATATAGTATCATTCCACATCTGCAAGGGCATGGAATGATACTATAGACCTGATGACTAGACAAGACAAGACTAGAATTGATGAAAGTTTTCCTAAAATATGATTTTATTAAGATATGCAGAACAAAAACTGGGAATCAGGAAGCTTACCCTGCTTTGACTATATAGCACAAGTGACAGTATCTCTGATGTGGATTATTTCTTTAGGACTGAGAATTTTATAACTGTACTAAATAAGTGGGAGGAAGGTGACATTTGAATGCAAAATCTGTGCCAAGGAATTATTAGAGGACATAGAGACACTGAAATCAGGGCACAGGAGAACAACAACTCACATCAAGCTGAAAATGTTGCTAATGACACAAAAATGACCCAAAATAGCACAAAGTAGACTTTTGACTCCCATGAAGGTCTTGTCAGACATTAGCACAACTGCTAAGGGCTGTATTGAGACCCGCTGAACAACATACCCATCCATTCCTTTCCGCTGAGTACAATGTGAGCCAGGCAACACCAGACAGTGGACAAGACAGATACTACACTTGCTTGTCTGTTACTGGCCACAAGTGCCCTTAGCTTCATCGTGGCTTATTTGACTTCTGCCAGAAGAACATATGCGGATTTTTTGCTCACACTCTGTTCAGTGCCTGCTGTAGGTGGGTGCTGGAAAAACATCAACGAACAGCAGGATACTCATGGAACATCAAAAAAATAATTTATTTGGGACCAGAATAATAGTCACATCCTTTCCACATAGGCTATCTAACCCAGAATAGAACATACCTTTTAGAAATTAAAGTTTCTCTTTGTAGAGAAAAAATAGCTTGATGCTATAAGACTGTAAAAAAAAGCCAGTAAGTGAAGAATTTCTTGAAATTCTGGAATCTGAAGAGAATATGTGCTCAGTTCTTTAGTCCATTCCTCGATTTACTTAAAACATCTTAAAAAATTACTATATCAAACCTAATATTTGGCTTATATGACTAGTTTAAAATCAAAGACTTGCAGAGAGCTCTGTGTTCGCTGCTCTGTTCACTGTGCTGCACGCGATAGTCATTACAGGCGATCATCTGCTAGTGCTGCCCACACCTCTGCTGTTTGCATAATATGAGTCACTCCTGGAGCTGCAATTGCAAGCAGAATTTCTCCATTCTGCAGTAACCATGTGCTTTGCTTCAGATTACCTCCTTCTCTTTTGAAGTAGACAGAATTAGTGAACTGCAGTTAGCGATAATSTGATTTGTCTCAAGTTGATACCTTTTCTTACAGCATTTAATCTTTCCAGTAGCTTGCATGTTATATCAATAAGGCTGCTGGGAGCACTGAATGCAGCATGCAATGTACCCGGATCTCTGAAGATGCAGGTCTTCTGCTGAAAAGGAAGAGCATGACCAGCAGAGTTTGGTTAAACATGTATAAATAAATATTTCCATGCAAATAACAGACAATTTAGTCAAATTCTCACGCTTTTGGTAAAAATAACTTTATAGAGGAAGGAAATGGATTGTTATATACAATAGATTGTTTCTCTGCTGCTTTGTCTTTTTTTTCTAATATTATTTATTTGAAAAAGCTAATCAGACATAGCAGACTATCAGGCATTTCATTTTTTGGTATTTTTATTTTCTACTTTTTCCCTGCTTTGGTATATAGTTGAATGATGCCTCTCCCCTTCCCATTTACTCTAAATATAGACAAATGGGGTGGATGTCAAGTCCACCAAACCAGCTAGCCTATCTCACCCATCAAATCAGCTAGCAAACCATTCCTAACACATCAAGCAATACTAGGATTCTCTTTTCTGCTTTCCTCTAGAGCCTGTAAAAAATCTTTGTATCCTTCCTGTGACTACCACATTTCAGCTCTTTTATGACATTCTGACTCAAACAGTATATAGACTTACATGGAATTAGTACACACTGTTTTTCTCATTCCCTGCATTTGTCCTCATGTACAYGCTTTTAGATAGTATTCTTTTAGTCCCATGAGAAAATTACAGAAAATTAGGAATGGCTTTTTACAAGCAAGGTACAAATAATTCACACAGCTGATCTGTTTCCTTAGGCTTTTTTTTTCTGCYATTTTCTTTGCTACAAAATGATATTTGAAAAACAGATTTGCTTACATGAAAAAATGAAAGTGAGGAGGAAATTTTTTTCTAGGGGGGAAAACACACCCATCTCTCTAAGGTGGATGGCCTTGACCTGTAAATAATGGCATTTACAAACAGATATGGCTGAAATCCAACTTTGAAATTCATTCAGGATGAGACAGCCTGAAGTAGGGTTGTCCAAAGTACTGTCCTAAGGAAAGGGCTGGTGTTGCTGTTGCTGATCTTGAAAAAACATGCTGGTTGCAGAATTACCACAACTTCGTCAGTTCATTCACTTTTTTCTTTTTCTCTCAAATCACCCATGATTTTTATGGAAAACTTGTATGTTCAGCAAGAATGGGTGGCTTTTATTAACATGGCTCATTCTTCAAGGGTACAATGATAATATATTTTTAAATCTTTTTGGGGATGTTAGGAATAGCTCTCAGTCAGAAACAGATTTGTGGAGAGAGAAAAATCAAAGCGGCTGTCTTTTCAAGAGCCACTTCCAAAAGTAGACGAGGAGCTGCAGAGGCTACTGGAGAATTCAGTGTTCAACCACCACTGAAAACATTCCTGCTGCTGCTGCCACCACTGGACTGGTGTGCAGCAACCTACTAATGTGGCACTATGACCCACCTTACAGGTCCTCCTTGCACAGATACCCACAGGACCTCCTTGTGACCAGATCTGTGTSATTTGCTGGAGGAGCGCTCCAGGCAGACCAGGGCTGATGGTGAGGATCATGTGGGTGGGAATGAGCAGCTAGGGCCATCAGACTGCTCCTGAATGTGGAAGAGGTTGTCTGTCCACAGCCTGACAYGTAATAACTTGCTCTTGTAATGTGCTCATGTAATAACTTGCTCTCCTCACAAGGAGGCTTGCTCCTTGTGTTAGCAAAGAGGGTCACTCTATTGTAATGAGACTAAACACAAGTCCTTTCTCCTGCTCTGACCTCCTGGTGGGCACTGTTGGCCGTATCACAAGTTTTCATGTTAGTCACACTCAAAAGCCCTGCCTGTGGCTAACCTGCTGTGAGTGTCTGTTCTTTTATCTTTACTATACTCACATAATTTTTTGTGTTTATTCAGCTTGGTCTGCATTCTGCTTAATTTCTGGAGCTTCAACACTGCTATTTTTATCCTCCGCTACTGAGGAGTCTGCAGTTATTGAGGGTGAAATGTCTGATACTTTCCTACCTAGACATATTTGTKGTGATGCCCTAATAGGGGCACCTGGGAACCATGAACAAAAGGTGATGTGAAAGGGCTAAGTTTACATGGTGATTACTAATTAATCATGTAATAAAGTACAGTGAGTACCAAAGGAGAGGTGTCTCCTGTGTAACTACTTACAGTCTCTGTACATAACCTCTCAGAGGAAGGTCCTGTGAACCTGAAGACAGCTCCATGTCTTCCATTTACATGGGTCAGCTCAAGAAAATAGTCATTCCTTACATACTTTTCGCTGTCTGTATCCTTAGGCCACAGCAGCTGTAATGACACTACACTACTACAATATCTTTTGGATGTGATCACACCCCTGTGTAGACACTTTATCTCAAGGACAGAGAAAATGAAGGCAGGATTATGACACTTCCTACCTGACCTCTGTAAGAAAAAGTGCATATTGAGGTGATACAGAAGGGAAAATAGTAGCAATAATGGCTGCAGGTAAAGTCCTCTCTTCATAAATTAATTTGTCAAGAGGAATAAAAAAGGTTTCTGAGTAGGTTGTGATTAAGACTAGGAGAGATGGCAGGAGGGAACTGGCTTTTTGACTATCAAGAGGAATACACATTGCCATCAAAACTGGAGTGGAAAGCTGGAAGATTACCACATTGGACATTGTTCAATATAGCTCCTATACTGTACAAGGCAACGCCAAATCTGGTACCCCCAGTACTGACTGCTTCTCCTTGGGGGAAACATTTCTGCACTTTTTCATTGCAACACTGAAAGATGCAGTCAGGAAAAATAAGTAATGCCCCCTCACTTGCTAGGTACACACGAGCACAGCAACTGTGCAGGGGCTTATACTCTGAAATATTGTCAGATATTGCACTAATACAGTGAGAAAACGTGAAAATGACAGGAGAAAAAATATTTTCATTCTGCCACAGGGTCTCCCTTACCAATCCTGTGTCTTAGCTTCAGACCATTTTTACCTTCTCTGTTTTCTCTACAAKCTGGTCTTGCTCTTTACTAGAAAGCCTTCCTAGTGCTTGAGGGATGGGAAATGCTGCTAAAGGCACAGCACATCATGAAAGAGCGACCACAGTGRATAATGAGATCACACTCCTCAGGCACCCCTGCAAGGATTTCTCTTCTAAAAGCATAGTTTTTATACTATCTTTCAAAAAGCTGTACTGGTAGATACCTGTTTTTTGCTAACAGCAAAAATGCAGCTTGTAGCATTTTGACACTTYTGATCTTGCTTGATTACCTGTTTGCATTCTACCAACATTTTTTATTTGAATTCTTCTGGTTTTGAAGTATTTCTGGGGAAAATTCTCCCCTGCTTTTACTATATGCCTTTCCAACTTTAATTTCTAAAAGAGCTTGATGTAAGATATTTTTATTTTCTGGTGAAATGTCTGATCCTTTCTTAAGAAAGAAAGGAACAAATGGGGTGCTTTGTTTTGTTTTATCCTGGAAAATGCCAATTCAATTCATTTTTTTTTTTAATATGCATCTTAATGTTCTGAAAAACTCTACAGGAATAGGGGATGTAAGCAGAGTAGCCATTGAAAATAAATGTCATCACTTGTAAATAATATTTCTCTAGGAATTTTCTTCTTCACAGGTATTAAAGAGAAAGCAACACACAAGCATACCTCCATAAATTTTGGTGTTTTTCTTTTTCAGTTTGCTTAAAATTCCTTGAATAAGCTTCAGTGTCCATATTTTTTCACCTCTATCCAYGTTACAGCAAAGCGGCTGCTAACAGTTTGCAGCTGTTAACAGTTTGCTTATGTTTTCTGGTGGAGTAAAAAGTCTCCCCATGAGATGGCTTAGCTTTTCATCAGTAGATATTTATTTATTTATTCATTTATTTATTTTCCTGCAGAATTCATTTGCCTGATCACAGTGAAGGGAAAAGGGAATATTTTTTTCTCTCAATAAGCTCAGCTGCACCCAAAAAGGGCAACAGTAGAAAGACAATTACCGAGGCCATAGTGGAGATCATTGTCTTACTCTGATTCTCAYTCTAGATACCCACTATTCAGTTTTATCATCAAGAATGGAGATGGATAGAGTGGACTGGAGTAGACTGGATATCTGACAAGCAGTTGATACTTTGATGAAAAAGACAGGGAAGGGAAATATTGCTCAATGTTTATTTTACTAAATTATTCTGTTTCCTATTTGCTTGTTCATCCAAAAATTTTGGAACAATATTCTGATTTCATTCTTGTCCTTCCAATCTTAAAAATTTAGTCATCCAGGAACTCAGAGTTAGTCATGAGAAGGCAATAAGCAAATCTCTAATCTGACCAGTGCATGTCTACACTCATCTAACATCACAATTATACATAGAATCACCAATAATCCAGGTAAACAAAAAAACACCGAAACTATATGCATAGTTAAATGCAGATGCTAGGAGTGAATTAATAAGAAGCAAGTTTAACAAAACATATTTCCAAGCACTGTGTAAGACATGTGACCTCCATTACTGTTAAGATTATACAGCAAGATCACATAGTGCTGCCATATTGGCAGGTGCACACTTCACAGACTTGGAGTTGGGCAGTGGAGGCATTGAAACTGCAACCACTCCATAGCACTCCAGTGAGATTCTCAGCCCATCTGGGTGCATGGCAGCACCACTGAAACATGAAGACTATTGGACATTGGAAGGGAGACTCTGAAATTTGAATGGAAAAGGCAGACTGAAGAGCTGTAACTACTTCTGGCCTGTAGAAGGGTTTCTWTTTACCAAACATGCACGTTCCTGCCCTCACACATACACTGCATCACTACCTTATAAAAGTTTTAAATTTTTCTTACAGAACTTGCCTCTATCTCCCATAACCATCCTAGTTCCATCAACACTATTTCTGCTATGGAAGAGTGACTGTACATCTTCATCAGTTAATGGGAATTTGCAAGAAAAATAAATCAAATATGAAGTTTGAAATGGTATTATTGACAGACTTGACCACTAACRTGAAAGACAATTAATTACACAACAGCAGGTTGGTGATAAGATATTGAAGGCGTTCAAGTAGCAATTTCTGGTGCTGTTTTGTAAAAGTTCCTAATTTTAAGAATATACAATTCCTCTACCCTCTGAATTTCACACACTTTTAAAAATGTTATACTAAACATAGTAAAACTAGACTGTTGAGAAAACACTGAGCTTTTACAAAGTGCAGTCAATATTCCTGCGGTTGTGTATTTGTCCTCTCCACATGCAGCTTTACTAGCCTGAGTGACTCATGCACAACACTGCCCTATGCCAGAAAGACATCACTTTTATTTTCCTAGGAACAAAGAGAACGAAGTACCTACTATACTGCTGGAGACAGATATTATATTATATTCATTTTAGAGAYGAGAGAAGTGAGGTTGCAAAGTATGTCAGTGATGAAATTGGGAACATTCATCCTGAGTCCGCATGTGCTTTCTAGCCACCATGCCTCAGTTCTGAAGGTAGCATCCAATTTATAACACTTTTATTGAGGAGACACTGCATGCTCTTCATGTCTGCCACCACTGCCATAGTGACACACAAACCTTAACAGAAATTACTCGCCCTATTGCAAATAATACCATTGCTGTAGACAGCTGAGGATAGCATCTAACTCTTAAAATACTGGTGAACACCTCGTGGTTCTTCAGTAACTAGTCTGATTAAATAAAAGACATTTTCCAARCTACTATCCTTTGAGTTTTGGATACTTTAATCAGTACTCCCTGTTCTGCTCAGCTGGAGTGTGCGATCAAGTATGTGTGCCCCTGGGGAGAGCGTGGGAGGCACAGAAGTAGAGCTGAAAGCCCAGCATGTGCCACCACCCACGTGGCTCCCTTCCCTGCAGAGAGCCAGTGCTTTGTGGACAACACATTGAGGTTGGCCTTGGCTGGGTAAATCTGCAGAAAGGCTCAGGTACTGCAGGGAGCAGCCCACATAATGAGCCAAGCTTTTTAATTTGTTATTTAATAAAAGGTGATTTCAGAACGGAACTTGGTGCATAGAACAAAGACATAGAAGAATGGCACCTTCTTAATCATCTCTTTAATCATCTCCAATCTGCCTGAAATTTCAGTGGAGTTGCACTTACTTACATCAGAGGGAAGCCAGACTTTGGGTCATACCCACCGATTCAGTGGCAAGTGGAACAAAGTCTATTCTGCACTTGACAGCTGTACCCATGGAAAGGGTTCAAAGCCATCTCCAAGCTTCTCTGGGAYAAGCCTTGGAGCAGATCTCCACAGAAATGTCTGCACAGCCTGGGTGTTGGAGCTGTGTGAACAGCCCGCAATCTGTGATGCACTTCAAAAAGCACCAGGGCTTACTTTGCAACACCTGGCAATCCACACTACCCTGAACTGCCATGTAGCTTCATTCACCAGTTTCTATTAAGTCAAAGCAGCCAGTTACAATTTATGGGTAACAGGAGCTTTCTGTTTGCTTGGAGTGAAGAAAAATCAGCTCAAAGTCAGGTAGTTATAATGAGAAAATGCAGTTGAATGGAGTCAGCAGGCTGCTGTGTAGTTCCAGGAARGCCTAGCTGCAGTTTACTCAAGTGAAAGATTCAAACAAGGACTTAGGCAACTGACATAAAAAACTGAATAATGCAAGGTCCAGAGACTTGAATATAGGAGATTGCATCCTAGGCATCTCTGGCATGATTCCCAATTAGCATCCTTAATAGCAGAGCTCTGGGAGTGAATACAGCCATTGCTGCAGTAGCAGCAAATCCACATGTGGACACCAACAGTGCTGAAATACAGAACTCGTCACTAGTTGCATCTAATTGAGTACAGCATGAATGCTTGTGCTGATGGAGCCTTTTAATCCTTATTTARCTCTGCCTTGAGAGTATTTTGCCAAAGGGAAGAAGGAAGCATCTGCTCTTGTCCCTCTGTGCTTTAAGGAGATGGACAAACTTGACACGGTCATGAAGGTACATGAAAGAGAAGCGGGCCTGCATGGGTTAAAATTTTCCAGGAGTATCACATCTGAGTAGTTTGGTGAATCACCTAAGAGATGAAACCTGTTTCTTTGTCTTCATCTTACTAAAATTTTGGCAAAAGAAGGGCAGTAATAGATAACTCTCTCATTTTTCCTAGAAAGGAAACAGACACCTCAAGATAGAGTACAAATCAAAGAAGTATTCAGAAGGAACGGTCATGCATATAAATGTACCTACTGATATCCTAAAAAAACATGGCTCAGTATCTTTGTGGCAGCAAGTAGCTTATATKAAGCTGTAATCTGCAGGGTTGACAGGGGATGTTGCATCAGTATTGGCTGGGTTTTATAGCAAGGGCCTTATCTTCACTGCATGCATCTCATACTTAATCTTTCTCTAGATACTTTCCACAGATGCTCACCCATCTGCACACCACTGCCACAAGTATAGAGAGAAAGATYCCCCTTTTTATTTTGAAATGAAATTAAGTCATTAAGCTGTTTTTTTTGTTGTTTGTTGTTATCATAGATAATTGAGTTTTTATAGCAGAGAGTACCCTCAACACATTGGACATCATGGTCCTTGCATCCTTTTCCATATCTGTACTTTAACCCAGCTRCCCTTCCCGTGTTCTCATCCCTGCTCAGAAGCCTCCTGTCCTCATATCCTTAAATGAATTTGGGTCTGCCTCCACATCCCATCCTGCCATTTTTTTCCAGGCTTGGCAGAGCAGTGAAAAAAATCCATCTGTGGATCAGATTCCCCCCATTCTCAAACTCTCCAGTTAGTGCACTGCAAATAGTTATGAGAATTATTTTATATACTCAGAAACAATTAGTATTTAACACTTCTGATTATCCTATCCTTAAATTATTTCCTTACTAACCAGTTTACAAGGAAGGTTGCTTAAGTTTTCTAGTTGACAGCATGTTGCCGTTCTCCTTTCTTAGTAACAAAAATTCCATTAAATTATCAGGAGCAAGAAGCAAATTTCTGTGAAGAATTAGAGTGCAGCATTGTTAGCAGTCCCATAGCTGAGTCTCACCCCTATTGACTGTTCTCTCCTGAGGCTTCTTGCATCAGCAACAGTACTCTCAGATTTCTCCATCTCTTTTCAAATCTGATCTGAAAACCTCTTTGCTCCACAGCTAGCCAGTTACCATTTCAATCTTTGCATCCTTTCTTTGCACACATTCATTAATTCAAAAATACTAATTAAATCAGTTTGGAGATACAACTTGAAAGCATATACAAAATAAAATTGTGCTTTCCTTGGCCTCATGCTAAATTACAAAATTGTGTAAAACTGGCAGTCACACAGAAAGACACTTGAACTGCTCATATCTCAGACGTAGAATGAGGACATCATTAGGGATATTTGTTGCAGGGAAGTCAGTGCTTGTCCTCATTTTAACTAACAATGCAATACCAAATTTGAATGCACTGAGAGAGAGAATGATCTAATAGCAAGAAGGGCACCAACTACTCTCACTGGCTTGAATGGAAATGGCAGGTGTCTGATACTTCTCTGGCCATAACGCAGTAATCAGTCACAGATAATTGATTACTTTCACATCCAGAAACTCATTTGCAAGCMATTATATTTTCAGTGTTTGTTACTAGCTTAACTTCAGCTGCACAGGAGGAACCAGATTTCTGAAACACTCAACCACTCAACCTAGTCATTTTTAATCATTTGAGCCATCCCCATACCCCATATAGTCATATGTTCAAACTTCTGGGCAAATATTAATTAAGCCTTCTAATTGCAACACAGCTGCTTCCATTCCACCTCTTAAATTTGATCCTTGTTATTAAACAAAATGTAGGCCAGAAAACAAAAAGATAATTTTCTATGCATCTGTCTCTTTCAGGACATATTCCTTTCCTAAGCAGGTACRGCCACACCTATAATCATATATAATACAGACCATCACAAAACTACTCATATTAATTCCTAAAATCTAGCTAGCAGTGAATTATCTCTTGTTTTGTCAAAGYGAGCAAGACTTCACATTAAGCACAGCATGACTCACAGGCAGAGCAGAATGGAGAACTGCCCTTTTGGAGTTTTCTCTAGTTCCACAGAGGTGGCTGGAAAGACCATCACCCACTTCAGATAAAACTTGTTTGAGATCCATTCTCAGAATGGATCTCTGTTACAAAGAACAGAAGTGCTAGTGCTGCATAACAAAATGCAATCGGTGCCTGAGTCCAGGGGGCAAGTGGGAGCCCTACCACAGCACGGAGTGATCCGCACCCTTCTCCTGCTGACAGGGCACTGGCTCAGCAGCATGTGTAATGGCAGCCTTTGTTCTCAATCTAGTAAAACAGAGATGAAAAAAAGGCAGAGGAGGGACTTGCAGCCTGGTCTCACAGATCCCAAAGTGTCCTAAATGGCAGGCAGTTACATCTGCAGGAAGGAACATCTGCATTTCCTTGTCTGCAAGGCACACCTTCAGTCCCTCATCTGCTCTGTGAATGGCAATTAAGTCTGTACTTTCTCTTCCAACAGCCAGCTTTTCATCAGAAGCAACCTGATTGGGAAACTAATGCTTATGTCTGAAGCTGAATGAAATGTTTTGCTCAGCCCACAAAAAAAAAAAAAAAAAAAAGAAAGAATAAAATGGAACTGAGATGCACTAAATTAACTTTACCCCCCAGTTTCTTGGTTCAGCCACCACACTGAAAAAATCAATTATTTTCATAGCTCTACAGGTCAGGCATTCCTATTTATAGAAATTCTAGGCATACAATCTGAGAACAGATTCCCCCTGCTGTTACATCAGCTTTAACTTCCAAAGAAACCAATGTAATTGAACTCTTTGAGAAAAAATAAGTCCCTCGAGTAGCAAACCTAACACTCTCCTACCATGAATAGCAAACAGCAAGTGTTAGAACAATTAGGCACAGTGAACTATTTATGGGAAATAATCACTGACTGAAATTTTCTTGCTTAACGGAGTCCAAAAATCAAATCAGTTCCAGTTGCTGTGGCCTGTCCTTAGGTTTTGACCCTGTACAAGTCTGTGTTGCTCTAATTTTACTGAGATGATTATTATGGTGGAATCCCCATGGTGGGGACAGAGTTATCTGGTTGTATCAATATAGTTCATTCCTCTGTGGAAAAAAGCATTAAGCCATACAAGTTAAGCAATTTGAAACTGATGCATGACTGCAACTGCATGATTGCATTCATCTACTGCACAGTTTAAAGACCAGACAGATACATACCAGATTGCCTGCTGTAGCAGCAACCTTTGCAACTTTACCAGCTAAGCCCTTGTATTTCCAGTGGAAAACTGTTGTATCCCTAGGATTTAGAGCTTCCTTCAAAGTTCATTTACCTGTGTGCAGCACTGGAGAATTGCAGTGTTTTGGATAGCCTCCTGTTAGCCTCTTCCCCKTGCAATGGTGGCAGTGGGCAGAATAATTGGCCACAATCTGTCTAGACTCTCCTGCCTCTCCTTGCAGCCAGGCTGGACCAGGCTGGGGGTAGGCTGTATACCAGAGATAATTTGGAGACCGAGTACTCAGTCATGGGATCGTCGCTGAAGTTGCTTCCAGGATGCAAAAGTAGTCAGTGTAGGTGCAAACACTTTCAAGGCTGCATCTATCTTTGCCATTCAGCTTTTCTCATAAAAACCACATTTCATTACATTTATATTAGTAGATAACCATATGGAAGTTTATGTACGTGACACATTTTACTTGTGTCAGCCTTATATGTATAATAACATATTAGAAGAGGCTGTGTGGTACCCTCACCACACACTAAGAATGGTGTTATTTTCTATTAGTTCCTTCTGGTCTATTTAAAGTTAGGCAAAAAAGCAAACAAATTCTCCCTTAAGTCAAACAAGGGTTGGGTGACCTGGCCCTTTGCAGCTGTTCATGTCTTCAGAAACAGCCTGTTCATTTTGCACCAGATCACCTTCCTCAGGAAGACAGTCCCCCTTTTCTAAAATACATTAAAGCCAAGATCTTCATCATAGACAGCTCTGCATAACAGACAGGAAGCAAGCTACATTCATCGAATGATTTATTTCATGACAAGTTGCAAGCCCAGGCCCAGAAGGCGTTACGCCAGTTGTGTCTCAGTCATTGCCCAGAGGGTTAAATTACTGCTTGAGAGTTACCTGCTGACCTTTTATGTGTTTCTCTATGCTCAAGTTTTCATTCTGACTGATGAAGTCACATGTCAGTATAATTTCAGCAGCGTCTGTAACAGGGTGCCTGCTGCAACCTCCGCCTTGTTTTGGCYTCCCGTGTTCCGCCTTTGATCTCTGACTGAAACAAGCCACACCATMATGGCAGAAAAAAACAGTCCACTCCCTTCTTTAATCTGCATCCTCATGACCTGATGAGGAGATTAGGTCTGCATTTTATAACATTATGGCTAAATCCCCTGTGAATGTAAATCATTCCTCTGGGGCTATCATTCAGTTGGACCTGATTCATGGCAATTACACCTCACCTACCTGACTTCAGCCCGTGCTCCATGTCTGCAGTTGCAGTCTGAAGCAAAAGACCAAGCTTGCAACTCTAATTTTCCCACGTTTCTTTTTAATGCAGTCTTTCTAACATAAAATGATCAAATAAATTGACAAGATTCAGTTCAAGATGTTAAAGATCAGTCTCATGTAAGAAATTATTTGACAACGTGTTAAAATGAAGTTATAAAATATTTAAACCACAAGCCTTCAGTAGTTTCATGAGGGAATTCAAATTCATTTCAGCTTTCTAGTAGAAAACAGTATGCAGAGTAAGACTATCAAAGTTAGAAAATATGTTTTTAAATTACATATATCTGTCATCATAAGAACAGAACAATGGAAGTGAATAAGGGGTGCTAAAGGCTTTGCATCAAAGGGATAGATGCTGGGATGCTAGTTAAATTTAATGTTTTGTGCTATCTTAAATTCTCCTTGTAGTTTCATTTGGCTAGTTTTGGTGTATAGTGATAGAATTTCTTTTTTGTTTCTTAAGATTCCAGTTTTGAATACAGGTGACTTCCGATGGCAAGGAGCAGGTTCCTAAGACTATTTAGGTTGTTCTCTGTTCAGTTTTACAGGACAAAGTGACTTTCAATATAAGAGCTGAAATATCTAACAAGTGATGAAATTGAGACTCGGCAGTCAGATCATGCAWTGTCTTAATGTTGTTACGGTTTGTGGCCTTAAGAACCTTTGAGAGTGGGACCCTGATTTTGCTTTGTGTTAATAAAGCACTCATGAAAAAGGTACCTTGTCTATGATCGTTGTCCCTAAGATATAGCTGAAAGAACCTTCTTGCTTTTACAGCCACAGAGGAAAGTTTTAAAATGTATATCCTACAGGCTCAACTTGGTCAATAAATACAGACTCAAACCCAAAGCACTTATATTTTTAAATCCTGAGGTTTTGAAATGCAGATCTGATACTTTGGATGTATGATTTTTGAATACAGGATGACTAAGGCTAGCAATCCTGCTTTGCAGTGATCAGAGTGATGTTCACCATGTGACTGCAGAAGTTCAAGATGAGAGTTAGATCTGTGAGATSTTATAGTGCCCAGAGAGTTAAATACACCTTTCCAAAGGCCTGTCACAATGCAGTTTGCAGAACACCTCATGCATTGTTTCAGCTAACCCAGCTGGAGTCCTTCAGTCTAGCCAGTCTGCAGATGAATTATCTGGCCACCACTGGAATTGCTTCATCTAAAAGTTGTTGTAAAAATGTCTTTGAAATGGGACCTCTAAACTGAGGTCTTTCCCTAGCTTCAAAGGCATGATGAGTTCCTTTGAAATATTTCATTTGAATAATAAACTAGCTGAGTACCAGCATATTCAGGCTGTTATCAGTTATCTCTAACCAGTAGAAATTTTGAAGTATTAACTGTTTAGCTGTACGAAGCTTCTGACCTTGTTGGTTTTGCAGGAAGTAAAAATTAACCCTTTTGTACCCTCTAGAAAAGAGGACATTGTAATAAAGGACAAAGGAAAGTCCTGGGCATTATGCCCATGACCCAAAGATGTATGTGTTCATAGGAATGTAATAGAAAGAAATGAAAACCCTTCCATTCATTCTTTATTTCCACAAAAACAATAGCTGGGGACTGAGACCACACTGGAGACAGCAAACTTTGCTGACTTAGAGATTTGCACATGGAACTGTTCAATCGGTACAGYAGAATTGGTAGGATGAGTTGATACATGATGCATTTGTTGAAATATCGTTTAATCTGTTCTTGGCTCTGCCACTGACAGTGGTGGATCTTGTGGCTCTTGGGAGCTCTTCTCTTCATCTCAGGTTCTCCATCTGCAAAATTAAAATGATAGTATCATTCCTTTTGAACCTAAAGGACTACAGATGAGAAAAGCTCAAAAAAAGAGCTTGATGATTTAGAATAATGAATGATAATGATTTGAAATAAAGAAGTATAAGGACACACACAGTTATGTAGCAGGATGCTGTTATCTTGGAGTATTTTAGTGCAATCCCATCTATTCCATAGCTCCATAGTAATAAACTCATTTAGGTGTATTGTTCTAAAAAAAAGGCAAAAAGAAATTAATTTTTTTCTTCTGTCCTGCAGAGTGGTATAATCTGACTCTATAAAAGTGACCTTCTAGCACTTTGTCCCCATGAGCCTTTTTCAGGACAACTGTGATGGTTGCATCCCGCTTAAGCTTGCTCATATACCTATAAAGTAGGAGGGCTGCACTGAACAAGCACATTGTTTTTTGCCACTGCTCCAAGGACTCAAAAGTCTTGTGTGAACAACAGTGTAAGTCAGCACAGCCTGGTGCGAGCTATCTTAACATTGGTAGATTTTTTCCTGGTAAATGATAGATTTTTTACATTCATGAATTAATTTAGCTTAGTCCTAAATGATCCTCACTTGGATTTCTTAGCATGTCCTGTTCTTCTCCTTTTATAATACCATCTGACAGGATACAGAGTTCAGAATTCATGACTCAAGTGACCTACGATTCCTATTACCCATGGCTTCTTCTTAGGGAACTTGCACATTTGTACTATATCTTAAAATTAATTCCTAAAACCTTGAATAGTGCTTATGAARGTTAAACAGAATGTCACTTTCTAACAATCATTAGAAATCAAAATATACTGTAGCTCTGGAAAAGGCTACTACAAGGCCTACACATTTTTTTAAACATGAACAAAGCCCAAACAAACAAAAACTCTCAGAGTAAAAAAAAATATATAAAATATTTTGTAGTTCAATAAATTATCTTGGACGATGACCTATCTGGAATCTAAATTCTATTAAGCATTTCCTTGGATAATCTAGAAGATACTACTGTTTGTGAGGACATATATTATAATGAAAGCAGTAGCTGAGATGCGTATCTGAAATTTGGACTGTATGTCAATGAAGGATGAGTGAAGAAAAAGCAAAATTTGTTTCCGGGGGAGGAACTGGAGTCGCAACGTCCTAGAACAATTAAACTTGTGACTGTATGTAGACAGAAAGGGAGATGTAGAAAGAACAGTCTGCAGAAGTGAGCTCCCATTTCCAAATGCTGGGAGCTAAGGAAAGGTAAACAGACTGGCCTAGCTCCAGCTCYATAAAAATCTTTTCCTTCCTTCCTGAATTCAAAGGAATAAACACTGCAAGAAATATCACCCTTACTTTATAAGTCATAATACTGCACTATTAAATCCCGGACATTTTTGTATCCATATTGATTTTTGTTGTATCTATTGGAATCTCAGTGAACTATTTTTTTCCACCCTTGTGTAACCTTCTGTTGTTCATGTTCTCAAAACACATTCAGTGTTTATTACAGCCTAGATTCAATTGTCCCTCCAGTCAGTGGAGAGAGTTCAATGAGCTGCAATAATATTTGGACCCAGTCAAAGAGATTACAGAGAAGAATACCTGGCAAACTGTGTATGTGAGGGCAAAGCCAACGACAGAGTCCTGCAGTCTCAGATTCAGCAGCATACCTCCCTTTGACTTCAGGGATGTATACTCAAATCTAGAGCTTGCCTAGGAGAATGAGCCGTGCTGCCACAGCATAATGCAGTCATGAGGTGGAGATTATTCCTGGGGGTTCATTTGATAAAAGTGAATTATTCTCCGTAGCAGGGTGTCTCCAAATTGCTGTTCCCAAACACAGAAAGTGCAGCTCAGTGGCACTTCCAGACTTCTCCCAGCTTATTTGTCTGGCAGACCTCTGGGAGCGGGTCTAAATTCAGTCACATGGCAGAGAGGGAGTTTATGTCACATGATGAAGAAAAGCCTTTAGTAGCTGAGCTTGAATTTTCTAATAGGCCTTCCTCTGTCCTGGCGCTTGGGTGTAGCTCTTCAYTCCTTTGTCATTGCAGGGCCTCATGAGACTGCAACTGCTGGGGAACAGGTCATGCCAATCGCTGTGTCCGCTGCATGGGATCTTAGATGGAGAAAGGCACTTCCAGTGACGCAAATATGTGAGATACAGCAAGCTGTGCCTTGGCAGGTCATGGCCCTCAATTTTCTGCATGTTGAGTCAATGTAGATACTGCAGCATAAGAAGCAACACCGCTGCAGATCAGACAGCAGTATGATGCAGGTTCTCCTGGAGATACCTGCAGYGTATTTGGTAGGAGAGCAAGTTTGGCAGGCAGAGAGTGTAAAGTTGGATTGGTGGGTGAGATTCAGTTCCTTTTTGAAGTAGCAGTGGAGAATGTGACAGAATGGTCAAGTTAGCAGGTTTAGGATTAGAGATGCAATCTGGTGAGRGTTTGGGTTTTGAAAGGAAATCATAATTTGTAATCATATTAAAATTTTGGACAGTAGCTATCAGGGTTTGGCAAGCTGCCCACCAC
This sequence comes from Nothoprocta perdicaria, assembly GCF_003342845.1. Lineage (NCBI taxonomy): Eukaryota > Metazoa > Chordata > Aves > Tinamiformes > Tinamidae > Nothoprocta > Nothoprocta perdicaria. The sequence goes on from NW_020454738.1 coordinate 80,401, forward strand.
ACTATTATGAGTAGAGAACTCTTAGTAGAACCTGGYGCCCAGTCCTTATATACCCACTTTTTAATACACACTTCTTAGCTTTTGGATTATACTCTACCAGATAACATCATATCATACACCTGTGCTCTGAAGGAGGAACATTGGTTCAAGCTACATGAGTTGAAAGAAACTTCTAGTCCTAATAAAAATATCCTTATATACGTGAAAAGATTATATTTCTATAATTGTGTTTACTACATTGATAAAACAGACTGCAATATTAGTACCTGGAAAAACAGCAAAATCACCAGGAAAAGGAATAATGCTATGTGAACTAAGAGGAATTTCCAGGGCTCTGAATACGAAAGATAAATAAATTTACAAAACATCAGTAGCAAAAAAACCCAAGATGTGTATCCCATCTGACCCTATTAAGCACTTCTGCTACCTGAGCCCAGATCAGCTCATAAATTGACATTGCAGCTTCACTGTAGAATTGTTCCTGGGAGACARACCTCTTCTCCTTTATTACTCATCTCATGTTGTCACTTAACAGCTTACTTGGATTCTAATTAGGTGAAAGAATCCAAGACTTCAGAGCTGGCTGGTCTCAAAGTGCAGTCAACAATGCATGGAGATTCACAAACCCTGCAGGCCTAACAAAGCCAATAAATCAGAGTTCACAAACAAGCTGTGCACTGACATGATATATCTTCCAAGGTTGACCTTCCTGTATATGATTTGATAATGATGACGGTCAGAGGTGTGAACAGCAAACTAAAAGAAGCCATTTGCAGTTGCAAATCTGCAATGGAGCATTTATTTTACTCTAACCCTGGCACAAACTTGTTAGATGGATCTAAAATGCATACAGGTAGGCAACCTGTTCAGGTGCACTGAGTGCCCTACCTGTGTCCCAAATGATTTTTCTTTTCCTTCAAAACATAAGCTCAAACAGCTAAATATTCTTGGAAGAAAAGTTTGATAGAAACTTCTGATATCACAATGAGCAGAGAAGGTATATTCAGACTCAAAGACGAAACATGTGGATGCCCTTATGTAGCTCACAATGACGTCCYCATCTACATTGACCATTTGCAATGGTAAGGCATATTGTATGTGTGATTGGCAGCACAAGTGTTTTACAGTATCCAGAGGCTGTCTCTGCGATGCAGGAGTCAGTGATAACTCAATTCTGAGCATCATAAAAAAAGGATAAATCACCTCCACTTCAGTCATTCTTATGAAAGTATTACAAATTGTCTGTTTTGAGAGAGAGAGAAATGAAAATAAAGGTGTTATTCCTCTTATTCAGAAAGAAGTGATTTCTTTATCAAAATAAATCTATTGTTGTTTTGTTTCATTCTGTTTCAAATTAATTCCATCCAATTTTACTTATGGTTGTAGGAATATCACCTGATACTGACAGGAACATGACCATCTTGAAAAACTTCAAATAAAGGATAATATTTAAACAAGTGGGACGTGCGGAAGGTTTTCTTTGTTATTATAAGTCAAAGCAGATCTAAACCACCAGAACCACAGCAGCCTGATACCCCAATGGCTTTTCAAATTATTGTTTTCTCTTTTCAGAAGGAGAGAGAGAGATGAAGATGAAATTCAGAAAAAAAAAAGACGGCAAACAAACAAACAAAAAAATCATAACTTTGAACCAATATGCAGGCTTTTTTTTTTTTTTTTTGTGGACATATGAAAGAAGAATAACGCTAATGTTAAAAAGAATGAGATTTGGGCTCTGACTGCATATACTCTACAAATTATGGGTTTTTTTTCTTTTAAGATGCAGATGTTTATACTATTACATTATGTGGGAATTCTTTAGTCCGCAGACAGATGAAAAATTATCTATATTATAAAAAATGCATTTCACAAGCATCTAAAAAGGTCTGTGCTACTTATAGAAATGAATATCATAAATAGGTTTTGAGCATCAGATAAGCACTGACTGTCAAAGCATTCAGATACATTTCAGTAGTCTTCGCGTAAGTGTGTTAGAAACAATATTATTTAAATAAGGAAAAGCTTCTTTACTGCAATGCTCATTATTTGACATGGAAGTCTGGCTAGTATAGAGTCAAAATACCTAGAAGCCRATAAAAAAAATGCTTAACAGTTTTGGGAATGCTTGAAGCGATGATTATAATCAATTAAGGAGGTTATCCTTCATCTCCAGTCTGAATCTACATTAGACTTCGAGGTGCAGGTCAGCATAGAACAAGTAGCTCTTTGTAAGAACTTCTGTAAGGATAATTTAAAATATTGCTGAGTTTAGTGCTTTTGGTATAATTAATAACAAAAATGAAAATTTAAACATATTTAACTTATTTGCTTTCAACACAAKGAAACTTACAGAAAAATTCCATTCTGAAAAGAATTCAGATATTCTTGGTTAATATCTGTGTAGCCCTTTACTTGTAATTGGTCACATAAGTCTAATAATACAATTTTTCTGCATTGACTGGATGAAAGTACTAACTCTTATGGAGCAAATATCGACATGGGTAAATTTAGAATCCAGCATCTGTGAATATTTATGCAGGCAAATTTGAATGTTACCATATTTATTCTACCAGTAAAACATGTAATGCTAACTGCAGAGAATTCCCTTACAAATCCAAACAAATATTTGGAAAGCTTTTTCTTTCTTTGACTCTAGTTGGAGCAAACCAGGATTGTCTAGCAGATGCCATTATAGTCATGCTCCAGTGCTGAGATCTTCTCCAGACTGAGGTCACTCAATCTGACTTTGGGACCAATGGTCAGACAATTTGTAGATAGGTTCCAGTCTAAGTGATCCATTGAACTGAAAAATCATACTACATACATTGCCATCATGGTTATCCTAAAGACTGCTTCAATGCCAGACCAGCAAGTTCCTGCCTGAAAGAGAAAGGTRTTTTAACAAAAAGCTAATGAGAAACACATTCTGCTAAAAATTCTACTTTCATTCTACTACATTTCATTCTACATTCTTTCATTCTACTTTCATTAGTAAAAAATCCCCCTTTCTTTCTTTGGTAGATGGTTAGGTGAAATTCCAAAATATTTTACTTCCTGGTAAAGAGGGACATGTTCTGTGGTTTCTCGGGTATCCCTTAGCAAGATAATTTGAAGGGTATGATTGCCAGCTTGAAAGAATCATCTCATGCTAGACAAGAGAGAAGGTGAAAGGAAATTAATAATTGTTAACTGAGATAGTGGTAGAAATCCAATATATCTGATCATCCTATTGTTCCTGTGAAGCAAATCAGTCCACAGGCACTGGGTCCAGCTACCTCAGTTTTTCTGTTCCCATGCAGATAATTCTGTTCCATGTCTGTGGTCACTCTGGTGACCACAATGTGTCTGCCCTGGCATGCATGGCAATCTCAACATGTTCTGGATGCACTGGGTCTGGTCAGTGTAGAAAGGCTCCACCTCTCTTACACAACTGCCATATGTCTAGGATAAATGGGCCTCACTGCGCATGATAAGCATCCAAAAATATGGTAGATTGCCACTTGAAGTGATAGCCTTCCATCCAGATTGCTAGAGTTCACTGGCAGGAAAATGTTTCAGAAATACTAGCTAAAGAAAATTTAAAATGAATATTTGACAACTACTCAAAGTAATGATAATTTTCTCCACCTCAGGACCACTGTTTTCTCCTGAAGAGGGTACAATACCTACACAGAACCACAGAACCACAGAATATTCAAGGTTGGAAGGGACCTCTAGAGATCATCCTAGAAAGCTTGGAAGATGTCTGCAAGTCAAAGACAATTTGCATGAAGGGAATATGCACAAAACAAAGACTGTAACATATAATATATCAATGTAACAGAAAACTCTGTTTTATATTCAAAGACTACACTCATATCCTCTCTTATGATGCAGTTTATATCATTTGCATGCCAATAAGGAAATGGAGAAAAACAGAAGTAAATCAACGAAGTATAAAAATCCTTATACTCTTCCAAGAATCTCTGTCAGTTCTTCAGTTGATTTTATAAAAGGATCACAGAATCACAGAATCACAGAATCACAGAATCACAGAATATTTAAGGTTGGAAGGGACCTCTAGAGATCATCTARTCCAACCTTCCTGCTCAAGCAGGCACACCTASAGCATGTGGCACAGGGTGGCATCCAGGCGGGTTTTGAAGACCTCCAGAGAAGAAGACTCCACAACCTCCCTGGGCAGCCTGTGCCAGGGCTCTGTCACCCTCACAGTAAAGAAGTTCCTCCTCACCTGGAGACGGAACTTCCTGTGCTTCAGCTTRTGGCCACAACCCCTCATCCTATCACTGGCCACCAGTGAAAACAGCCTGTCCCCTTCCTCCCTGCATTCTCGCTTCCTGAACTTATACACATTAATCAGATCCCCTCTSAGCCTTCTCTTCCCCAGAGAAAACAGGCCCAGTTCACTCAGCCTCTCCTCGTACGAGAGATGTTCCATTCCCTTMATCATCTTGGTTGMYCTTCTCTGGACCCTCTCRAGAAGCTCCACGTCCCTTTTATACTGGGGTGCCCAGAACTGCACACAGTACTCAGGTGCRGCCTCACCAGASCTGAGKAGARGGGCAGAATYACCTCCCTTGACCTGCTGGCAACRCTCCTCCTGATGCAGGCCAGGATCCCATTGGCCTTCTTGGCCACGAGGGCACACTGCTSACTCATGGTTAACTTGGTGTCAGCCAGGACTCCCAGGTCCYTCTCCGTGGAGCTGCTTTCCAGCAGGTTGACCCCTAATCTGTACTGGTGCCTGGGGATATGGATATGGAAACATTTCGAGTTATAAAGACCTATATCCAAAGATAACTTTGATACTGTAAAGCAAACATGAACTGTGAAAGAGTATAACTGAAATAAAAGAAATATTCTCTCTGACTCTGAAAACCTTGCAGCATAATATTATGCAAATGCTAACTAAACAGCAACAATAAATGCAATCCTGCAATAAACAGCAACCCTGATCACAGGGTAGATCATCCCACTTTCTTCAGTGACCCTTCATTCATATTGTTCTTTCTGAATTAGTCAATATTTTGTGCACAAGAAGCACCTGGAGCTGTCAATTAAAAAGTAGTTRGATGAAGTGGAATATTTATCACCATTTTGTGTTGTATTTCAAATAAATATAATTACATAATCATCAGATTTCCATATTTAAATGCCYTTTTCTCTCCTGGCTTTCTCTCCTTCTCTCTCTTGTTTACTGCCRGGGTCTGGTGCTTTGGTGAGCTGTATGCAATTGTGCCTTCCTGAGCATTCTGACTGTTTCAATTTGAAAACTGCTAACACAGAGTGGCCTGCCCAAGCACCTCTTGAAATAAATTTGGAGCACTAGCATTACTTTGGAGTAAGATTCATGGACAAATGCTGAAAGATAGAAATAATTACCCAGGAGGATTTTAGAAAGCACAGGGCCAATCTGCAAAGCAGTTTAGCTGTCTAACTTGAAGGGGAATTAGAAGCTAAAGGGTCCCTCTTTCCAGCTTCCAGGGATTTAGGTATCCAGAAGCCTTAGAAAACCTCACTTGGCATCTCTTGACTTTAGGAACAAAAATATCTCTGACTGTTTCAGCCATGCCTATTCYTATTTGTAGAGTGTATAGCAGAATGACACTTCAGTTTTCTGCTCACAATCCTTCATTATTTTGATGGAAGTAGACGAGGGAGCAAAMGAAATGGCACTTATTTAGGAGAGGGGAACTTGGACAGTCTTGCAGCTGCCTAATCAACAGATGCAATTGTAATTCARTTCCATATGGACAAGTATGCAAGGCTCAAGTGGTCAAAATGAGTCTTGCTTCAGCTGTATTGTACTGCCAAACATTCTGATATAGGTTGCTTATTAGGCCATGATTGATTAATGGCCTCTAATTAAAGCAGGGGACAGCACTAAGAATGCAATAGTGGAGGAATTGGCTACTRTACGGCATTCTGTCACACTGTTGGCTTCAATATGTGTTGGTTGGAGGTGACAAATAACACAAACCAAGGAATTAATTCTCTCAGCTGATGCTATTGTTTCTGATAGAATGCTTGCCTGTCACAAGAATTAATTCAATCTATACTGTTATTTAGTCCCACAATAACAGATGCTCATTCAGATATATCAGCAGAAGAAAATGGTTCCACCCAACACCAGAGCATACATGACATCTTGAAAGAATTGTTTCATTATCAGCTGCTGGACCTCGACACCACTTCACATCTAATACTCTGTTTATATGTATTTTACTCTGAATGTGTGGCGCTGAAGATAGATACTTGGCAATAACATCTCTAACAAAGTGATATCCCTCCTGGGAAAAATGGAGAAAATCATTATTCAAATCAGGAAAATGGAAACTCAAGGAGAAAACAGTGATTTGTTCTCCTGCAATGTCTCCTCTGCAAAAGCTGCTGGCCTGGCCATTCTGTCCCTTCAGCTAAGGAAGAGAGGCTGCAAGCCAACCAGTTTTTCCGCTGCAGTAAATGTCACTGTAGTTCTTTGACCAGATTCTCAGCTTCGTTCAAGTGCTGGCTGCTGGCCTTCTGAGCACAAAAGGTCTGGTTCTTCTCTCCCATTTATCTGGAAAAATAAGATATCGGTTTGCTGCAACTGAAGTAAGCAAACCTGGTGCAAATGAGTACAGAAGTGGGCCTGATACTGTCGAACAACTTAAAACTACTTTCGGCCTGGCTTTTGCGTCTGCTGGATTTGCTAACTCAACTTCACATTCCTACAAATACACAGCATGTTTGAGACAGCTGCGTATTCCTGTGGCCAGCAGACAGGACTTCTGTGAGCAAGATATAGCTCATGAGGGAAATAATTTGAGATAACACACCAACACTTCACTTTTAATAAAAATAGTTCCTTGTCTAAGGCACTTGGCTGAATCCTGGCCACCTACTGCTTAGCAGCTCTCACCACTCTTAATATGTCCTCTTTGGCTTACATACATTTTTCGGTCCTAAGTAGTCTCCTACTGAGAAGCTGTTGGGGTAAAGAAGGGATAAAACCTACCCAGAGTTTCTCTCATAGATGTCTTTGCAGACCATGCTATTTCAGGACCAGGGCTTTGTTCTGCTGCTGAATGTGCAGGAGTTTCTTGATGGAACTTGAGATCCAATGACTGTGGACTGTCCTTGGGAGACCTCCCATGGATTGCCACTTCTTGGATGGAAACAGAGTGAAAAGGGTTTTGCAAAAAGCAAAACTGGATTTTTTTCTCCCCTAATGACTTTATAGCAGGGCATGCCTGAGCATGGAAGAAACTAGAAAAAGTTCAAAGAACTAGAGATGTGATTAGGAATATGGGATGGCATTGTTACAAGAAAAGACTAAGTTGTGTTTGCTGGGAAAAAGCCATGTAAAGGAGAGGGGAGAAGAGGACTGAGGTGTATAAAATACTAAATTATATGGAGAAGGGTGATATGGAATAGCCTCTCCCCAATGCATTTGCACAGAGCTAAGGACACACCTTGAAATTAGCAGGCAGCAAGTTTAAAACAAATAAAGGAAGTACTCTTTCACATAGGGGAAATTAAACTGTGGAATTTATCTTTACAGGATGCTGTGAAGGCCAAATCATGACTGGATTCCCAGGAGGGTTATACAAAGACTAAACCACCTATAGTTATTAACCACAGAGCTCAGCAAGTCCAGCCCAGCAGTACTGGCCAGATGCTGCCCTGGGAGAGGAGAAGAATCACTAAGAATGACCTGCATTTCTTATTCCTTTTTCTGAAGCATTTCCAGGATTGTTAGAGAACATCTTGTACCAGGCAAATGAGCAGGTCTCACTATACCGGAGTGAGAGTACTGGCTAAGCTGGACCATTGTTCTGACAGTTTGGCAGTTCTTTTGTATTTATATACCAAATTATGAGTATTGTCCTCTAATGTGAACAGAGATTGGTAAAGAAGTTTGAGAAAGCATTATACTTGCCCAAAATACCTTTCAGGGGACCAAAGATTATTGTTAGTCTGAATCAGGCTAGTCAGTGAGCCTGAATTCAGAAAATAGTATTATTAACAAACAGGGAGGGAAGAACAGAAAAATAGTAAAACCATTTTTTGAATTTCTTGAGTGAAATTCATTTTTTTCTCCAGGAACATCAGCATGAGCTAAAAACCTGCTAAGATGAGAAATCAGGCTGGGTAAGGAGTGACAAGCCCAGCAGCAGTGTGCACTGAAATATCACCAGTCGTGCTTGCAGAAGTAGAGAATTTCAGGAATTTCCTTAGGCAACACAAGCATGCAGCCTGTTGGCCAGCCCTGCTGCCGGAGGAAAAGAGTGGCCACAGTGGCCACAGGGCTTCAGAGGAGATGGCGTGGGGCTGTGAATCTCCATGTCTGCAGCAATGGATTTCCCATTCATTTAAACGTGGCTTCCTTGGCCATGCTGATCACAGGGCCTTCATTGAGGACTTTGTTTTTCATGACACATATATTACTGSTCATAATAAATGCCAGGATTACCAATTTCATGGGGGAGAAGCCAGGGGAACACAATTTACAGACATCTGAAGGCTGGCTCCAGCTGCCAGATGCCCATCCACCTGGGAATTGACAGCAGCAGCTGGATACCAGCAAGGGTCTCTTGGACCTGCASACATACATGGTGAAAATGAGCAATTTGGGGAGAAATCACCACCTTTTCTTTGGAGCAAATGGGATGACCCATTCTTTGCCATTTGGTGTGAAAGAAGTAAGACGATAATTCAGTTCTTCAGGGAATAGATGGTTGGAAGGCACTGTGTGTCCATTCCGGAAGGATTTTTGAAGATCTTTTCCTCAGCAGAATTATTCAGTGCAGAGTTGTGAGAGAGGGAARGATCATGAGGATTTCCAAGCCTAATTAGCAGCTGGCTGAAACAATGACATAATTAGCTGGGAGTGAATCATGTTAGTTAGTGCTGATATCCTGAGAAGAAGAACCAGAGGCAAGGAATACTATAATGAACTATMAGTTACTCATACCAACATTTTGAAGGCATATTTACAAATACACTGCTGTTCAAAACTGGAGTTATTGTTCTGGAGGAATTAAAGAAACCAAGAGAAGAACAGCAATTACACTAAAGGCAGGGGGGAAGGGTGCTATAGTGAAGGCTTGTTTAAGTCTATAAAATACATTGGTAAGTAAGGGATGGGGTAAACTGTGGAAACAGTTGGAGTGATACAGATTTATGCCGGTTAACACTGTCATTTCACCAAGCCTGAAAAGTCACAGGTTTAGTTAGCTAGTCATGCAGAGCCTGATTTAATCACACTAATGCCAAAGGGATCTTGCCATTGACTTCAGGAGGCAATAAATCAGGCCAGTAATTAAGAAAAAAAGCTGCAGCATCTTCAGTGTTTGTTAAGCATCATGGAGCAGATGAACTCTGTGCTCTCCCTCCTGAAACTGAAGCAGAATGCTGAATGCTTTGGCCATCTTCCATTGAAATGCTCTTAGCCTGGTAATCCAGCTGAATCCCACAGGACAGCTCAGGTGTTTCACATTAAGCACATGCCTAAAGGTCTTGCTGGATTAAGGCCAAAAGGGTTAGTACCTTGCAGCCTGTAGCTCCCAAGGATGCTATTGGAACATGCAGTGGGGAGCCTGATTTCTCACATGTGGGTCACTGGTGCTCCCTAAGATATGGATTCTTCATCTACAGCATTATTCTTATTATTTTAGACTTGTGTGTGCACTTTGCTGCACATACAAAGCAAAAGGGAAAACAAATAGAATAAAGGTAGATACATCTAACCTGTTTTCTTTGTCTGTTTGTAAATACAAAGCATGTGGCAACAGAGTGTTAAGTAGTCCTGAATTTCCTTACTGAGGAGCAGGTTTGTCCTTGGATTTCAATTCTTCAAGGATTTTAGTTATCACAATTAATCAAATATCAAACTGTAAATAATTTTCTCTTGACTGACTAGTCTCATGCTGGTCATATCTCTTCAAGATGTGGCTGTAACTGTAAAAGAAAGAAAAAAGAAGCTTTTATTAAATTATGAAAGCAGGTGAAAAAATAAAATGGAATTATTCCCTTTGCTTCTAGCATAGTAACCAAAATTAGACTATGACCTTTCCAGAATAATGGGTGTAATTAAGGAAATCAAAGCTACAGCTGTATCTCCAAAGCAAAAAGAAAAGAAAGTCAATCCTAAAACAGGTTTTGATCACACTTACTTCTTTTTATAAACCATGAAAGCCAGATTGTTCAGTGTTTAGGCTGATACTCTCAGTGCAAGAGAAGAAGCACRTAACAGCCCATAAAAAGGAATATGGAGAAAAAAAATAAAAACCTTAAATGAAATATCAGATCCAATATACCTTTGTGTTTTCTAGGCTTTCATAGTATCCAAATATAGAGATCATTTTCACCTCTTCCACTGCCTCCGGAATTCCCTCGGGAACTGTGATTTGAACTTCAATCAGGGAAAAAGAAAAAATTCTTTTTTATCATGGAAGCTGATAAAATGCACAGTGACAAGAAAGGCTCCTTTTGTTCTGATCTTTCAGGCCTTTAAGCATATTTCTGTTTATGCAAATAGGTACTCAAAACTTCTTACAAAGCAACCATATGCATTCTACTTTTTTTTTTTTTTTTTTTTTTTTTTTTTTTAATTTTATCATTACATGTATTATTTTCCTTTCTGGTAAAGACAAATGCTCTTATTTTTCTTTAGAGAACGTCTGTTATTTTTGTCCTCAGTTATGTGTTATTTATTGAAGCTTAAGCTGTTATAGTCCCTTACATAAATCCTTCTTAGCATGTGGATTATTGATCCTACAATCCATAACAATATTGTCTATTCTGTCTTCCAGCTGCCARCCATGTACACTAAAAATACATGTGCTAATATTTTCTGAGAGGTTATACTCAGAAAAAAAAAATAAAATATGGTCAATGAATATTATTTCTAATTAAAATACTGTAATTTCTCTCAAAATGCCTAAAAGTAGTAATCCCTGTTATAGGTATATAGTGTCTTAAATTTCAGYTTTAAAAACAAAACCGCTTTTCCATCATGCAAAACCCATAAAGTGTTAAGTTTGATTTCATTTTGTATTTGTAACATTATTCTTTTTTTTTTTCTTTCTTTTTTTAGGCTTTTGAGGAAAACGTTTTTTTGGCTAAGGTTACTTTGACTGGCTGAACCAAAACTGAAATCTTGGATAGTTAGACCAAACAGGAAGTTTTTAGCAAGGGTTCGGATTCTGCACTTGGCACTTGCCTCAGTCCTGAACAGACTAAAAAGCCTCGATTTAGAGGATGCCCCAAATTCAGAGATAGCTTGTAATGTCACTGCCAACCCATTTAGGGTAAATCAGGTGGCTCCAGAACAGGATGAAAAATGGCCATATTCTGTTTACAGGGTGAATTTTGTCAGTGGAGGGGATGTCAGTGCTCAGAAAGCTGCTGTTGTCCTTGCAGGGCCACCCATGGGAAGCAAGACATCAGTCTGATCAAAATGAGGGTTTGTTGGAGCTTAAGAAAATGGACACTGAATTTTCAGTGTAGACCCAAATCTGCTTCTCATAAGATGGCTAAATGTAAAGTCATCATAAAAACTGATTCAGCTGTATAAGATTTCAGTTTCAGAGAGATGCAGAAACACGAGCTAGGAGTGTTTCTAATGTTACAGGATGGCACACATATTTCCAGGCAAGAGCATGGCCTTCCTCCTGCCTGTGGTGCTCTTGAATTAAAAGAATCAATGAGCTCAGGAAAAAAAAATCAAAACACCCCAGTGACAATTGGTTAGCAGAGAGGCTGTTGTTTACTAACTCCAAATCCAGGAACTGGGTCAGTTTTGAAAGCGTGAAAGAATCTGCTCTAAGGAGGTTTAAATGTCTGTCTTGACTTTTAAATTTCCCTTTTCACCCTGGTATCTGAGAGGACCACAGAAGTAACGTCACAGGATGGTCCCCATGCTGGTGGATTTTGCCCCTATGCCTCACTTACTCATATTGTTTTTTAATTGTCATAGAAGTACAAGTAAATGCATCATAAATCATTTTTACTTGGAAAAAGTCCCTAAAACCATTTCAAATTCTGTAAAAGACCCAAATAAGGGACCAGTCATTCCTACAGATTCTGAGATGATTTCTTCTGAGAAACTTGAACAGCTATTTAGTTGAGTCTTCTATTTGGCACTCATTCCCTGTTTTCAGAGGTAATTTCAGCTTACCTTTTATGGCTGGACTTGATGAACCTGGAGGTCTTTCCCAATCATAATGATTCTGTGAATCTRCATAGCATCTTAAGCACTAGGCGGTTTCCAAGGTAGTGGCTGTGATCCATGATCTCTACATTCCTGCATCTCCCAGCAGCACACATTCGCTCTGCATCAGGCACGTAACAGCAGTTATCATGTTAGTTATAGTACATGGCAGTGTGTTTGCAGGCACCTCATACCAGCAGCACGAGGACAAAAGAGACCCAATCCATCAGCATCAAATCTTTTAGGGTAACACAAACACAACCCTTTCAGTACAAGTTTGAGGCTGGCAGAGCAAATTTGTCTAGTGTCAGCACCTTATACATCATGTGATCATGGTGCTTAGGACTGACATCAGAGGCTGGCCAAAAGCGAGGTTGTCCATCCTGCCGAAACACAACCTCAGCATTGGTGGAAAGCACAAGGGAAGAGGTGTAGCACTTCACTGCTTCTCTGGAAAAATAAGAAAAGGAATAAGACTTTCTAGGTCTTAGTAAAGGGTCTGTAAAGAATACAAGGGTTAACAGTAGCCTGCAATTTAGTACCTCCATGTTCCTGGAGCTCCATGCTGCAATCCTCAATGGCGATGCTTCATGAATCTTGGTCCACCATGTGGACTTCAAGCTTCAGGGTGAAATTCAAGGTGTTGGCCATTAATGCACATTGATTTGGGTCTAATCTACATGAGCTATGTTATCTTTGCTAAATAAGGGATAATCTTGGCTCAGTCCTGGATGGTGAGGCCAAGTTGCACCAACTAGTTTGCATCTACATTACCTGAGGCTAAGTTTTACAGTGCAGATCTGTCATATAGAGAGTTGGAGGGTCCCAAAACAGAGCCRAGGAGCAAGAAAACAACTGACAGATGTGGACAACAGAGATTCAGTGCTAGGACCTGCTCCCTACCCCTCACAGCAGCATCAAACCTACCTTTAGAGATGATAGTGCTGTGCCCTGGTACCACATATAGCCAAGGTGCTGAAGGTTGCTCCTCTTTCACATAACACCTCGAACCATGAATGAGCCAACACAGGCCTGGTGAAGGCCCTTACTGATGAACAATCTAATCTATGGGAGATTTAGGATGTTACTTTTCAGATATATTGTAAAATTTATCCCTCCTTTTCTCTCAGGAAAGGAGCATTTGTGTTTGCAGTGTATGTGCATACTTGCCTGCTGTGCTTAATAACTTTTGAGCCCATCATCCATTTCCAGACATATTTGATGGGATTCAGTTTGATGAGGTGATGGTCTTAAATATGTTAATTTTATACCAGTTATCAAAAAAACACATGGAGGAATGACCCTGTCAGTGCCTGTATTGTGAGATGAAAGACCCCAACTTCTATTAGAGGTCAGACAATTCCTACAGGAGAGCTGTCATGACTGCCATAAATACTGAAAATGCTTTGGTCAGAGATTGTACTTTATTGGCAASCAGAGACACAAACCCCTAAGAAACCAGGCTGGTAGGCTTCATTATTCCTGTTGCTCAGCGAAGTGGGCATTTGGAAAAGATACTTGGAAATGATTTTAGACAGGAAGGTTCATTGACTTGAGCTGATTATTCACAGAATTCACAGAATATTTAAGGTTGGAAGGGACCTCTACAGATCATCTAGTCCAACCTTCCTGCTCAAGCAGGCACACCTACAGCATGTGGCACAGGGTGACATCCAGGCGGGTTTTGAAGACCTCCAGAGTAGGAGACTCCACAACCTCCCTGGGCAGCCTGTTCCACTGCCCTGTCACCCTAACAGTAAAGAAGTTGCTCCTCACCTGGAGACGGAACTTCTTRTGYTTCAGCTTGTGGCCATTACCCCTCGTCCTATCRCTGGCCACCAGTGAGAACAGCYTGTCCCCTTCCTCYCTGCATTCTCCCTTCCTGAACTTATAMATATTAATCATATCCCCTCTGAGCCGTCTCTTTTCCGGAGAAAACAGGCCCAGCTCACTCAGCCTCTCTTCATACGAGAGATGTTCCATTCCCTTAATCATCCTGGTTGCCCTTCTCTGGACCCTCTCGAGAAGCTCCACGTCCCTCCTATACTGGGGTGCCCAGAACTGAACACAGTACTCCAGGTRCRGCCTCACTATCCTCATTATGTGTGGATATTGGCTCTGCTTGTGACAGGGGAGGCAGAGGCAGTTGATTTAGCCCTTTAATATAATACTCTGATTAGTAAGAAAATTAATATTGTAAAGAATTTATAGCATTTTTGGTGGAGCCTTTTACATATCTACATAAAGGCTGCCATGGTTTAATATCTAAAATACATATGGACAGAGACCATAATCCCACTTTTTATTCATAATAACATGTCTATACATCCTCTAGACACATAACCATGTTTTGTTTGACAAATCCTTTTCTTTACTTGTGGATCAATTAGTATCATTTCTGCATTGTCCCCATCCATATTCTTTCATTTAAAAAAAACACATAAGAAGAAATAAATCACATAAAYCCCCCATTCACTGTGGCTGTACCGTGATGCTTATGTTACTATGGAAACATCTGTGTGAAGAGACTGTGATGCTCTTGGAGATTAGCATTTTACCCTAGATTTCCAATTAAGTCATCAGACTGGATTCACAGTGGTGTAAACCAACATAGCCTCAAGGAAATAAAATAATTTGTACCAGCTAAAAAGATGAACCAGCAATTATTTGTGGGGAAAAAAAAAGATTAAAAAAAAAAAAAAAGAATGTACATGGCTGAGGAGCTGAACATAAATTTCCTCTGCACCATTCATATTTAGAAGAGTAGGTCAAATTCTGCCTGAATAATTCTGGAATAACTCTTCTTCCCTCATTAGTCCTGGGATTCAAGGGAGCAACTGGGATGCACCCAGCTGTTTCTGAAGTAGCTGGAATTTCACTAGTAATGGTGCTTGGAAGGGGCATAGCTGCCAGCACCAGTTACCCCAGGGCATGTGTCCCCRTGCAGGCTGTCTGCATGGAAGGCTGTGAAGAGCACCCTCAACGCACTCGGTCCCACACGCTACGTTCCTACGTYTTGGGCATGTTTCTGAGTGCAGCAGGGGACACCCTAATCTGTGGAACAGGTATACGCAGGGAGCCAGCTGAGTTCCCAAATCTGCACATCCTCTGCACTTTCCAGAGGAAAGGTCCTACACTGTTTTCCTCAGCGGTCAGTGTCCCCTCAGTCTGCACAAAAGAACACAGCCACTGATCACATATAGCAGTTACTGATCACATATAGCAGTTACATATTTGCAGAATATGAGGTTAAAATAATTTGTATGTAGAAAATCCTCAAGGATATAAATTAAATTTAGAAACACGATGGGATAATGAAAGAGGCTAAAACTAAAATCTGTACAGGAAGAGGCGGGACCCCAGGCTCAGTTTTGGTCACATATATGAATCTTCCGGGGTCTGTAATAAAGCAATATTTTAATCCTTAGGGACAAACCCCTCAGAATTTACAAAAATACAGTGCTCTCTATGGGAAGTAATATACTGTTCTTTCCCTGTAGGAAAAGCTGAGGTGAATTATTAAGAATTATCTGAAAAACTCTTGCTGGTAAGTTCCAAAGACTTAGCTGAGTATTTTAAAATCTGATATCCCAAAGTGAACTACATAAAGAGTAAGTGCTCCTGCTGCCATTCCCCAGCCCCATCTGCTGTGCGGGGATTGTACGTTCCAGAGCCCACACTGTGGGGCAGCTAGGGAAAAAGCGGCCTGTGCTTGCTGCCAGGGAAGTCTGAGAGTCCTTAGAGTGAACTCATGGGATTACTCTTGGGGAGCACTGGTTGGCTTGGTAGGTCCCAAAAGGCAGGGAAGCTATAACAGGTTATATATAACAGGCTATAAAACGAAAAAAGAAAAAGGGAAATAGCCCCCATTATCACCATTATATTGAATGAATCTTTTTTTTTTTGTTTCTTCCCCCCCCCCCCCCAAAAAAAAAATTCTGAACATCTCTGCTGGAATGCCAAAAAGGAATTAATTAAGCTCTCAGATTTTTGAAATATTAGCCAATATTGTCTGTATACTTAAATATAGTTATGCATATGCTGTACAGTGAGCTCAGTCTGTAATTACTGACATTGTTTCACATATGCCCCATACCATGTTTCAAACCACCCTAGTTTGGCCATAATCAGTGAATACTCGTGGAATGGATGAGTAGGTCAGGGTTGCTAAAAGAAATCATGCAGACAGGCCATGAAGATTAAATCAAATCCGGCAAACGGGCCTATTTTCTCTGGAGAAGAGAAGGCTCAGAGGGGATATGATTAATGTGTATAAGTTCAGGAAGGGAGAATGCAGGGAGGAAGGGGACARGCTGTTCTCACTGGTGGCCAGCGATAGGACGAGGGGTAATGGCCACAAGCTGAAACACAAGAAGTTCCGTCTCCAGGTGAGGAGCAACTTCTTTACTGTGAGGGTGACAGAGCAGTGGAACAGGCTGCCCAGGGAGGTTGTGGAGTCTCCTACTCTGGAGGTCTTCAAAACCCGCCTGGATGCCACCCTGTGCCACATGCTSTAGGTGTGCCTGCTTGAGCAGGAAGGTTGGACTAGATGATCTGTAGAGGTCCCTTCCAACCTTAAATATTCTGTGAATCTGTKAATCTGTGAATCTGTGAAATGCAGGGTGACTCCTCCTAAATCAGTGAGTCTTTGTAGGGTTCAAGCAATCAGTCCTGAAAAACTTAATATGCAGATTTCTTCAGAGGTTAAGTGACACCAAATAGGTTTGGTTGCTATGATAGCATTTGTAAGAAATAACCTTTTAACATTTTATATATGAAATATTGAATACTTTTTGCTCAAAGGAATTACAGTTTTCCCTTTCTGTTCACTCAACAAAACATGCCATAACTACCTGTAAATTACATTCTAATGAAGTATATGGCATTATTTTGAACATATTCCTTTAAAACAGAGAACAAGATGTCAGAGAATAGGAGAGTAGGAACGAATAAGCAGGAATAGAAAATGAGGAGTGAAACTGTGGTTTTTCTCCATTCTGCTATATTAGGCAAAAGAAAAAAGGTTACATGGAAGTTAATTATGAGCTACGTTGCTTATGATTTGTTATGACGCCTGATAAGGGAGGCTATCACAATATTCCCTTTATATCGTCTGCTCTGGACAAGGACTAGTAAGAAGAGAAAGCAGACAGAGTATTAATTTGCAAGCCCAGCTGAAACTGGTGCCAGTGCTAAGAATTTAAAATTRAAGTCACTTGAGTGGGGCAAGCTCCTGTTAGGTTTTATAGACCCTTTGCTTTTTATGTAGATTCCTTCTTGTTTTGTCATCCACTTGCACCCCAGGTGCTGATTTTGTGGCTTCCAGCACAGATGTGATTTCTTCTGCAGGCTAGTGCTCTCATAAGACCACAGGATACTATCCAAATACTTCAGAAGGCTCTGGGAAGACTGTTTCACCTTTCACTTGTTTGACTTGATTTATCTTCAGCAGTAAGAGCAAAACCTCAGTAGAATCTCAGTTAAAATACTCTAAATTCAATCGTTATTGCTTGTATTGATAATATAAATAAACTAACTAATTTTTCTGACAGCCTTGTTCCACTTTAGCAAATCAAATTTTAGTAAATGGATCTTTATATTCAGGGAGAGTACTCTTCTGTAAGTCTGTGCAAAGTTGTTATTTCCTGTCCTCAAAACTGACTGCAGGAATGGAATYTGGCATTGCATTTTGGATATCACTGACTGATATACCTTTTGAGGATTTTTAATATATTTGAATTAAAAAGACATTAATAAARTGCCTTTGGAAGGAATATGTCCATAGAAGATATTTACATTACTCAAGGACATTTAAGCAAATGGTTAAAAAAAAGCTGGATAGTATGCTGCTTTTTGTAGTTTTCCTTTGKTTTTGAATCAGTGCTATTATTGCCAAATATGGCAAGTTAATTCCCAATATTTAAACTRTATTTTTGAAGAAAACAACTGATTCTATTAATCTTGGGAATGGACAGCAAAAGTCATGAGCAGAATATTAARAAGACTGGGAAATGTTATTTTCATCCCATTTTTTTCAGTCTTGTTGACTGCACAGTGATAATCCTTCGTTCTTCATTGACGCTTTTGGATGAACCCTTTGCAAAAGGGCACTTCTGTTTCAATGCAATTGAGTGATAAGGCCAAGTGTGACAATTTACTTCCTGCCAATTTTATATTTTCAGCTCAGTGGAGAAAAAGAAACTCCTTCAATTTAAGCTAAGGTTCCCAATATATTTATTGATTCCAAAATTCAGCCAACATAATCCTTAGCATCATGCACAAAGTAAAGGATACAATGAAATACCCTACCTGCAAGCATTTTTCCCRAAATTACAAATGGGGAAAACATTTGCCTGAGATGTGCTGGCATGAAACAGCTGCTAGAGGCTCCCTTCTTTCTGATGCTAGCACATTTTAGTATTCCTGCCAACTGCAGAATAATCTCAAGGGCACTTTAATAAAGCAAAARAACTCTTTAAAAATTAACAGTAAAAACATTGTTCTGCCAAACATGTTTGTTACTATTGATAACAAAGGCTTATTTTGTTTTCTTATTTTATATTCATTTTTAAAGAAATTAATAGTCTAGGCATTTAAAGGGAAATAAATGTAGGGTCACATGAGCTCACAGTATGATGTATCTTGCAATCTTAAAGGTTCCCAAACAGTTGGTCCACAGAGACTTGACTGGTCACATAGCTTTAACACTTCCCTTTGTCTCCTACTGCTAAATCGCATTTAAAATAGCTAAAAATACACAACTTGCTTTCCCAGTATAGCTTTCCCATGTAAATGGACATACTGCCATTATCCCAGGGATATGATGATATTCTGCAGGGCTTTGAATGGGCAGGAAGGCAGAAGATTTTGAGTAGAAGAAGAAAATTCCCTTGACATAAAGTTTTTATGCAGCTGGAAAATGGTCAAGGATCCTATAACTAAGTAAAATTAATATTATTTTTCAGGTACCACTGCAAATGAAACCTGGCTCTGTGGCCAGGGCACTAGGCTAGACACGCCTAAGAAGCAAGAAATGTCTTTGGTCTCTGGGCCTGATGCACTTCACATATGCCTTAGACAATGACTGGATAAAAGGCAGAAGTAAGAGGAATAGCAGCCCTGATAGAGTACCTCAAACAATACCAGGCCAAGGAATGGATATTTGAGGAGCCTGCTCTAATCAGCCCAATTTTGTTTTTAAATGTTTTGAGGACTTATGTACCTTGTGGCAATAAAATTCCAGTTTCTACAAAACATGCTTCCGAAGACATACACCATTTTGAGCATATGCTTCTTCTTTTGCTTCTACTTGTTAATGTTTATAATGACTGTAGACTTACCAAAGGACACTTCAGACTTTTAGCAGAATTGTTTGTGTGCACAGAAATTTCTATAAGAATAACGTCCCTTTCCCCATGAAAATTTAGCGCTGTTCTTTGCAACACTGTGACTGGAGAAACTGTCACCCTTAGTCATATTTCATTTGATATCTACAATTAATCAACTGGCAATTCAGACTTTCCTTTTGCACATCTTGGAACAAAGTTTTTCAAATACATAATCTATCTGTACATGCATTTTGCACAAAAAAGAATCACACACTAGACCTTACTGATAATTATTTTCCTTGAAAGTGGATTTTCCATTAACAACTACATATCTATCCAGAAAGAGCTGCATTTTGATCCAACCACTAAAGTCTGCAGTTTGAATATACATATTAATATCTCTTAACCTCAGTTAACTATTACAAAAACATCGAGATTTCTAAGGAATGTTCTCTTTCAAGAGATAGGTGTATGGCACTTTAAAGTATTCCTTATTTTATTACTTAAGCTATATGTGTAGAGGGAGAGAAAATGAAATAGTTACTGCAGAGGGTGGAGTGGATAAGAGATGGTGTGAGCAAAACAAAGTTGCATCCATACTTACAGTGACAAAAAGCAACCAGACGTCAAGTGAAGCAGAAATTACCAATTAAGGAGAAGTCAATCTGTGTGAATTCATCAGAACCAAACTGAAAAAACTTTTCTGATTGTTTTGCTTCAGATACAGTTTGCACAGAGTCCTGACTGAAGAGACTGTTTCCCTGTATTTTAAGCTCACTGTGAATCTAGAAGCAAGATTCACCAGGTTCAAGCTCATCCAAGGAAAGTACACACCAGTTAACTGGGTCTCTGAATCTAACTTTCAGTTTTAGTCACAATATTAGAAACTCCATCCTCCAGGAACTCAATCTTCCCCTGGGAAAATGAGCTAAAATTACCCTGTGGGTCAAAATAGGAAACTGCAATGAGGCAGTTCCCAGTAAATAGGGGAAACAGCATTAACTTGGAGAGAGAGCAGTGGCTAGCCATCTGTCTCTCAGTACACCAATGTAAGGATTAGGGAAAGAGGAGAAAAAAGAATTCTGAAAAGTAATCCAGCTGAGCTAGAGAATTGCAGAGAAATGGAGTTTTTCTTCCAGAGAACTGATGAAAATGACCTCTGAAGAACTGATGTTCCCGATCACTGAGACACAGGAAAAATCACTCGTTATTTCCATCGTGAGACCTTACTCACTAAACCATCTTCAAGCTTATTATAGACATCCTACATTACAACTCACAAAACTTGTTCCCATCAGATAAGGCAAGATAACTTTTGAGAAGATTTAAGGAATACCCCACCTTAATACATCATTCAGAATGCAAATGAAGCATCTGTGCTTCCACTCGGACACTACACAAACTACAGTTCCAAGCAGGGGCCGTTGGCAGAATTAATTGCATTAGCCTTTCATCTCATCTAGATAGTTTTCTTTATTAAGCAAAGACTCATTAGCCTCTTACAGCAAAGCACAGTATCAATCACTTATGCAAAGGCATTGGATTAAGGACACTTATGAACTCATTGGCTTGAACCCAATGTTTTTCAGAGATCTACAAGTAGGTATAGGCAGGAACAAGGAAATTTACAGCCAACCTGAAGACTTTATAGTGTTTCAGATCTGTGAAAACTATGCTCTCCATGCAAGATATTGTGATCATTCTTGTAAATGTTATTTTTGAGGTAGTACACTAAAAATAATACAGTACAACCTAGTAGCAAACTACTTTTAGTAGTTTCTTTTTAGATGCTCTATAAATGTCATACACTTTTCCAAATTAGAGATTTTTTTTCTTTTTCACCCAGAAGAACTATAATAGGTAGTTTGCACTGATTTG
Source organism: Nothoprocta perdicaria (assembly GCF_003342845.1). NCBI lineage: Eukaryota > Metazoa > Chordata > Aves > Tinamiformes > Tinamidae > Nothoprocta > Nothoprocta perdicaria. Next base: position 101,803 of record NW_020454738.1, read on the forward strand.
CATGGAAATGGATCTGAATCTATACTTGAAACTAGAAGTCCAGAATTTTAATTTGAGTTGCTACATATACATGTATTTTTTCATACTAAATCCTTGCAGTTGAATGTGCAGATTTAAACCTTAACAAAGCTTACAGAAGGCAGTACATTTTTTTTTTCACTGAACCTGTTCTTAAATCTTTTAAGAATGTACAATCTAAGTAGAATCAGAGGAAATAAGGAGATGTAGTCTGGATTAGGCAAACTATAGATTATAAAACAGCATTAGCATTTGCCCTTCGCAAAGGTTAAATTATGTTCCCATCACAAATGTTCTCACGTTACCATGAGAATTAACCATTTACAGATTTTGGCTAAAATCGGTAAACAACCAGAATATTGTCAGAAAAAAAAAAAGTTCTCATGGCCATGCTAGAATTGCAAGACAGAAGGTATTTGAAATAAATAGCCAGGTAGGCATTTAAGAATTAATCTTATGTCATAAACATTTTTGGAGCAAAGGAGAATGTTCTGTCCAGGTATAAAGTCATTTAAGACTAAATGTGATATATTTGTATTAAACCTTCCAAATCTCATTAAACTAATACCTTACTCGCCTCCATTACAAAGACAGTGAAACTTCAGTGATATGATTTCCAGAACGCACAAATCTTATAAATCTTTTAATTTCACTTTGTGTGCGTGTGTGTGTGTGTGCTTTCTTAAGCCACTGAAAAAGCATATGAAACAGAATATTCCTGATCTTTTTAGTTTTAATTTGAAACTCAGAAGAAGATTTGTTTCATCTCGGGAGGGATTTCTGCCTCATAGGAGATATCTACCATGTAATCTCATGTGTTGGTGACCCTGGACTCCCTCTGTAGTTAGAGGCAAAAAATTATATCCCCATCCATATCATCTTCTAATTTGAACATATACTGTAGGATGCACTGAATGTCCCTACAGAAGTGTCTGTTTCTTTTCATTGATTAAAGAAGGGAGTAGAGGTATGTTGCACACCTCAGTAGATGTCTTGTCATTATAAAATGGTCACATTATGACAGATGATTCCTATACCACATTGTTATATCATGTACTAAATATTTTTGAGAATTCCAATCTTTCTTGACCCTACACAAGAATTGTTTTGCTGATAATTGAAAGGAAATTAATTTCCTTATAAAATCTAATTTGACAACTAGGATAAAAGAGCAGCTTAATCCTATCTACGTGATCCTTACCTGTGTGAGGATCCCACTCATATTTTTATAGATCACTAGTCATTTTTATAGCTTCACCTATGTTTAGAATTTCTTGTCTAAAAAAGAGTGTAAAAATAAAGGAAAGGGATGTGTGATACAGCTGACCATGCACATGTAGCCTCTGGAGAACTAAGGAGAGAGAGATACATTCAGTCATAGTCCTGAGAGTCTGAACAACCTCCCAGAAATATCTTGGGCTGTCATTCATAATAAATGCTCATACATATCTCTAATGCATGGCAAATTCCATGAACTTGATATAATTTCCTGTCAATGAAAATAAACATATTGGATGTAAATAGATGACTGCCATAATCAGGGATTCAGATTAGGAAACTATTATGGTATAGTGGACTTCGAAAAACAGAAACTAGAGTATAGATTTCCAGGAATGGTGATTTACCATGATTACCAGGAATGGTGATATTTATAAGGAAAGAAGATAACTGTAATAAACATAACTGAATGCAAGAAATCACATGCAGGTAGCAGCTTGGAAACATTTGAAAATAAGCATAAGGGAAAATAAAACCATATTTCAAAACTTAATCATTGCATTGCTGAGATTATTTAAGTTTACACAGAAAATGAAAGCCAATATTATTACAGAGCTAAAGTAAAACTTTCAGTGTTGCTCACTGTTAGATAGACTTTCTCTGATTGTATGTACAGTTACAAACTTCCTTCATGCTCTAGGAGCTTACCATTACAAATATTATCATTCTAGATGTGTGGCAAGTATCAAAATTATCAATAAATATTCTGTGTTATCTTAGTAAAACTATGTTTCAAGAAGAGAGGTAATACTTTCTGTGATAAGGGAGTACCTCATAAGTACATCACTGAGAAATATTTATAACTAGCATCATCCCTGCAAAATGAAATAGATTATGGCACCACTGAGCAAGCAAAACTGCTCTGGCATAACAGAATAGCTACTGAGCTAATTGTAAAGCTGATTAGAATATAAATAATTAAAGGACACAGACAGAATGAAAACAAGATGAGAACTGTGTTTATGAAAGAAACTCATGGTAATAGAGTAGCTATATGGAAAGTGGCTGTTGGATGAGTCGAATATTTCCCTTCCCCAGGCTGAGCAAGCCCAGCTCCTCCTATGGCCTCTCCTCCAGCCACAACCACCTTGGGAGCTTTCTGCAAAGCATGAGAGCTTGTATTGCTTTACAGTACTGGGGGGCCCAAAACTGGACACAATACTTCAGATGTGGTCTGATGAGTGCTGCATAGAGGGAAACCATCACTTCCCTAGATGTACTGGCTACAGTTCTGTTAATGAACTCCAGTATGCTGTTAGTCTTCATCCCTGCCAGGGCTCACTGCTGGCTTAAGTATGGCCATGAGGACATCTAAGTCCTTCTTATCAGAGTTGCTCTTGAGCCCATCAACCCATAATCTGGATCAATGCATGGAGCTGGTCCATGCCAAGTGCAAGACTTCTTAACTATTGCTATTATAGTTACTATGATGTTCAACAAACCTCCTCCTTTTGTGATTTCAGGTCCACAGTTGTAGATTTGAATAACAGAAATTTATTTTTGCATCTGTGTTTTATTACTAGCGATACTTTGTAAGAAATGTAGTCGTGCTGTCAAAAACTGACCTGTAAAGTATCTTCCCTTCAGTAGCAGACCCATACACCAAGCTTTCCACATTGAATACTCACTGATGTAGCTCACTGACGCATTTTTTCCAGAAGCAAGACAATGTAAGACATTTTTGTCTGTTTTGCCTGCTGCATCCTGAGCTGTGCAGATACTGGTCATGGGGGGACCAACTGAGATGGCAGTGATGGGAGTGCAGAGATGGGAACTGGAGTCTAGATGGAACAGAAAGGTAAGGATTTCCTAGACTGGCATTCCACAAGAGAAAAGCATAAAGCTGAATATTACTTGCTAACTTTCCTACCAGCCTGCCAGAGACAAAACAAATACAATATCTAAAAAGGTGTTTTCTGGCTCCCATCATCATTTTCCAAATTTGCTCTAGAAACATTAACACTAAATATGAAATACCATCTGGCATTTTCAATTCCATGTTAATCTGTAGCATCCTTCCAATAGAATTCAGCTCAGATTGAAACACAAGGGCTGGAAAGCCTTCCAAGTTTGAGTTAATTTTCACAGAAAAACTTCCCAAGGCAAACGTTATTCAAGCTTCTGAACAGGAATTGAATAGTGAAGCTAGTGAACATACAAAAAGAGCATGATGTAATCCAAACCCATGTATTTATTCAACTTGCTCTGAGGGAACATTTATGCTTTTTCAATAGTTAGGGTGCCATAGCTTCCAGGGGAGACAGGAGCTGTTTTCTCAGCGGGCAGCAGCTGAGGTTCATTTTTACTCTTCAAAAAATGTTCTTTCAGTTTCTGATGGCATTTTTGTGTCACAGGAGCTCAGCAGGCCTTTATAGAGATTGTGATTGGTCTTCAAGGGATGTTGGCGTGTTTTCTTTTCCTAAAGTGACTCATTCTTTTTCTTCAAACTGCTAAATCATCTTTCCCAGCAATGATTTATATCTAGATCTCATAAATTATTCTGAGAAGCAAATCACTTTCTGTACCATTAGACCAATTGTACCCAAGATCATCATATGCTACCTCTCTGCTTTCTGGAAAAAAGATGAAGATAGGAGAATACTGCACTCTTTGCTCAAGCAGCCTGTTCCGTATAAAATTTTAAACTGACAGCCTCTTGGAACTGAAATCCTAAGAACCAAGGGATGTCTACCTGAATGAGCCTTTCAGATGACTCAGAAGTACCCCCTCAACTCAACATCCTTCTATAACATAAATGCTTTTCATTAAAATACAAATTTAATTTATATATGTTTGTGAAACAGTGATGGCTTTTCTGGGGAAAAAGAAAGTTAAGGGAAATATTGTTCATTCAGCAATTTAAAATACCTTAAATCTTGCTTCTCTGTTATAAGCATAAGCATTTGTGGTTGGAAGGATTTATTCATTGGCTGAATCAAAGTTTGTTGTAGGAGTAACTCATTGCAATAATAAAACTTGGCTGTGGTAGAATAGACATTAACACATTGATTAGAACCAGGGACCACTGGGGATAAAACAATTTTAAGCTAAATGTGGGTTAATTGTATTTCACTATTTCATAAATATATAAAAAGACAAAAAGTAAGATTTGGCATGTGACATGGATAAAAAGGATTATTTTTTGAATGGTAGCATGAGTACTCTTCCCAGGAGAGGGGAGTCCTGATTGACACCAAGTTAACCATGAGTCAGCAGTGCCCCCGTGGCCAAGAAGGCCAATGGGATCCTGGCTGCATTAGGAGGAGTGTTGCCAGCAGGTCGAGGGAGGGGATCCTGCCGCTCTCCTCAGCTCTGGTGAGGCCGTACCTGGAGTATTGTGTGCAGTTCTGGGCTCCCCAGTAATAAGAGGGACGTGGAGCTTCTACAGAGGGTCCAACGGAGGGCAGCCAAGACAATTAAGGGACTGGATCATCTGTCTTACAAAGACTAAGTGAGCTGGACCTGTTTAGCCTAGAGAAGAATGAGAGGAGATCTGGTCAATATGTATAAGTACCTGAGGGGGAGAATGTAGGGAGAATGGGACAAAACTCTTCTTGATGGTGACCAGTCAAGGGGTAATGGGCACAAATTGAAACACAGGAAGTTCCATCTCCATGTGAAGAAGAACTTCTTTCCTGTGAGGGTGACAGAGCCCTGGCACAGGCTGCCCAGGGAGGCTGTGGAGTCTCCTTCTCTGGAGATCTTCCAGATTCACCTGGATGCGACCCTTTGCCACACGCTCTAGGCATCCCTGCTGGAGCAGGGGGATTGGACCAGATGATCTCTAGAGGTCCCTTCCAACCTCAACCATTCTGTGATTCTGTGAGACAGCTGGCCAAGAGAAATGGGGACAAGAAATGAAATCTATGAAGAGCTCTCAAAAAGGCAAGATATCCCTTGACTAACTGGAGAAACATTTTATGCATAATATGTAGCATAGAAGGGGATGAAGACACTTGAGAACGATCCCACAGCTGCAAAAATGGTGGAGGACCATTTGGATGTCCTTGGCTCCGTGGGGTAATTACAGCACAACTTGTCTAATTCTGACAGCTGGAAGTTGCCATATGTTATACTATCTGAAAATCTCTAAAAGACACATGCAGTTGTAGGTGTACTTGATCATCCAGAGGTTCTTGAAAAAGTATCTTCCCAGTCCATAGGAGGTAGAACGGAGAAGGATCTATAGAAATACAAACCCATGTATGCATTACCTGATGTAGGAGCATGGCCTACGCTGTCAGCTGTCCTTTCCTCAGTAAGAACAGCACTAAGACCTTATATTTCTAGCTTATGTCCTCTCATCTTCTTCAGTGAGTGTGTGCTAATTATACCTTGCGAGTCGTACAATTACATGCCAGGAAAATGTTTAGGCTGTTGAGAAAAGTAGCAGCTGGCAGTTGACAAAGTGTAGCTGCTGTACCAAAGAAGCTAAATAATGAAATGCTGCATCAATATGATTATCTTTTATATTATTCGCCTCCTCCAACACATCCTGTTTATGTTTTAATCACTTTCTCTATGCACATAGTGACACTCCCTCTTGCTGGCTTACAACCAGATGGGCTTTAATAAACTATTGTTGTATCAGCAAACATTTTCCTAGCTTTTCATAATGGCTTCTTGTAATACTTGCTTGTGTGATGCAGAGAGGTCAGCCACTATACCCATACATGTTGCCATAACTGAGATATATATTACTGTAGGGCTCTTTTTTGAGGGAAGAAGGGAAGAGGGGAAGGAGATGGCTGAACACTTCTTTCTAAGCTCCCTTTTTCCTCTGTTGACCTTATACCCTTCTTTCTTAAAATGAGTCCCATGCTATGGTCCTTACTATAAGGAGGAAGTTAATATAAATTTTCTCAGTTAACAGATTGGTGGTCWGGGAACAAGTTCTTTCCTGCTCTGATTTCCCTGCTGTTATCCTGGTGACATCTCATCCCATCCCATCCAGATGACATTATCATTAAATTTACCAGAGCAATGTCAGTTACGTTCAATTAAACTGAAGCTTATCCCCATTGCTATATTTTGTCTCTGAAGGGGGTTTCCTTGTTCCTCTACCAAGAAGAATATTTTCATTTCTTCCCTTCTCCTAAGTTCTTCTGATGTTGTATGTTTTCTCAAAATAAGTCTTTCCTTTGTCTTTTTACTATTGTCATGTCAGTACTTTGCTATGTAGACCATCCTCGCTGACATTTTTACCTGTATGCCTTCCGCCTTCAGAGAGAGATGCAAAGAAAATGGCTGTCATGAACTAATGCTTACATCTGGATCTAGGCTGCTTACAATAGCAGCAGCAAACATCTATCACCAGCACTTTAAAGTGAGTGTGCTGCCTCTGATGAAATGTTGAAAGATTGTCTAGAGCTCAATAAATCTACTGCATTAGCAGAAAAGCTATTCCAGTAATTAAAAGCATTTCCAAAGATGAAAGACTATAGAAAGTGTCTTCTACCAAGTTCATTTTATTTTTTTTCCCATTTCATTCTGCAAGGAGTAACTCAGAACAAGATAATAGAGGGGAGAGGGGATGTGATAGGTCAAGGCAGAAGTGACTGGTAATGGATCAGTGATCAACGATCAATTACAGCAAAACAGCATTTACTACTCTTTTTGCAAACTAATTTTCCAGCAATAGAMATGAAGCTATAAATCTTCATTTTTACTTTATAGATTACTTAAAACCACACTCTAAAAGTTTCTTTTCAACATAAAAAGGTTACTAGCAGTTTTATCCTAGATAGAAATGCAGTGAAATCAAAGAAATTTTAGTTTTAGCATTTGGTAAACTTGCTGAGGTAGGCCCCAGGGAGGAATATAGAGCTCAGCTTGTTGTGTCAAGTATCTTTAGTGTTCTTATGCCAAGGTTCACGAGTTATCCTGGTGTTAAAAAAAGAAAAACAAACAAGAAAAAAAATTCAGTATAGCAGCACTAAGAATCAGTACCAGAAATGGATTCTAGCTTAACCACCTTCTGGTTATCCACTGCTTTTTACAACTGTTCATTTCCATCCATGGGCTATCAGAACATACCTAGAGAGCTGCATGAGCCCAGATCTACTCCCACAGTTTAGTCACATTAAAACAGTTAAAGATCTGTTCTTTTTTTTCGGTACTCCTTAATGACCTATGATCTTTGCTAGGTCTGTATTCATGAGTCACAAAAAGATTTCTTTCCAGGGAAAAGCTATTCCCCTTTTTCTCGCTTCATATTCCATTTTAGATTCACTTTTATTATGTTCCTTTCTCCAAGCAGGGAGGGAGGGGGATGGGTAGGGAGTGTAGGAAATGTTATATGTCTTATGTTTGCTGGGAGGCTAGAGTGTGCCAAGATTTTACAGGGGTGAAAATATTCCAGGAAGTTGTTATTTATCAATTCCCAAGGAAATTAGCTCATAGAATACAAAAATAAGCCTTCAGTAAATGAAAGTAAACAAAGTAATAAATGCCAAAAAACACGCCATTCTGCTTTTATTTTCTATTTCTGCTACACCAACATAGAAAATACTATCAGCTCTTATTTTTGTCACAAGCAAACCCAGAACTTTGYGTTTTTTTTCTGCAAACCTAAAATCCCTAAAATCTGAGCTTTAAACATGGTCCTAATAAATGTTTTTTAAAGAGCTGGAAATCATCCTTTTCTCATTATAGTTCCATATAAACTTGGTGTTTCCTCATTCTTTGTCAGTGAAAATTACACCCACTACCTATTTGAAGCAGGAAGTTTCTCCTGAAGTTTCTAGCTCCTTTGAGAACTATTTGGGATTCAGAGAGTGTTTTTTTATTATTATTTTTTTTCTGAAGGCTGTGACTCATGCATGGAGCAAATAGTTGAGGACACCACCTCACACTTCATACTGTAGCCTACCCCTAAAAGGCTGCATTTCCACAGAGTCAACGATACTGGGCATGTACCTATYCTTACAGTGCAGCTCAGATGCTCCATTTCATGCTCTAGTCCACTTTTATCAACAGTTTAAACTAACACACCAAAAAAATGAATTGCTGCATTAATGGAGTAGATTCTGCTGGCTCTGTGACTGTGCACTGGGCAAGTCGGGACAGTATTCCTGCTTTGGGAACAAATGCTATAATTCATCCTTCATTTTGATAGTGCAACTGGAAGATCTAGAGCAGAGGATTGGTACCGCTTCACCTTGCCTCACAGTACACTGGATGGATTCCAGTACACTTGGATGGATTCCAGCCATCCAAGTTTCAAGGCATACACTGAGAGAACTGCCTTCCTGCCAGACATTGTATGGATTTTGCACTTTCACTTCTCCATGGATTTAATTAAGTTGAAGGATAAGCTCAATACTGTTAGCTTTCAAGAAATTAAAACAAAACTCTAGAAATGACTTGTTTTTTAACATATTCTCATTGCAAATCCCATGCAAAAGAATCGCAAGCCAGTAATGTTGATACAACATCTTTCTAAGCTGGAGGCAACGAGAAGAGTGGGCAGGACCATCTCAGCCTTGTGGTGCTCACAGAGCCACCCTGGAGGATGCCAGATATCATGCAGAGGATCAGGTGTCCTCTCTCCACTGCAAGGATGCTGCTTCTCCCAGCAGGAATCCCCTTCTCCCAGCAGGAATCCCACAGCCAAACCAAAATACAGCAGAATGGCAGGCGTGGCACCTACAGTTTGCAGCACTGTTGGCTTAGAGATTGATATTTGCTGTCCAAGTACAGGAAACTCCCTGAGACAACAGCCTCCTTTCCTCCTGTTTCAAAGAGCTTCAAAATCTTCTGAGCCTGTTCCTTATGATTTGCTTCTTAAAATATACTTGTTGATTCTGAAAAAAAGACACCTGATCACTAGAGCAWGGGCTGCTGAATGAGAAAGAATTTTAAGAGAAAAATAATTTTAAAGAATTTCTTTTAAAAAAGAAATGTCTATTGTGGGAAAGAGGATGTAAGACAGCTACATATCTTCATTTTGATTGATTACCTAGTGTGGGCTGACAGAATTTTCAAAACAATAATGTTAACACCTTGTTAATAAAGCCCATATCCCCTAAATATTTCTCAAGTGTCTCAGTTATACATGTATAGACAGGAAGCTTAAGATTATTTCACTCGCTGCATTGAATTGAGCTGTCTGGCCTAGGGGTCTGGAACATCTGCCCTGTGAGGAAAGGCTGAGAGGGCTGGACCTGTTCACCMTGAAGAGAAGGCTGACACATGACCTGATCAATGTCCTYAAGGGAGGGAGTGAGGAGGATGAGGCCTCTTTCAGGCTCTTTTCAGGCCTCTTTCAGTGATAAGAGGAAATGAGGAAATGGCCACAAACTGAAACACCAAAAGTTCCACAGGAACTTAAGGAAARATTTCTTGACAGTGAGGGTGACAGAGCACTGGAACAGGTTGYCCAGAGAGGCTGTGGAATCTCCTTCTCTAGACATCTTCAAARCCCACTTGGATGCAATCCTGTGCCACATGTTGTAGGTGGCATGTGCAGGGAGTTGGACGAGATGATCTCTAAAGGTCCCTTCCAAGATTAATGATTCTATAATTCTATAAGGTAGCCATTCTAGCTCCATAAGAAAGAGTTCAAAAGATAGTTTGAGAGTATTCTATGGCTTAGAGGAGAAATAGTAGTCATGGGTTGCCAGGTCATACACAGTACCGAGCAACAGTTTAAACATTTGGGAGGCAAAATACAGATGCAGTAACATCAAACTATATCATAACAACAATTTTCAGATAGTATAGAAAGGATCAGACTCTTTCAAAATTAAACCGGAGTTTTTTTTTTAGACTGATTTGCGTAACCCAATATTTATTCATAATTTATCCAAAAGACTTTCACAGAAGTTAATTCAGTTCCTCCAAAATGTTTCTTTATTTTTTTTAGCAGTTGTCAGTAAACCCAAAGAATTCTTCTTCTTCTTCTTTTTTTTTTTTTTTCACAGTATGAGAAATAAGCATCCYGCCAAGTGAGAGCTATGGGTATTCAGCACCTCATAGCCCTGCAAAAACCCCCGCAAGTGTCATATTTTGAGTGGTTCCTTTTGGAAACCTGATAATTTCTCCTTGTGGTCACTGCTGGGAACATGATAAAATGCAAAAGAATGTCTACAAATAAAAAAATTACTAAGTCAGCATGAGTCCTTTTGAGGCTTTGAGTTGGCCTCAGCTTTTTAGACTTGAGAAGTTGCAAGGGGAGGGCAGAGCCTCTTGTCAGAAGTGGGAACAGGGGAGGAGAGTATGAGGTATGTGCAAAACCTCCGAGGACAGCAGGGGTGTCAGAGAAGGAGAAGACACAACCTCTGGGTGGTGCAGAAACTTAGACCACTACAAAGCTCCTGTCATTAAATTCAGAACAGGCTTTTATCCAAAATTGGTCTCGGCAGCTATGGGGCTGCTTAGTTTTGTCTTGCACTCTCTCYTCACTTAATGATACAAGCTGACAAGCTCCTGAGAAGGATTTGTTTTTCTGTCTGAATAAAAGGCTCAAGTTATTAATTATATCCAGGTTCTATGCTAACTAACCTGGACATTATCATTGTTAAAATTCTGGCCTGAAAATCACTCAAGACAACTGGTCTTGCATGTGATCAAATACCCCTTACTCAGAGCACAAWTTCTTCTCAGTAAGGGGAATACTCCTTACCATAACCACCTCTTGATTTATCTGTCAGTGATTTTGCCTAGAAAAGATGTGCCTCTTCATCCAGAAAAGGTATGACTGCAATGGAGAAGAAGACCAAGAGAACTTGTACAACATATGGTCAGTGCATGCAGAGCGCTGCAAGCTGTGTTGGGCACTGCACACTGTGTTGGGCAGGAGAGTGGGCATCTCTACTCCAGCCTTTCTGGAGAGGGAGCCACGGCAAGCTGGAAAAATGCCAACATTTGGTCTCAAACATGATGGGGGAGAGAATATTTTAAATCAGCCAGCAAAATGAAGGCACTCTGGAGCCAGGGAGAAATCGGTGCCCTGCATCTTTCGGCACCTTGGGTGCCATTATTTTTTTCCCATGATTTCCTCCTGAATCCCCAGACAGAACTGTCTCTGCATCAGGCAGATGCAACCATGGGTGCAGAGTTCTCTGTGGGCTCTGCATGGCCATGGGTACATGCACACACACACACCCCCCTTTCATTTTGTGCCTTAGTTTGTATAAAATCCACAGTGAAGGCTGTTACTGAAAAGCCATCGTGTATCCTCCAGTGTGTCTAGCATACTCAGCTGCCTTTAAACACATCTACTCCTGTTACCTTAGTAACAGCCTGAGGGAAATCCCTAAGTAACTAATTTAGCTGCTTAGCTCTGTAAGTTTTGCCACAAGAGAAGCGGTTGTCTAGCTTCTTTTTGATTTCTTATTAAAAAATCTATATTTAGAAAAGAAACTGCATGCAGGCTGACTTAGGGAGCCTCCTTTGTCTGCAGCATGAGGGAACAAGGGCAAGTGCCCATGTGTACCTTGTTTAGCCATTTATTTGGCAAGCGCATACACGTTTAGTAACTGATATTGCAAGTGATAACTGAAGCATGAACCTCAAAGGATTTAGTGATGCAGTTGGCAGACCGGATTTCTTCAAGTATTTCAATACCCTTTCAAAAATATCCTGGTTTCTGCCTCGAGTGCCACACTCAGAAATCATTTTAAGGTTTACCATTTCATAACTGGAACTGGCCACAACAAATGACTGTAATAATTTAGTCTGAGCTGTCACACAACACAGTCTGCTGAAAATCACTGATTTTTCTTCATCAAAAGGGCTTATTCTTCCCTTTTTCACTGAAGAGCAGAAGACTTCCAGATTGTGGAGACAGGAGGGCCTGCCTTACAGAAAGATATTCCTGTTGACCTTTTACTGTAAACGGATAATCCATCGAAAACGCCATGCGATAGGGGCTGTCTTATTTTTTTTTTTTTTTCTTTTGGAATAGCATCTAATACAATAATGTCAATGTTTCTCACAATGAGGATCCCTAATGACTTCGCATGAAGATGTGGTTCTGCGCAGGGACTACAGGCTGACCTGCTTTTGTGGCACCTCTCAGCACATCCTTAGATGTCCATAACTTTCACAACAAAACTTCAAAACCCTCATCTAGAGCAATGGACTGTGGCTGGGCCTAGTTGCTAGTTTTTCTTTTAAAAGGTAAAAAGCCAACAACAACAGCAATAAACCCCCAAATCTTCACAGGATCTTGCTTTCAGGTTATTTTTTCCCTTAGCATATCTTGGCAGACTCTCCTGGGAATACTGGCAAAAGGCAGACCCCTTCGAAGGGAACCAGCACTAGGCCTTAGGACATTGACCAGGAAGAGGAGGTCAAACCCTTGCTCATCTTGACTGAGCTCAGCACTTTGAACTTCACCACTCTATATCCTCTTTAAATGTGCTAACCACAATAATAAAAGCTATTCTAAATAGGGTGTCTCCATTGTGTCCTGAAAGYCTTTGACGACCTCCTCTTGCCTTTGTATTGGATAGGAAAATATTTGAAGTCTTGAGTGTTCGAAGGAAGAGATAACAACAGCTGCTGGGTGCCCCTTTCTGGGGCTTGCCCCATGCTAGAAGGATACAGATCAACCTCATTTTCCTTGCTGTGTTTGCTGAGTCTAGATAGTACCAGCCCACACTCTGATCCACATGCTCTACTCTTTAAGGCTCCAAGATTTATATCTCTTTTATCTGCAGACACTACTTTATTTTTGGATTAGTCAACTCTGGAGTAGCGATGTGCCTTAGAGATCATTTCTAACATCAAGGAAACTTAAGAAAACAAGTTTACCCTCACAGAGCAAAGGATTTCTAAAAAATGTGGGGGAAAATAAAAAGGAACAAAAATATATATCAAGAAAAGGCATTTACCAGTTACTTAATRCCCACTTATTACTACTTAGTATACGTTATTGTAGATTTCTCTCTATTGTTCCAGAGTCTCTGCTGACCTGGCAAACTACCATTGCTGTTGTCCAATTAGCATTTTGAACCCCTAATAATTAACAAAAACACAGCTCTTTACCTACAGCTGTCGTGACTCTCAGTTTTCTCCTATCATTTTTTTTTCTCAGGGATGCTTTTCTGAAATACCTGTGTGGTGAAAACAAGATGTGGAGCATTTTCATCTCGCCGTGACATTTTTGTTTTTATACTGATATGCTACCTCTTAACTTGCATATTTTTTTCTATCTCAGTCAAACTTCTAGCTGGTAGTGACACTTCCAAGGTGCCCACAGGTGATTTGTAGCAGTATGAAAAACATTCACTTTATAAACAACTTATTAATCTCTCAGGATGGGATTCACCATGCTTAAATTTTAGCTGTTTAAAAATTCTAGTTTTTAGACTAGAGCTAGTTTTAGTCATCAGCTCCTTCCAGAGTGAGGGATCTAGATGAAGAGGCGTGATGCACCCTTTGACCCTTTGTAGCTGCTTGCTTCAGTTCTTTGATAACAGAAATAGCTTTAGTGATGATGGCCTACAGAATACTAACAATTCATATGACCCAAGTTAGCCGAGATGAGCTTCAACAGTGAGCCCTCAGTGCCTTCAGGGGGCTTTTTCTAAGACCACACATTACACACAAATAATTCAGATAAGAGACTTGACTTTTAATTATCCCACACCTGTTCTTCAGACAATTATTTATTCACCTTTGTTCTGCAATGGTGCAATAGACATTATAGAAGCACAATCATATGTTATTAGTAACAATAATAGTAAGTTTGATGCTTATGTTTCACGGTCCAGCCTAAGGATAGTTTTCACACTGAGAGTTATTTTAGGACTGTATTCAATTTTATTTCATGAATCTAATACGTAGATYAAAAAACTCCATTACTTTTCAGAAAAGTTGAAGACCTGAGGTCATTTTGCTTTCATCATCTGAAACTGAAGACATATCTATTCTTAATGATATGGTGTGTTGTATTCTCACTGACTCCTCATGTATATACATGTTCATRGGATTACTAGTTTGTATGTTTGTCAATACAGAATCCTGACTGCGATTAGAGAACATTGTCTTCTTTCTGCTAAGGACTGTTCATCTATGTCTGGATTGAGAATTGTCTTGAATATGAGTTTCCTTTGCCTCTCCATTCCTTTTGTTTTGATCTAAATCCTAAAAGTGCTCACTTTTTCACCTTGCAAATGAGTACTAATAAGGTCATTAAACTTTAATAACAATCCGTTTAAGTGGCACACCTTTGGACAAAGCTACAGTTATGCTCTTAGAGGAAGGCAGTTTTTGCGATCTGAGCTCTAGACAGATTGTAACTAGGCAACAGACTGAGGTGTAAAAGGATCACTTGGTGAGGCTGATTAAGAATTTACCCGACAAGATTATAAGCAAAAGCATTTCAGTAACCATTTTGGAATGAGAAAGAAAGAARGAAGGAAAAAGAAAAAGGAAAACAAAAGAAAACAAATGAAAAATGGCAGTAGCCAAGTCCTCTTGCATAAATGAGCTAAACTCAAAGGAGAAGTCAGAATTAAAAGCAGGCAGAGATAAAATACYGTCTAAGACTTTGCTCTCAATAAGATGAGAGAAGCTTCAGAGTATTTGAGAAAACATAAACAAGGAAATCTGTGTAGGTTTTGTCAAGATATCTACACTTCTTGTGAAGACTAAGTAAAGAATGATTAGAGTTTGGCAGTTTTTCAGGGTTGGTGCATCTGTTTGCTTTGATTAGCATGCTCTCCAAGAGGGGTAACTCGTAAATCAGCACTTTGAAATTACGAGCTCTTGGAATAGACACAGTGACGTGTCTGGGAGACTGTAGTGGGTCCTGCGGGCAGGAGGCAGCTGCACTGTAACATCCGATTTCCATGGAGGGATAACAGGCAGGCAGACGGTATCTAGCAATCAGGCGAGGGAATAGACAGCGTTGCAGCCCGCTCAGTGCAAGGAGGGCAACGAAGAGCCTGTGCAGTGCCAGCCACAACAGGGTCTGCAATGAGGTACCTGCCAGCTCTTAACGCTGCAGGTAGCCTCACTACAACTGTACAGATTTGAGCAGGTCTAGAGCTGAAAAGTTACCTAATTAGGTGCTCTAGATTTTCATTTAAAGCTTATCGGAAACGAGTGATCTTTGTTCTTTCTTGTAAGGATCAGGAGGATTAGTTCCCATACATAAACAATATCTTTGACAAATAACAAAAAAATCAATATGCAACATGGCAGATGTTTCACCAGTGGAGTAGGAAAGGACAGTGAATCCCAGCAGAGGCACATTTTGCTGGTATGGCTTCACATAGTTCTTTAACATCCTGCTCTGATAAATGTCATGATGGAGGCTATGCAGCTTATAATTACAAATCACTAAATCTCTTTTCTTTTCTTTTCTTTTAAACTCAGTCTTGAAAAAAACAGTTTCAACTATATAAAAATTTTTATTTTAATTAAGACTGAGTTTAAAAGAAAAGAGAATCTCAGAGTCTTAAAATGGCTGCAGCTTTCTTCAGGCTTCCCTCTTAACAGATCTTGTCTGCATGCAGCTCTCTTTGCAGTCATTTTACCGTTTATTGATTTTTTCTTCCTCTTCCAAGTGTAAATCAATATGTCTGCAACTGGAACTAAAATTATAGCATCTCAAATGAGGAACATAGGAAAAACTGAATTCCTAAATCCCAATTCAGAAAAATCCTTGAAAAAAAATCTTTATCTTAAGTATATGCTAAAATATATTGCTGAGTCAGGACATAAAAAGAGATTTTTTTGTGGTAAAAGATAAGATCTGACAAATATAATAAGTTAGACTCACATATGACTGAGGAGAAGACTTCCYTCCTGCCTCAAACTCTGTGAAAGAGGAAGCACATGCCCTTACAGAATCCACAGTTTTTGAGAAAGTAAACCCAAAAAGAATGTCACTGGGGACAGTCACTACACTTAAATGCTTCAGTAGGACAWACTCTATATTAAAGACTTTTTCTTCCCCAAAAAATAAAGATAGCCATCTAGAGAAAGTCTTCAGTAAGGTTAGGCTCTCGTTTTTTTCCTTGTAAATCACACCTGGGAGATTGTGAAGCCACAATAAAAAAGTGTCTGTGTGAACAAAACATTTAGTATAGCCTCTCCCCTAAAGGAATCCATAACTATTACCCARGTGCAATTCAAAGATGATTTTCTAGGTGGTGGAGCAAAAGCATCCTGGCCCAGAAATAGCTACATTCTTCTCCCATTTGATTACACTATTCACAGAGAACAATTATTTGCAGCCAAATAAGAGGCCTTTCACCCTAGCCCATTTAAAACACATAGTTAAACAACACTACAATCTTCTYTTTTCTGTTAGAGTGTCCTGATCTGCAGAGTTTGGCTGAAGTTTCTGGCAGATCTTCATCTGAACATTGACCTGAGAGATCATTCCAGAAACACTGTCCACCAGTGTGCTGCATTCACATCCACATACTTGCAGTGTGTGCACTGGGACTTTATGATCTCCACCTGTGAAAAGCTATGCTGTAATAAGATATCTTAAGAGAGAATATTCTCTATTTTCACCCTGCTCACCTGTGAAAAAGCATATTCACAAAAATACAGAGGTYTGGCTTGCAGATGGCCATGTGTGAAGCATTCAGAAATTCTCTCAGGAACCTTGGCGTATCAGAGAGGGCAGAGCTCAGCAAGTGCATTGCAGTGCTAAGCACACGCACTTACATCCGGGAATTGTGTATGGGATCCCCCTAGCTAATGAAGAACCACCRGACAACAAAGCAGAAAGGCCATTGAGGAAGAATCTAAAGGTCACTGTAGAGGAAAAGGAAGAGCTGCTTTTGTGAAATGAGAACAAAAAGCAAAGGAGGCCCACAAAGTGGCCTTAATAGTAGCTGAAGAAAAAAATGGAGAAAAGTTTGAGCAAAATAATAATAATAAAAAAAAAAGATGTGGAGAAGCAGAATATGCAAGCAAAACTGAAGCTTCCCAATCATTTACCTCTTTTGTGCTTGAGATTTTCCATATCCTTCAAAGAAAATGTTACATCTGACTAGAGCACTCATAAAATCTACAAGTCACATCTACATTTGTTCACTTGCATATTGACTTTTTCTGACTCTTAATTTCATAGTCCCAGTGCTTTATCTCTCAGACCCATATTCAGGAGTCATTTCTGAGTTGTGTGTACGTCTGAAGGCAACTATTACCTGTTCTCTAGCTCATCATTCCCCAAAACTTACGCGTCTCTCGAAACATCCTCTCCTTTTTACACATAAAGCGATAAAAGAAACAGTTCCTTGGTCCCACCATTATTTTCCCCTTGGATGACTTCAGTAGCAAGGTTAAATACCAGCCCCCAATATTGCTGGCACGCTCATGAGAAAGAGGCCATAAGCACCAAGGATGCCACACATCTCCTGATACTACCTAGCCACCTCCTAGTTCACACTCAGCCAAACAAGTTCACACTCAGCCAAACAATTTAGCTATCTGAACATTAGCAGATAATGACATTTTAAATGTTCTTTTTGATCTGAGGTATTCAAATGGCAAATGAAATAGGAATCCACAGAAGATTCAAGCCCTTTTGAAGCTAGAGAAGATACTCTATGGTGACAAAAATAGCACTAGATGCCCACCTCAGGCTGTTATGAAACTTTGTCATTGCTTCTCTCATAGAAGTAAAATGGAGTTTGTTGCAACTTTAGCTGTTGTGTTTAGATGTTGTGTGTCTTATTTTCAACTAAAAGCAACTTAGGTAGCAAAAGTCTAGCTATTAACAAAGATGACAGAGAATTTCCATTTCCATATTCTTCAAAAATGCCAATTAAAGAAAAAAACAGAAGCTTAAGAAGAGAGAAACCACTGGGGAAAATCATATTTTTGTATTAGCCTGTATGCTGTTTAGCCTGATGTTAACTGTGATGTATTTTATACTGCCCATATTCTCGGTCTGCAGAGTGCCACTGATTCTCTTCTTGATGAGATACAATTACATCTAAATTGTCTGGTGAAAAGATGTGGGTTTGTACAGCTGGGCTTCAGAGCACCTGCAGGCGCTTGAGAGGCAGTTCAGTATCGTGGAATAAGATAGATGCATCTTATAAGTGATCAGAMGTAAAATAGTTCATCATGTTTCTACTTAAATTGTTAGCTCCATACTGAGAAGGCAATAACTCCATTGAGATGCATGACATTGTTTATTTCCCAAAGCTAYGACTTCGTGGTTTCTGCAAATTCAGTAAGATGTCACTGTATTGGTTTTGCTTTGTTCACATGTAATCTGCAGTGAGCACRCTACAGACCAATGCTGTAGAGAATGGAGAATCACTAGAAATTCAGAAGAAACAAACAGCGGCTCTTCCTCAGACACTGTCCTTGCTTGGACTCAGCAGCAGCAGTCCTTGTTTCTGTGGCTGTCTTAATGCTATTTTTGTAACTCAACACTATTTCTGCAACAGAACCTATGATAAGAAGGCACATACCTGGTATCCATCTGGGGCCCTCATAAACCAAGCTTAACTTTTGCTTGTAATTGCTACTCATATAAAAGTAATTAATGAAGCTCATCCCCGTGAAACAAGAAATTAATAGACTTGTCTCTTGTCTGTCCGGGCTAAACGTATCATAATCTGTACCAGATTCTTAATGCTTTATATATTTCTTCACAATTTCTGAACTGAGTGAAGGCTAGTTCACATTTGGCCCCCAGACCTGCATCGCCCTCCATTCTCCCATTTGATGCAATAAGCTCACAGAGGATGATCTCATATGTGCTGAGATTTTAAGTCTGCGACCTGAGGAGGGCTGTTGACATCTGCATGGAGGCACCATCTGACCCAAACTCAGCCCTCAAGACCCTCACCTTGATTTCCACTGTCACATGTAAAATCCCTCCTTGAACTGTTAGAGACCATCACTGCATCTGGGCACAGCAAGAGCTTAAAAGGGAGAAAGGCTTTTCAGCTGCCTGTCACTGTAAACAATTGAGGGTATAAACAGAAGCCTTTTTTTAATTTTATTTTTAATGATTTTTTACCCTTTACCATTTCATCCTAAACATTTTTTAACATGGTCAAGCATGTTTCCTGGCCTTGAACTCCCATAAGGGCACTTCTTTGTTGCCTCCTTTAGATTGTACCCAGGCAACCTAAAGGAAGAAATCTCGTTGAACAGCAACAATATGCAAAATAACTCCATCTCAAATCGTTAAAACATGCTCCTCTGTGTAACCTTAGTGATAGTGCAACAGCCTCTCTTAACTAACATGCCACACCAATTAAAAATATACCCACAGATATATCCTAGATATGCCTGTTATGTCCGTGGTCCTCTGAATGTACTTGTCATGACACTTTTTGTTGTTGCTGTTGTTAATATATTTCCTCCCCTCAAAGAGGACTGCAAGACATAAATTTGTTATACCAGTACATTTCCATTAMAAGGGCAAATTTCCCTTTTATTCCTCTATGTTTATAGTTCCTACTTATGGCCCACTGATGAGATTGATCTTCTTCTGATGGAGCCGCATTATGTGCTCTTCCTACTACAGYATTTCTTAATTTTTACTACAAAGTACTTCTGACATGTTTAGGAAGATAAAATTCTTGTGTCTATCACCTCCCCAGTTTTCACTCTCCCCRTAATGTTTCATACTCCCCCAGAAGGGCACAATAGCTATGAAGAAACTATTTCTTTTTCTTTAGATTTGGCAGTCAGCTACTGCAAGTACGTGAATGTGCTTTTCCCCAAGTGAGAAAACAACTACCAAGTGGCTAAGGCTGCTTTGCTGTCTGGCTGCAGTGGGCTCGTAGTTTATCCACATCTGAATTTCTATTTGGACAGCTTTTTCTCACCCAGGTTACCAAAAAAAAAAAAAAAAAAATCCTAAAAAAAAGCTGCAGGAAAAAGAGGAAGTGTCAATGGTTTCAGGAGAAGAGTTTTTTTTAGTCTCTTGGTGTTTGTTTACCTGCCTGTGGTGACAGACTGGGGATTGTATGTCACCAAGATGGAGAAGGGGACATGTGGCATCTCAGCCATCTTCCTGATCCATAAACACAAATGGTGGCTGGGCAGGACAGAGATTGGAGACAGAGCTGCCTTCTCCTCTCACATATTTCAGCCCTTGCAGGTAGAAGAGCAGCCATATAACCATGACCTACGTCAGCACCGTGGTACGAATCAGGGGTGCTCACAGAAGCAAGGATTTCTCCAGGGATTACCACATCTTTGCAAGTGCTGCCAGCTGCCACCCCATTTCAGAGCCTGCCACAAGCTGGCCACACATTTGGCATCACCTGAGCYCTTGCCCAAGCGGCTGCTGCCTTTGCCCTTGACCCAGGTGCCGAGGCCTTGGAGATGCACATCAGACAAGCTACTACATGCCACCAACTGTGTGACATGCTCTTGTGTTTGATCTGGCTCATGGTAAGAGGCCAGYGTGCATCAGAGGGATGCTGTCCTTCAGTGGCAGGCCTGTCCCCATCTGCACCTCCTCAAAGCCACACACAGAGCTGCCTTTCATTCCGCTCACACTACGCACAGCAGTGCAGGAGGTGGGTTGCTGGCAGCCAGTGTACAAGGCAGCTCCCTCAGTGAAAATGGGAAAGAAGAAGCTGCAGGATGCTTGTCCCTATTGCAACAGGGGCTGCTGTCAGGCTTGTCTTGAAGCCTGTGGTCTACAGACTGTGGACGCTCAGGGAACAGTCCATGCTCAAGGAATAGTCTCACACTGCACTCCCTGGGCTCGGATCAGGCAACAGACTTCTATGAACCAATTGATTTTCCCTGTGCAAAGGGGATCCTGCAGGCCTGCTGTAGCACTTCTAATTAACATTCTCAGCTGACTTTGGAGGAATTAGGCCAGTTTACGCAAATAATGGACTTGGCCCTAAAAGCATAAACAGTTATCTCTGAAATGTCAGTCGTCAGTAATTTCTTTGGACATGTCCTCACAGTGATCCAGACAGCACCAGAATCTATCCCAGTCTTTCACATGTCAGTGTGGGTGATGAATTAATTATCAGGAATTACACAAGCTTTTGTTAAGCATAAAAGATTATTTACAGCAAGCTATTTTAAGTTTGAGCCAGAGTGGGAACAGTCTGACTCACCTACACTGCTTCTTATCAAATCAATCCGAGTAACTAACATGGTCATCACCTTTGCAGATGCTTTATGTGGAGGAGGCATACTTTTAAAACTTGGCAGCAGCGAATATTAGCTGTGAATATTATCCTTCCAGGAGTGTTTGTGTACTGACTTTATTATGGTTATTTTAAACTTGGAAAACATCTTCGGTATCATTCTCTGTATATTATGTCTGCCTTTATCTAAGAGCACTACTAGGCTTCTCATCCTAGGCTTCAAGTCACCATAACTCTGTAAAAAATAAATCAATGAATGTAAGTGGAGCTATGAATCAACAGTACTCATGTGATAATTGGTTTAATCATCAATTTAAGGTATCATCTCCTTTACTTTAACCGTGCTATTTTCAAAGGCCTTAGCCAAATAAAAAACATTAGTTCAGAAGATCAAAGGGACGATTCTGCAACGTTGCTTGATATTTTTGAAATCCATATTTCAGAAAAACAATAAAGCACAGTTTATCAAGGTATAATTTTGAACAGTCCTACTCCTACAGATTCTATGGATTGAAAACAGCCCACTGCAGTTTCATGCCAGACAATGACATGCAGTGAATCTCACTACAGTGCAGATTTCTGTATTTCTTACTTTTACTATATTTGTTTGTATGCATCTGATCTGTCCTGCAAATTAGTCCATATGACTCATGGCAGTATTGATTCACAACAGAAAGAGCCTGCACTTAATTGTAGATTATAATTTTGCTGATGTGGAGGAGAGACGCAGAAGACTCTTTCATGATCCCACATTTCAAAGAGAATCTCTAAAAAGAAAAAGCAATAATTTTAGACACAGTGAGCAACTATAAAGCCTTTTTTAAATTATCTAGTAGCATAGGTATTAGCAGCCAGAAATATATTTAAMTTCTCCATCCTTTTCCCCAATTCTTTCTCTTAATAAGCTTATACAAATGAAACACATATACATAATGCTGCAAATATGTCATTGAAATTCCAAACAGTACCTCATTCCTTTTAATGCAAAATGAAATACATGTTAAAGACACAGTACTAATTTCATCTGAAAATGATACTTTCCCCAGGCATACTAATAGTCACTCAAGCATTTTAGTTGAAAAAATTATTTTTGTGTTTCAGTATGACCTGCTTGTTCAGGTCTAACCTTCTTTTTCAGTGTAAAATGCAAAAATATAACAATTCTCTCCACCTCTACTAATTTTCTTGTTAGCTATTTTAAAATAGTTTCCTTTAATGATCACTTCAGTCACTCACCACTGTGGTTCACCTGAACAGTGCTAGGTAATAACTTCTTCAGAGTAATTTCTGGCTATATGAGAGTTCACAGACWAAGTCTGACATGCAAACAGATAAGCCAAGAAACCAATTTCTTATTATCCTGCCCTTCTAGGGCATCAGGGGCATTTTATAGTCATTAGAAAGGAAGACATCCCCAGTCAAATAGAATTCAGCTGTAGGCCCTCTGCAATATGGAAAAAGGAAATGTATCATTACCATGTTTCTCATTAAATACATAACCTTAAAAACAGCTATTTAGTAGAATTTATACTGGAGAAATAAGAAATCAGTAACTGAGAATCACATCTTCCATTCAGTTTCAGAACATGTGAACCTGAAGTTATTTTTAAAGAAAAACAAAAATTTTTTTTTTTACAGGAATCAAGAAAGACATCTTCCAAGACAAACGACATCAATTTTGAACTAAGGGAAGGCATGTGCCATGCATGGATGCAGTTTCTTGGTGTCATGTGGCTGAAACTCTTTGGCTCAATTATAAGACATTTAAAAGTCTGTGAACACAGCTCACATTTAAAAGTCTGTGAACACAGCTCACACACCGGTGCATGCACATACAAAGAGGACAACCTGGAATGCTTTTAATGGAGGAAAAAGCATATTCTTTCTTTATATTTCATACGTTGCTCAGATTTCAAAGGAAGAGAAAGGGGCTTTATAAGGAGGGATGAAAATAAGAAGAAATTGTAGCACAGTTAATAGCAGATTCCAAAGCATAAAGTATCATCCAGTAAGATCACTATATGCTGTGTCATTTCCTGTGAATTACATCTAAAACTTCAGGCTCTCTCAGTTTTCCTCARTATAAACCAGAACTGTCCTCTTCCTATTTTAAGCATACCACTGGACCATTTACAAGAACATGAATATCGTATACTTTGCTATAGCCTCTCTTCCATTCCAAATGCCTTTATTCTGTAGGGATTTGTACTCAGTCCWTGTTCACTGCTGCCTGCCCTTCACATATCTTGAGCATTTTACCAGGAGCTCAGACCCAGTGTGGGTGATTCTGTGTTTACACAACGCAGAATAATTGTTTCATAACAAATCTGTCCTGAAAAGCTGTACTGCAGCTGTGGTATGTGGAGCTGAGGTCTCAGAAACATTAGATCTGGTCCGAAGCCTGTGAAATAACAATAATAACAATATTGAAAGGAAACTTACCAGCTTTCACTGGGTCCAGAATGAATTCCATGTTGTCCTATCTGTGACCAAGTTGTTGAAGAAGGAGAGATACATGCTGTCCAAGACAAGTTCCCCTTCAGTCATTTGATTTTTTAAATCATTTCAATCATTTCAATCATTTCAAAGCTTGTGTAAAAGATATGAGAGAAATGATATTCAGCCTCTTCTCATAGCTCTGTCCTGTGTTTGACATGCAAAACCTGCAAGAAGACCAGATTTCCTGTCAGCTCAGTCAGAAGTCAAGCTGATACTAAATTGATAACTTCAGTCTTCTCACCACTCCTGAGTTTTCAGCTAAAATGGTATTGATTTGCAGTTTCTAAAGTAAAGATTTCCTTTCATCTCACCAGTATTTACTAAAACRGAAATGGGACCAATGCATCTTATTAAATATATTATACAAATGAAAAGCAGACTTCTGACACTATTACACATTGTTATTTTTAAGTTTTATGCTTTATTTTGCAACTATTCAAATGCATGCTGCTCCCAGCAATTTGCAAGAACAGGCCAACTAATTTAAATACACTTGGTATTTGTTCTGAGTACAAAAGTGAACCAGAAAATTATATATGTGTTTCTTTTGCTTTCTGCTCACTGCTGGTACAGTCTGACTGACTTTAGCAACTAATGGATGATTGTATGTGAATAAGTCTACTGTCTATTCTCTGTAATTGGGCTGTATTTCCAGGAATTTTTGATGGAAAAAGTTGTGCATTCACTGTGTTTTTATACATATGTATGTATAGAAGTCTGTAGGTATTTACATACACACACATAATTTGTGTGCATAACACTTCCTAAAGTCCTCTAAATCTGTGGAGAGGAAGAAAAACTGTTTCTGTGTTTCAGCTTCAGTAATTAGAGCTATTGCAGTTGCAAACAAAATGGAGGAAATGGGMCTTTCACAGGTCACACACATCTCTGCGGCTGCCATGAGCACAAAAATAGCAGTCGGAAGMACAATGGGCTTCTCAGCTATAGCACAAGGCTATTTTGTGCCTGGCCAGTTCTCAGTGCTCTCTGCACAACAAACAGCCAACAAAAAACGTCTTTTTCCCACGTATTAAGACTTCGTTTAGCCTGGTATCTTCAGGCATTTTCCTGTATGCCTGCTGCTGATGRTAATGATGATGATGATGAGCAGAAAAGCTGTCTTTGAGGATAGCAGGAGAGGAGAAGTTATGCAGTAGCTCAGCACTTTCTTCCCCTACCTTCTCCTCTCTACCTTTCAAGGTGCCAGCCCTGAACTGCAAGGAGATGTGGTTACGGTCAGCACATGCCTCTTATTCCAATGACTACAGGAATATTCACAAGATATTAGGGATCTGCATAACTCTCCCAAAGCTTAACTTACATGATATTTTTTTTCTCATTTTTTTTTTCAGAATGCCCAACTCTTGCATTGCATAAGCATACATGAATTCCTGCTTTTGCCTCCTTTGAAGTGTAAACACTGTTAATTTTGGATGGATACTGTAGGTATCCATGAATAACTAGGAGAAGAAAAAGAAGACATGCAATACTATGGCAGGATGTACCTGAGACTGTGACCTCCCAGTTGTCTGCTTCTTTTGTTGCACACTGGGTTACTATCCCTGCCTCCATCCCKGGGGGTCATTTTGCACCATAAGTAACTACACATTCTGGGGGAGAAGCAAGCTACTACCATCTACTGACTCCTGAAGAAGTCCTTCTTGTGCAGAATCCCTTCAGACCCACCAGATAAACCAAAGCTAACATGCAGGATATGTGGTGGAGAGTCCCTACAAGTGAGAGACTGGGGTGACTCTCCCTCTGAAGTACAAGGTCTAACAAAAGCGCTGCTCCAGCTAAGGAAGACAGACCTGCAACCACTGCAGCACCATCAAGGTGCTCAGTTGTGCATTCATGTATACTTACACTTCTGCACCTCAGTATCTTTTGGAGAAGATAAGACTTAGAAAGCTGATAAGCTTGAAAGTACTACSGTAATGATCTATGAACAGATCTAAGTCATTTGATTGTTAATTTCTTCCAAATCTGTTTATCTACCACTAGCATCCAGTAAAGAGAAAAAGCTTATAACATTCAAAGGGGTCAGCTGATATGTTATTGTATGGGAGGGAAAGTTCATTATAAATCATTAATTGCTTCTCTTGCTAATGTATTTCGAGGCAGCATATTGTATAACAAGCAATACCCCTGGATCCTTGGGAGATCGGTAAAGATTAAATCTTGGCCAACACTCTAAGAAAAATACTTTAATTTTAGGCAGTGAGAGCTATGATAAAAGCCAACAACATCAATGAAAATTAAATATTTAGGATGAAATATTTGAGCTTCACTTTAACATGGTTTTCCACCTCTCTGTACTACAAATGTACAATGTCTGTCCCTTCTGGTGCCTGAACTTYAAAAAAGCTGCTGGCAAATTAAAGAAGTTTCAGGAAAGAGCTGCAAAAGTGATTCTTGGAAGCTTGCCACATACTAAGAGATTAAATTAAACTTAGCCTATTTAGTTGATCGAAGAAAAGCTTCACAGATGATTAGAGCAGCTGCAGACTAAGAAGGATGGAGCCCACTTTCACTGGCCCTGCCTGCCACTTCCTGGGAGCTCCCACACACCCACAAGAGACCTGAGCCTCCCTGGGAGCTCCCCAGGCCACAGGCAGCTGCTTTGTGGTCCAGGAGAGCAGCTGTGTGACAGGAGAGCAGCTGCGAACGTGGACCCAAAGCTCCTGTCCTCTCAGGTAGGGCAGTGGTGCCACCAGGTGCTAGGTGGGATGTGCTCCCCCACAGGCAACAGTCTAGTTGCCCAGTGATTCCCACATGCATAGCAGGGCCAACCATGAGCACCTACATGTGAAGAAGATCTCTGGCCTCTCTCTATGACAGGCACTGTAACGAAATATGGTGGTTAAAACCTGAAGCCAGAAAATGTCACTCCRTGACTGGAACATGTTTTTTGACAAGGGTACAATTGAGGCACTGGAGCAGCATATTTACCTACAGGAATATCTGATTTTCCCTTCTTTTGTTTCCGTAAATCAGGTTTGAATAGCTTTCATTAAAGATATCAGCAAAATTAGAAATTATGGGCCTAATAAAGAAGAGATTGAATAAAACTCTATGGCCTGTATTATGTGGAAAGTCAGCAGAGAAGATTGTTTTGACTTATACAGCCTGTGACTCCGAAGCATTCCTTCATAACTGTGTATGAAGCTGCAGCCAGGACAACACATAGCATCTGACCAAAAAGAAATAATTTATTCTCTGTGATACAGGATGAATATATTTTCACACCATTCAGATCTGTTTTTTTAACCATCCACCATATGCCAGGAACTGGAGCGGAGTGTGCAGAGCGATTCTACATCTGCTTCCTCCTTCACGCTGTGCATGCTTTTCTTTTTTTTTATAGAAGTCCTTTGCTGTAATGCAGCAGAACACACAGCAGACAGCACTTCCCGGGGTCTGTGTGAACATCCCTACAAAGGATACACCGTGGTGAGAGTCAGTAGGAACACGTGAGAAAAAGCAGCAAGACCGTAGCAGAGGTGACATATGTACGTCTCCTAGCAAAGCTGGACCAGGARAAGCTGAAATTTCTTTAAAAACAAGGAGAAATGAAATGCTTATCTTGTTAATTCTGCCTATGAATAAATCAGGTCAATGGTGAATTGGTGCTGATCCACCTTTCTCTCACTGCTTATAAAGATGTTCTGAGAAGAAAAGCATAAAGAAAGCTATGGCAGAGGATAGTCTTTATTGCAGTACTGTCTACCAAGCAGTCTGTATTAGAATTGTGGTCCCATAAACAACACACACAGCTATCTCCTTTTGTTCTTGGCTGGAGACATCCAGCTTTGCACAGAGCCCTGCTTGGGGTCAATTGGAAGCCACTGAGCTACTTAACTGCTTTGCTTATTCAGCTTCTAAATTTCTCCAGCKTTTATCTGATGTCCTTGGGCCTTAYGTCAAGCTGTTTTTACAGGGTGCTTGCAGTAGATGAGATGGTATGTGTCATAGTGGGTCTGAATAACGATGTCATTACTACTATGCTTGTAAACGTATTAACTTGTTTGCAAAACTACTTGAAATTTTACAGTCCAAGTACCTGCCAACTTACTATTTTTTTATAAAGCAATTATGGTATTAGCAAGGCATTAGAAAAAAGGGGGTGGCATATTGTTCATAAAGCTCACACTTAGTTTGGCTAACTGTAGATGCCAAATACTTTTAAATCTATTTGTCATGAACTTATAAGCACCTTGTCTGCTGCTGCCCAATAGCTCATTTCCTTCGGCACTTCCACAACATCAGTGAGTGGGAAACTATTCACCCAGTAAACTCTCTGCAATTATGGTTATATTAGGTGTAGAATTATTACTTAAGTGCCTTACTATTTGTGACACAATAGATAGGATTAGGTCATCCAGTTTGCATTCTGTGCCCGGCATTGCATGTATGACAGGGTTTATTTTCCAAACAAAGGACTGTTTGTCACTGTTGCCTTTGCACTAATGAATGCCAAGCAAACTGTATAGACACAGGGTTATTTCTGCAGCACCTAGCTGCTCTGCTTCTCTGAGATCCCTGGTGCTCAGAAGAGTTCATCTTTCAACTCCCAAATTGCATTTAARTAGGGTAGGGATGTGTGCTGGGGATCCAGCCCACCACTTTTCAGTGGAGACCGTATTTGGCAGGAGAACATCATGTCACAGTTTGCTGAACTAGGTTTCTGGGGATCAAGATAGACAGATGGTTAATTCCATTAAAATATATAAAAAAAAAAAAAAAGAAGAAGAAAAAAAATGGTGTGGGGGAGGGGAAAGCCCCCTTCAAACTGTGCTTTTTGCTCAGCAGGCTGAGCCCCTGCACAGCGGTTGGGATTGTTGACCCAGTGAATGCGCCCAAAGATCCTTTTCAGTGGCACAAAAACGTTCAGTTTTGCTATTAGCATATCAGAGGTGGCGCAGTGGTGGGAAATGGTGCAGGCAACAAAGCCTAGAGCTGGATGGCATTGTCTGGCGGCAGCTTAAGGGAGCAGAAAAAAAAATGATAATTGGCCATTTGCCATGCGGTGACAGACAGATGTTGACATTATTTTTCCCTGGATGAAGCCCCACTCCTGGTGCCAGAGCAGAGGAATGCTGCCTTCTGTGCCCCTGAGAAGGGCAGCTCTTCCGCAGGTGCTTGTCACTGACGGCATTGGCATTAAAGTACAGATAGCTATAGCCCATGTGGAGAACATGGAGGGAAAGAAATTTTTTCTGTCTTTAAATTGGACCTCAAACAAGATTTTAATTCTGATTCCAAAGGGCTGGCCATGTAAATTAGTCACATGCTGCATCCCTGATCGCCTTTGCCGCATGGAAAATCTAGGGAAAGAGGCCAGGAGGGGAAGATAGAACTGTTCAAAGGTGTTCAAAGCATCTCCTAGCTCACAGATCACTCCATAAGGCAGAGAAAATTATTACTAGTAAGATCTGCCAGATCACTGCATCTTGATCCTTCCTCAGATCCAAGCAATATTATGTTTCTACATCAAGCTTAGCAGACCTGAGCATCTTTCCTGTTACATGCTCTGATTTAAGAACGTCTGCCCATCACTACAGTGTTATTTTGCAGCTTTTTCTCTAGGCAATAGCTGTCACTACTTTGGTACCATAAGGACCAAAGCATTAGGACAGTGTGTAAGTGTCCAAATATAGATATATAAAACTGCATGTATATACATATATATATGCATAAAAATATATGTGTATGTATGTGTATAAATATATATACTTATTATATTGATATATAAATGTATAAATATATATGTAAGTAAAAAAGTGTAGAATACTCATGAAAACTGCCTAGGAAATCTCCATGAATTTCTGGAGCTGGTCAACTCCAACTGGTCAGAGGTTAAGGCTGAGCTTTACTTGGCTCCAAATCAAATGCAGCATTCAAATAATTTTGACCATGGGAGAAAGCAGTGCAGATATCAACTCCTGCTTAAATTGAGCTATTTCCTGTACTGTCATCACAGTTCTGCTCTCATTTATCCCACAACCTGTGTTTCCTCACAGTTTTTGGCTGCTTCAAATGAAAAATCATGATTTCATAAGGTCTCGGTTCTGCTTTAAAAGGCTAGCATGAAGGCTATATGTAAGGCTTCTGGTTTATAAAACAGAGTGCAATAAGTCTATTTAATGCTATCTAGATTCTCTCTCTAACTGTAACAGACAGAGTCAGCATTCAGAGCCCACAGTTGCACTTGATTTTAATGTTGTCAGATTTGGCTCCTCGAAAGATCAAGAGTCCAGTTCGCTGTCTGGCTGATGCAAAGGTGACGCACTTCCACTGGCCATATTCCCTTAGCAATGTAGAAATTATCCATGAGCAGGACTGGCCTTTACACTATCCTGGAGTACAAAGTCATATGATTCATCCAACTTGCACAAAGTGACAGCGGCAAGATAATACTAAGCTCTATAAACTCATGTCACAGACCAGGCTTGGTCATTTCAAAGGTAAATAGGTCTAGGTGCAGGAACTAAGGTCTTGCGAGGCTCTTGAGGTTTAGGGTTGGGTTCCAAATCCATGTTTAATTTTCAAGATCTGTGGATGCTTGTTAAGTTCCTCATTTATTTATAGAGAGAATGCACCGAGTGAATATAAAATGAGACTCCAATATGTTGGATAAATTATTTATTGCAAATTCATTGCAAATTCATGTGGTTCCTAGTAATTAGCCTAACCAAAGTGCAGCAGATATGAAGAGTCATCATTCTTTTTGCTTTGTCCCAAAGGAAAAACACAACCAGAGCTACTATTCATCATGGAGTCTACATCTTATGTGCACAGTGACTCTTTATACATACACATCTACAGCTTTGAAATGAGCTTTTATTCACCTCAAATGCAGGGAGTCCCCAGAGAAGTTTGTTGTGCTGTGTGCTTAGTTCTTGTACACTGCAGCAAGTTTATCACTACTAACGAGGTCTCTGCACTGCAAATATTTCTTCATGGAGCCCAGGGGGTCATAGTGCCTCAACTGTTCACTTCTTCACCAGAAGAGAGTCTCTACAGTTGAAAGGGCCCATTCTTAGTCTGCTGATCCAAACCCTGGTTGGGATCAGATTCACAAATTCTTATTTGTGCAGATAGTGAAAATATATCTTGCTCTGGTCTATAGCACCAAGAAAACTAATGTGTTTGCTAGAGCATTCTCAGCCAGACTCGTCATAAAGGATATAGAGCAGGGTCCAGTTTGGCCTTTCATATTTTTTACTGTGAGCGAAAATGATAACATGGAACCACTTAAAACCATGGAGAGATAGTAAAGCTCATAAAGGAGTGTGAAACTTGAGGTTAAGCTGATATTTGATAATCATGATACTCAAAGCAAAACTACTTTTCAGCTGTCTTGGAGTCCATCATAAAGAGCAAATATCCTCCCCAGTGCCGTCCCAGTATGGATATTTGAAGAAAAAATCTCAAATTTCCCATTGAAACTCATAATTTTAAGTTTCAAGCTAGATTATTTTCTCTGCTGGCATAGCAGAATTTTTACTTACACAATTTATTTATCTAGGCCTAGCTTACTATACTTAGAAAAGTAAATATGTACAAAAAAAAAAAAAAAAAAGACAAGCAGCCCTTAATAGCCCTAAATTTTAATATGATATCATACAATTTAAATCAGTGGCCTAACATGTAAATAAAATTTGAGCTGTAAAATTTGCAGATATCTTCTGCCCACCTTAATATGATAAATTTACCCACAGCAAAACAAATCCCCTACATGGACTCAGACTCCTCAACATCTGTTTGTTTATTTTTCAAGTAGTTGTAAACAGACAGGAGAATCTGGACCAAAAAAAAAAGATGGGCAAGGAAATATTCCTTCAGAAATATCTTGCTACTACTGAAATCAATGCACCTGTAGCAATGCTTGATTTGCTCAATAAAAGCACGTTACACCCTTCACCTCTGTTTCAGGTTTGTGTTATGACCCTATATTCATTTTATRCTTTGCCTGCTGGGAAAGAATTGAAAACAAGACATGCTAATGAGGGTAACAGAAACATTAATAGCTGGCTTGATCTGAATTCTGATTAASGGAGGACAATGGCTGATTTTTAAATAAGCAGCTGCTAAAGAAATCCTCACAACAGCCCCTGTGCTTTTAGGAAATCTCCTAGTGCTCGCTCAGAGCAAGCCTTGAACGACCATTTAAGATGCAGCTGCTTTTCCCAGGGYTCACCTACATTGTGCAAGGCTGCTCGGCTGCTGCTGCATTCACAGYCAGACCTCCTCTCCTCCCCACGCCTGGCACCACACAGCCTTCTGTGCAGGGGAAAAGGCCTGGGGATGGTCCCTCCCTGACGCTCGCCATAGGGCCAGGCTGCATTGGGAAACTCCTCCAGCAGCTGCTCTCTTCTCACAGGGAGCTAGTGCAGTGGTTGCCTCCCTGCACATGCATAATTAAGTACTGCAAGTACAATAGGGAAAAAGAGATTGCTAGTACAACTGGGGTGAAAAACGCACAGCATGGTTTCTTTTTAAGGAAAACACCTCAAAATGCATTTTTTTCTGGCGCAAAAATATAAGTTTGTATCATAGGATGCAATCTGTGGCTGGGAAAAAAAAATGGAGTGTTTGATCAAAACCCTTCATTTAGGTAGTTTTTCTGGAGATGCAGCATAAAGAGCTGAAGTCCCTCAGAAAATCAATGCTAGAGGGTAGAAAGGACATGAGCATGCCAGAATGTGGGATGGTTTGGTATATCCCATAATCTGTGCCCAAAGGCCAGCGTAGTAATCGCTTATGTGAATTTGCCTTCTCCCTGGAGAGGAGTTTTTCTGCTCAGGAGGTAGGAAGCAGCAGTCACCTTTGAGGTGTTTCTGGTATATGCACACAAGACTGAAATCCACACAGGGAGGACTGTGTGGGAATGTAGGGAGGAAGGGAGGAGTGTGGCCAGCAGGCCAAGGGAGGGGATCCTGCCCCTCTATACTCAGCTCTGGTGAGGCCGCACCTGGAGTATTGGGTGCAGTTCTGGGCTCCCCGGTATAAAAGGGATGTGGAGCTTCTAGAGAAGGTCCAGCGGAGAGCAACAAAGATGATTAAGAGACTGGAACATCTCTCGTATGAGGAGAGACTGAGTGAGTTGGGCCTGTTTTCTCTGGAGAAGAGAAGGCYGAGAGGGGATCTGATTAACATGTATAAGTACCTGAGGGGGGAATGTAGAGAGGAAGGGGCCAAGCTCTTCTCAGTGGTGGCCAGTGACAGGACAAGGGGTAATAGGTGTAAGTTGAAACACAGGCAGTTCCATCTACATGTAAGGAAGAACTTCTTTACTGTGAGGGTGACAGAGCCCTGGAACAGGCTGCCCAGAGAAGGAGATCTCCTTCTCTGGAGATCTTCCACAACCACCTAGATGCCGCCCTGTGCCCTGTGCTGTGGGTGTCCCTGCTGGAGCARGGGGTCTAGACTAGATGATCTCTAGATATCCCTTCCAACCTTAAATATTCTGTGATTCTGTGACTCAGACAAGTGCATCCATGAAGCAGAGAGGACAGGGACAGGCCTAGGCAGCCAAGTCCTCTGTGAGAACCTCCTCCAGGATGGGAAAATGGGGCCCTAGCTATTTTACTTCTGCTGCACTCCATGAGAGGCCACTTACACAAGACAGGAACCATAGTTGCACAGGAAAGACCCAGGTAGCTCCTCTCAGTCCTGCTGTACTCCCATGGCCAATAGCAGGTGATGATGGGAGGAGAGGCAGTCTTGCTTCGTATTCTGTCCACTTATCAGTCTTTTGGCGARAGGTTCCTATTTTATAGACCACAGCCCTGGTCTGAGCCACAACAATGACAAGTAGTTTGCTTTCTGTTATATTATGTCCAAGCAGCACTTTCTCCCTTCCCATTTTCTGTCATGTTTGCATTGATCTGAGATGCTGGATATTCTGAAGTCCATGACATCAAACCATGAAAACCACAGTTTGCTGGGGGGAAAAAAAAAAAAAAAAAAAAAAAGCAAGCAAAAATTTATTCCCCTTTTTGACAAATCAGTAAAGAAATAAGAGCTATGCTTATTTGTAGTTCAGTGATCCTGCAGGTGCCTTGGTGAAGGTGAGAAGACATACACATTCTGCTCCAGCTCCCTTCTGAGATCCACACCAAAATGAAATCTGCTTCATAGAGCTGCTGAAACAAAGAGTACATCCAGTTTCATTTGTCTTCATGGCAGTGTGTGCTAGGAAATAAATGCAGAGCTAAATCTCAGTAAGGAAAAAATATTTTTAAAAGTTTGTGAACAAATGCCACCCGTTCTCTAATGACATTTTCCTGCTAGTGACTTCTGGAATAAGAAATGTTTTCATTCTCACTCTCTGCATTTTCTTCCTCCCTTTTGAGTCAACAGGAATTGAACCTGTAAGTCAAAATAGCTTTCTGTCTCCAGACTGACTGAGTCATACTGTGGTTTTAAAGAGATAGTGACAGTTTATGAAGCAAGAGATTGGGAGAAGAATTTCCTGAAGAATGGGTTGTGATGCTATAAAACAGATCCTGGAGCCTCAGTTAATCTTCACTTAAATGAAACCTTGCTGCTGGATGAATCAACCAGGCTGCTTCCACAAGTGATACTGCAGTGAGGATTTTTCCTCTAATGATGTAAAATGCTTTCTCACTTCACAGCTCTTGCACAAGACTGTTGCAGGAAAAAGATGAAAAAGCACTGTTCTGCATCTGTATTTTAAACAACTAGATCAYCCCCTTCATGAAAAAGATAGTTGCTTTCAAACAAACCTGCCCTCTACCATGCATATCTATGCTTAAATCTACTGTGGATGTGGGAAACGCATTTCTGTACATGCATGGCAATGGCATCTGTGCCTGTGCAGAGAAATGCCGGTGACATATGTGGCAGGAGAAAGAATGCCAACCTCCAATCCATCACCACTGATTTGTCTACAACATTCATTGGAGAGAAGGTTAATTTTGACAATGATCCAGCAAATTGTCAAGTCAGTCAGTGTCTTGTTCATTCCACTATATAAAATGGCCTGGAGGAGATGTCACACAGACAGTAACCCTTGTTGGGATCAGGCTTTTGGGAATGGTATCTACATCATTTGGCAGCAAATGCAGCAGTGCTCAGGGTTGTCATCACAGAATTGACATTTCCAGAGCCTCAGCTGGCTGTAGAAACCAGGTGAGTTTGGTCAGCCTTGAAAACCTTTAGAAATTTAGCAGGGAGGGCCACTTCTGTTATGCAATGAMAGTATTCAAAGATGAAGTTTTTAATGGATTAAAATGATTTTTTCCCCTCACCTTAAATTTCTTATTTACTCTCTGCCTTCAGTAAACACAAAATTCTCCAGAAAGCCAATCACCACTAAAAAATGAAGCCATCAAATACTGTGAGAGATCAGATCCCTTTGCACCCAGAAGAAACCAGGGTGAAAAAACTTTCAGGTTCATAACCGTAGGATATGCTATGCARCCTGGAATGGCCCAGCGCTGAGTTTTCACAAACAACAGGCATTACTTGCTCCTTTTTCTGGATGCTGAGCAGATTGGAAAAAAAAATACAGTCACATTCAAAACACTGCAACTATGTTCAAAGAGTGAATAAGCAAGATCAGCAAGGAGACCAGATGCCTTGGTATCCTTGGTGTCGATCCCTAAAGCCTAACTTTGAGGCAGCACTCATATTTCTCAGTGAAGTGACCATGAAGGTTAGACCATCTCTTTTTGATGATGTAGGAAGAACTTTGGAGAAGCTCCTTGTTKTTTTCCTCCTCATGAGCAGAGCCCAAAGCTCTCTTCTCCTTTTCGAAGGAGCACAGCACTGTTTTACTTGATTGAATTTTATCAGCACTGAACAAAATCACAGCTGGTTTAAATCTGAAGATCTCAAGATATATTTGGAAGACTGACAAACACAGAAAAAAAAAAAAAAACCCGAATATGGAAAAGAATTAAGAAATAACAGAAATCTGTGGAATGCCTTATTTGGTGAGCAGTCGGCAACATGGAGGCACTTCAAAGAATTGCCAAAGACTATGGCAATTCCTGGTCTACACAGATAAGTGTCACAGAATCATAGAGTGGTAGAGGCTGGAATGGACCTCTAGAGATCATCTGGTCCAATCCCCCTGCTCCAGCAGGGACGCCTAGAGCGTGTGACACAGGGTGGCATCCAGGCGGGTTTGGAAGATCTCCAGAGAAGGAGACTCCACAGCCTCCCTGGGCAGCCTGTGCCAGGACTCTGTCACTCTCACACTGAAGTTCTTCCCCATGTGGTGTGGAATTTCCTGTGTTTCAACTTGAACCCATTGCTCCTTGTCCTATCACTGGCCACCACCATGAAGAGTTTGGCCCCATCTTGTTTACATTCTCCCCTCAGGTATTTATTCATCAGATCCCCTCTCAAACTTCTCTTCTCCAAGCTAAACTGGCCCAACTCATTCTTTCTTCCTACGATAGATGCTGCAGTCCCTTAATCATCTTGGTTGCCCTCTGCTGGACCCTCTTTAGAAGCTCCACATCCCTCATCCCTCTTTTACTGGGGAGTCCAGAACTGCACACAATACTCCAGGTGTGGCCTCACCAGAGCTGAGGAGAGCTGCAGGATCCCCTCCCTCCACCTGCTGGCAACATCCTTCTGATGCAGCCRGGATCCCATTGGCCTTCTTGGTCACTAGGGCACTGCTGACTCATGGTTAACTTGGTGTCAACCAGGAGTCCCAAATACGTCTCCATGGAGCTGCTTTTCAGCAGGTCAACCCCTAATCTGTTTTAGTGCCTGGGATTATTATTTCCCAGGTGTCCTGGGGTTTCCCAGGTTTCCCACTTGTCCTTCAACCTCATGAGGTTCCTCTCTGTCCAACTCTCCAGCCTGTCCAGGTACCTCTGAATGGCAGCACAGCCCTCTGGAGTGTCGGCCACTCCATCCACCTTGGTATCATCTGCAAACTTGCTCAGGGTGCACTCCGTGCCCTCATCCAAGTCATTGATGAACAAGTTGCGTAGCACTGGTTGAGGTGTCCCCTTCTTTTGGAAAATGAAACCTCATGCATTTTGCTTATTATTGAAAAAAAAAGAAGGCTAAATTAAACCTTTTAGAGAAGGTTTGCAGGGCATAAGTATTTTAGGTGTTCCAACTTGATTACCAAACTGCACTTGGGGTGATGAAATGCACTGGAAATTTAGAATTTGATTTCTTTTTCTTTATTAATTGTRTTTGCTGTTCTCCATTGCCATGAGGTTAAACAACTAAACAAAAAAATTTACCATGGGATTTCAATCCATTTTCCTCTCAGGTTCTCATGCACAGAGATAAGGTTGAAGTGCTTAGCTTGTAAATACTGCAGGGTAATGTTTATTTGTTTAAAGCTGCTTTCATAAAACCTTGGAATGCTTTTTTAACCTTAGATCGCTTACGAACAAACAACCTTCCTCAGAGTGTTTTCCTCCATATATACATATATGTACATATAGAAAGGTTTAATCCTCTACTTAAAATCAATTTTACAAAAAGTCCTATGACCTTTCAGATGCTTCCACCATTTCTTATCAAAAACTAGCCCACACCGGTTATTTCTCTTCCTCCACAGCTACCTTCCCATGGATTTCACTTCCCTCTTCCCGTTTTGTTTCAATACTAGCATTTTCATATATATCTTTCTGTTATAGAAACAAACCCGTATGCTATTGGAAACAAAAAAAGGCTCTGAAAGGCAGCTTTACAGGAAGAGTTTCCTGTCAGAAAACAGGCACAGACGCAGCAGCATCCACAACTGTGCACTGGCTTTGATATTCTTCATATTTATTTGTTTTGGAGTGAATAAACCTTTCAGGACAGTGCTCAGCTGCCTGAGAGAGCAGTGAGTTAAATTCAAAGGGGTTGCCAACATCGCTTGGCGAGAGGGTCTTTTGCCTCAGTGGCTCCTATCTTTCACACATTCCCATAAAAGCTACCATGTCCTTCACGATCCATCAAGGTCAGTTATGCCAGACCTCTACCCCGTAAAACCAAGTATAGAGGACATCAATATACCTAGTATAGTCAGATTGCCAAGTGGATCCCTAAGAGCAACGGCAGACAGGTGGGAAGGACCAGGACACTTCCTTGCATACTGTGTCTGAGCCACAACAGTTCRGGATTGCCTGGGTGCAACAGCAGACTGCCATGGAGGAGTGAGCTCCAAATACACTGGAAAGTGGAAATTCCTGAGAAAATTACTTCTGTGAAAAGCCACCATCCATCAGCTGGTGAAAGTCTTTCCTTAAGTACAGTTAATTCCAAACAGAGATTGGAAGTGAAGAGTTTGGGTCTTGGATTGCAGAACCCTCCTAGGTTGGGCAGTGCTCAGTAACTATGGTGGCTCAGCTCCTTGAGCAAGACTTAGTGCTGGKTGTATGACTTAATGCGGCTTCAGACACTGCGGAGGAGGCATCCCAAAACCAAACAAAGATCCCATAGCAAATGCACTGCTGCTGTGCATGAGTGAAGTCCAAAGGCTGCAGTATTGTTAAATGTGTGGGTGTTTTGGTGTTGCCACGGATATTTTGGCTAAGGAAATGCATGCAATTTGCTCTACAGCAGTCCATTGGAAGGATGATTTATTTCCTCCTCCAATTTTTCTGATACCTAGTAGTAGTTACCTGAGTAAGCCTCATTCATAAACTGTGGGAGGGTAATCAGGAATGGTGGGGGGAGACCTGTTTTTTTCTCCTTTAGATAGAAAGCTCTTATAGTTCAGCTTTGTTCTGAACTAAGCAAGAGAAACAGCACACATGTGGTCTTCATTAGTGACGTTCCTTTGAAATCTCTCCAAGTCCTTGGATTGTAACATTAGCACACAAAGAGCTGGGGGAGAGGGAAGAAGGGAAGAAGGGAATAAGGAAGGAATAAGACTGCTGGAACTCTCTCTGTGAAATCAAGACATGGATGGAATTTTTCTTTTTTGATTTTCCTTTCATTCTCTCTCTCTTTTTTTTTTTTTTTTTAATTTTATATTTCATTGCAGGCATGGGATTGTTCTTAACCTTCTGAACTAGGAAAATATATTTTTAAAAAGTCCTCTGCTATTCTGTCAAAGCAAAACCAACATGAATGATCTCTTCTAAATTACAAGTGTTAAATGATAGAGTGGAGCAGTTATCATTTCACCGCTCTTTCTGTGCATGTGCTTGCATATATGTTTTTTGTGGTCATGTGGAGGCTGTGAGTCTCCAGCATCCTGGAGCTTAAAAATGCTTTTGAAGGACTGATTAGAGAGCAAGGAAGGGAGTGGGGGATTGATCTGGCAAGTTGAAGTAATAGATGTTGATTTCTGCTCATTAGGAACCATGTCACAGTGCTGCAGTCTGATCAACATGCATTCCCTTCAACTGTCTGGTATTTCCTCATGCTTCATGATGTATACCTTTTCTCCTTCTTGGGGACATTAATGACAAATGAAGTCACTTGGAAAAAGGCATACTAATACTACATTTGTTATTTATATGTGATTGTGTCCATCAAATGGTAGCATTTGAATTTACATTTCCCTTAAATTTACATTTGCACATGTATTTTTTTCCACACCAGAAAACAACTAGAAATTGATGAAAGCTAAAGAATATTAGCAGAGAAAAAAAAAACCCACCAAACACAAAGTGTATCAATTAAAGCCAGAGTTACTGTGGGAAGGGAGAATATTTCATGGTTGTGGAAAAATGACATCCATGTACTTTAAGGTGAAAGTTTGCAGAAGCATCCCTTTCATTCCTGAGACATTTTTGGAACATCAGTGCATTTGGCTGGCTAGACTTAAATCATGAACCTCCTATACCTTTTTCTTTTGCATTCTCTCCTGGGGCAGCTTGAATTTTTCAGGTAATGSACTTTCACGTGATTCGATCTGAAAAGAATGACAACCCCATCACACAGGTTGGAATAAAAATGTGCTGAAACAGAACAAGACTAGTCTGTATAGATGCAGAAAGGGAAGAGCCTAGATCAGCATTAAGAACTGCAATCCTTCCAGGTTGGACTTGAGAAGATGGTCAGATTAGTCTATCAGAAAAGCTTCCCTCTGAGCAGCTGTCACCTTAAGTGCTGAAACCTACATATTTCTGACCAGACAAAACCCACTGTTGATGTTGACAGAATAGTGCACTTAGAAATGTTATTAATGACTGAAGCTAACTTCAGTCATTGCTGATGCCTGGGCTCCTCTATAGATGCTTAGTCCCCAGCAGGTATTTTGCCCTTGTGTTCTTGTGTTCAGTTTCATCCATTCTAACAATCTCATCAATAAGAAAATAGATTCAGTATACTAATGATATACCAGTGTTGCAATGGCACTACAGTGAACAGTACAGCCAAGGCACTGCTTTACAAAAGAACCTTATACAATTGAATGAATAATATATATAGCTATGAGTTACCATATTTCTTTGGGCACCAYCTTTGGCCTTACATACAAGAGGGTTAGCATTTGGCACGGATATGAAGCTTCCTGGCATCATTTAGCTTGGCATATAGAAAACATTGGGCTCTCTGGTTAAATCATGAAATGAATCTTTAAAAAATGTTTATTTGGTTCATTTGCTTGTGCACAACATTGTATAGCAGCATGATATGGCCTGTTCTCGATACTCCCGGTAAACACAGGGTAGAAGGTCTTCAACACTTAGGCAGAACCAGACTCTCTATTTTTTTTCCRTTGGATTTATTATTGACTTTAAAACAATTCTGCAAAATGTCAAGTGTATCAAAAAGGTCACACAAGCAAATATTGTGCACAAGTGAAAGGCTATTTAATTCTCACAATGTATTAATTTAGAAAAATTTGCACTTCATTAGCCTTTGTTAAGCTAAAGAGCTTGTGGGATAAATACTAAGACTTTGAAATCACCTCCTGTCCTGTGGTCCCTCTTTCTGTACATGACAATGAATTTCAGTAAGATATTATTCTCTTTCTGACCTGCAGATAATTATCTGAAAATTCCCTAAATTTTAGGTGGAATGAGAACCTCCTCCAGGTTAAAAATAGTCCTTAGTAAAATAGTTGTAGTGTTTAGAAGTGTGATTATGACTAATCACATATTTTAGGAAATCAGTGCACGAACAGCCTCATTCTAATCTCACAGCAGGTTTGCAGACAGACACACTCTCTCAGTTGATAACCAGGAAGATCAGAATCAGGCCCAAGACAGTCATTTTTATCCCACTTTGTATCCTAGTAATGGCCACAAAAATGGAATATAAACCTTTTGTCTCCATACTTCTACAGGCACATTTCCTGTGTATTTATTGCATGCCATTCGCAGGAATTTCTATAAGCCTGGAATCACTCCCACTCCTGTAGCTCTTTAAATACTCATTCGTGGCAGAAAAGCAGCTCTAAATAACACAAGGCTGCCATAGCCTGGTTCTTATCTCACCTTCCCCAGTCTAATCCTTTTATAATGCCATTGACTTCAATAGACACACCCTTGATTAATACCACTGTAAATAAGATCATATCAGATTATAACCTATGTTGTTCTGCGCAAAGACATACAGAATGAAAACAGTAAAGATAGTCCACTAAAATCTTCCATTCAGGAATATAACCAGAAATCTTTTCTATTCTAAGTAGTTAAAAGGGAACATTTAGGTAAATACCAATAACCAAATAGAGCAAATGAATTRACATCAATACACTCATGAAAGTCAGCAAGCTAATCAGTACCAGTCCAACACGGAAGATGCTTTTTTGTTTCAGGCCAGAGCTCTAATGTCCACAGGTACAGTCACATTTGAGGTATGGTAAGAGACAAAGTGGACATTCATCTATTTCTAAAAGCAGGTAAAATGTGCCATATAAAATATTCCTCTGGTCATCTCAGTAGTCTATGTGACCCACTCCTTAATGAACATGTGCTTCTATGGAGAAAATTGTGCCTGCATTGGCAGTACCTCGTGACAATCTGTGCACATGCCAGACCTACCAACACAAAGGCAAAGAGCTCTGGTGACCAAGTGGTGCTCCTSGTGACCCACCTCGTCTGGGCAGACAACCTAGAACAACTAGCAGATCCTTACAAAGCACATGGGTGAATATACAAAACACAGCTTGATGCAAAGCTATACGTTGCAAAGGGGACTGTGCTGGCTAAGCACTTACAGATTTCATCACTTGCTAATTTTAGCTGAGTGCATAGGAACTGGTGTCCATTCTCAACAAACAAGAAGAAGAAATAAACCAGCACTGAATTTAACTATATATTTAAAATTCCATTAGTTTCTTTTCTAGAATGAAGACATTAACCACTCTTCTGATTCCTTTCTCATTTAATTTAAAATGATCCACACAAACCTCCAAATCTGCTTTAAAAAATGGATCCAACAGCAAGATCTGAAAACGTAAAGCTTCATCATAAAACTTCATAAAATAAATCTGTCACTGAACTACGCTGCAAACTCTACTGACCAACAGACAACTTTTCAACTTTTGGTGAGTATTATAGCTACAGTGTGAAGAGGTACATTTAGATTAGTATGC
Source organism: Nothoprocta perdicaria (assembly GCF_003342845.1). Taxonomy (NCBI): domain Eukaryota; kingdom Metazoa; phylum Chordata; class Aves; order Tinamiformes; family Tinamidae; genus Nothoprocta; species Nothoprocta perdicaria. The sequence continues at coordinate 144,148 of NW_020454738.1, forward strand.
ACTGACTGATGAATCACACATTATATTTCAGAAGAGTGCATATTTCTTGAGAAATATCCATGGTGCTTGTTTGTATCAGAAATTCTATGATGTCATTGCTTCTCTGTGTTATTTTGAATATTTCTGTTGCCTATAGGGACTAGAAAATACAGATGCAGGCAGAGATTTATTTTCTGAGTTAAATAAACATTCTCAACTAGTTTGAAGTTTGGTTTCAAGTTTCAAGTTCAGACTTGTTCTTATGTTATCCATATGTTTGCCCTTTCTTAAGAACAGAGACCTTCATAAAAGTTATATGAATTTTTTTCAATAAAAAGTTATGGTCTTTTTTGTTTTTGGTGATGTGACCACTGTTTTCACATGTCAAATTAAAGGCACATTATTTTTAGAAAGTAAGTACTTAGCACTTTCTAAAGCTTTTGCAATTCATTTTGTCTCAGGCTAGAAATCTGAATATTATTAATTACTCTACAGATGTTACTCCTTCTTTCTGTATTGAGAGCATTCATAGTAGAAGAACAAAATTATTTCTTTCTCCAGGTATTTTGGAGGCACTTATTTGTACACTTTGTAATGTGCATAACACACATTCTGTGTTTATTAACTTGAATAAATACATTTCTATGAAGCATTTTGAGATCCACTATCAGAGAAGCTGCTATACAAGCTGCTCGGAATTGATAATAATAAGCTCCAAGTGCCAAATGATCATTCAGATCTTACCATCTCGTCCATGAAAATGGGAATTAAATATCTAACCTTTTTATTACTTTCTGTAATTTCATCGTTTTACTCTTGCTCATTTTTCTGTGTGATAAAACAACTTGAGCTTTTCCAGTATCTCTTAATGAGAATTTCTGCCAGACCTAATCATTCTTATGTATTGCCTCTAAATTTTTTCCTCATTTTAACAATTCTGCAATGTCCTTTCTGTCCCAGAATTCAGCATAATACCTCAGTTATAAGTGAGCCAAACAATTGTTGATAGCCCAACAATATTGTTTCATCCTAATGTAACTTAATTTCACTCACTTCAATCCACACTTTATTTTTATGAGTATTTCTCTTGAATTCATTCAGCTTAAAAGTCTAGCTTTTTAAAATGTGACTGCATTAATTATGATAGATTCAAGCAAGCACTTAGAGATGGAAAAGTCAATTTAAAYTCGAACTTGAGCATGAAAAGTTGGGCACACAGAGTTGTACATCACTCTGAAGCAGAAGCCAGCTAAGCATAAGTATGTCAGTGCCCCTAAATCTGCTCCCATAGCTGCTGCTCAAACATGGGTACTGTAGGTGCAGGGTAACAGTCCAAGGAAGCCAGGGCTGATGGAGGCCCCATGAATCAAGAAGAGATGACAGACATGAGAGACCTGTTTCACTCTGAACTGATTCTCACTCCTACTAAAAGGATCTTTTATACCCTATGCTTAAGTTGTAGCAGAGAACCAAGAAAGTTCAGAAAGTTTGTACCACACAGAGCAGAGGCAGARGGGAATGTGTGCACAGTAGACAGAGCAATCACATACATAGTGAGTAAATAACTGCATTCCATCTTTATAATGTACTGTCAGCAGTGACTGCTTGTGGGCAGACACCAAACTATTGTTTTCTAATTCTCCTCAGAAATAAACCTGCATTTTTCTTGTTTTAAATTGTCTTCTTATGTGGAAAAGAATAGCTGGCTCTTGGCTGCAAAGTTATTAAAGTTATTATAAAGCTGAAACACAAGAAGTTCCGTCTCCAGGTGAGGAGCAACTTCTTTACTGTTAGGGTGACAGAGCAGTGGAACAGGCTGCCCAGGGAGGTTGTGGAGTCTCCTACTCTGGAGGTCTTCAAAACCCGCCTGGATGCCACCCTGTGCCACATGCTCTAGGTGTGCCTGCTTGAGCAGGAAGGTTGGACTAGATGATCTGTAGAAGTCCCTTCCAACCTTAAATATTCTGTGATTCTGTGATTCTGTGATTAACCTAGAAGATAATAATRTTGTTAACCCCTAGGCCTGCAAGGTTGGTTAAAAATATGGGCTTTGCAGGTTTGATTGAATTAGGAGGAGAATTTAAGGATCCCATATCTGTGATAGAACTCTGTTTATTTATGAGAAATGCATAAAGCTCAGCTTCCTTGAAGTGAGCAGAAGAGACCTTTTGTTTCCTCACTGTGCCAAAGTTCTTTTCAGTAAGTACTTTTTTCCAAAAGCTCTCTGCAACTTTCTCTAGGTAATGTTCCCAGACCATATTTTATATGCACAATATTGCTGTCTTTTCTGTCTGGCATGCCTACTTCTTGGCTTTCTCTCCTTCGTTTTCACAGACACATGAATCATCATTAAACAGTCACCATCATTGGAGATGTCTTTGGACTATCTGTTCCTGCCTTTGGGTGGAGAGCACAGTGGTTTCCACTATCTTGTTCTATGACCATTTTGTAAGTTGTTCCTTGACACCATCTTGAAGGATGAGTGTTACATCTTTCCACTTGCAATGTTCACAATATGTGTAACTTGCAGCCATTATTTATCAGAGTCCTAGAAATGTCCATCTCATCAGTTTTGGCTTCCTWGAATAAACAAGTGGAACAATAGGCTCTACTCTGTCTTCCTATGTGAACCTCTAGATGAGCTGTAAATAATGTTTACCCTGAAAACAAGCTGCAAAGTGCAACACTGTGTTGTAGTAATTGGAAGATCAAAAGGCAGAGGAACTCTGGCGTGTTGGCCTTCTTGCTAGGCCACTTACACTACTAGGTTGGATGTACTGGATTACTTTTTGCCTCTCTTCTAATTACTGTTCTGGGCTGCAATGCAAAACAAATGAGGCATTACTCCCTTACCAGTCATGCTTTACTTGACTGATTACCATATCTGGCACCATAAAAAAGTAAATATAGCAAAACCAGAGGCTACATTTGACAAATTAAAAATATTTAATATTTAATGAAAAAGGCTACTTTGAATGTTCCAGAATCTTCAGTTTTGTGACATCAACTGCACACAAAGATCCCTTCCCTATGGAGGCAGGAAAATCTTTTAATTTTTTAGTGTATACTTTTGAGGAAAATATTGCTTTCTTTTCCATTTCTATTGCTGTTTTATTAAAGACCACCTGAAGACAAAAAAACCCTCACAATATTTGAAAGAACATAGTATCAGTCTCCTTTYAAGGAACTGTGCAGGCTCCTTTGTGGAAAGATAATTTCAATTATACAGAAGTCAAGCTTCAGTGAATTCCCAGCACTTTTAAATGAAGCAATGGAGCAACTTTCCAGACAGTGATTTTCTGATCCCTAAGAACTATACTTGGGTAAATAACTCAAAATAAAAGCTTGCACCAGTGCTGCTGGCTTGTTTTGCAGCAGTATGTTCAGCATCTCAGAATTCCAGTAAATGAGGTCACTGGCAGAAATGTCTGTTAGAAGACCAAATTTCAAACAAATACAGCTTAATATTCATGGCAGGCACATTATACATTTGGAATTGATAGTATGCACATAAGAAACCTGATTCCAGATGTTCTGCCTACCCAGTGAGAGGAAGAAAAGCATACTGTGACCTTGATATCCAGTCAAATCAGGTCTAAATTTGACCGAATGGTTGCCACTTGGTGTTTGGAAACATTGATTCTTTTTGGTGAGATTGGAATGTAGCTTTTGAACAATAAATAAGAGAAAATTACATGCTCTTTGCAGATGATCTGCAAACAGAAGCAAGGAGATATAATCCAAATGTTGTTATTCATTTGCTAATGTGAATTTTCAAGAGCAGTTAAGTAAACAATATAAGATAAAATAAGTCAATCCTAAATGTGTTCTCCCATTTTAATGATTTATTAAGGTTTGATACTATGCAGAAATGAAAGCCATTTTCCTCTAATACAGCTTACAGGAAGCTGAGGTAAAATGTGTTTGGTTTTAGGCTTAGATATGGAGTCTGGAAAAAGAAGAGTGTTTAGGTTACAAGATGGTTCAGAGCTAGCGACTCAGCTCAAAATTAGAAGCTCTGAAAGTTTATAAGATTTTTCAGCATAATTTTAGTCCCAGGAAATCAGATACTACTAAGATCAGCAGCTGTGCCCATTTCTTGAGTGCTTTGTGAAACTACATTCACTTGAGCATTCACTATAACATTCAAGAACTCAAATGGAGATTCCTTGTTTTAGAGGCCATCCCAATCCAAAAGATAAAATCTCAGTAAATAAATGACATCTGCCCAGTAAAACAGAGTTCTTGAAACTTGCAGGGGGTTAAATTCAAGATTCATGAGAGGGTAAAATACCAGTTGCCCTCACGCAGTACATGGCAGACAGTAAGTAGTCAAGAAATTCCCCACCCCRAAACATGTCCAAGGCCAGATTTTGCCCACTCAAGTGCCCAGCAGCTAAGGAGAACAGAGTCTCTGTGTGCAGGACACCCATAAATTGGCGACAAGAGCTGGAACATGCAGTAGGAGTGGGTTGCCAGAGCTCCTCGTGGGGCCAACAACGTTAGAGTGAATGTATCTGTGTCAGAGTGAGCCTGCTGGGCTACACCTGTTGCAAGCAAGCCCCAGGGCCCACACACTTATGTTGATTGAATAGGAAAAAAAAAAAGACAAAGCAAATTATATACAAAGCGAAAGAAATGGGAAAGAGCTGAAAGGTGTTTTGTATGCTGTTACCAGCAATGGACAGAGAAGGACATGGAGGAGGACAGAGATTTTATGGCTTCAAGAGGCATAAGTGCGCACAGACCCTTGGAAGAAAAGCATTATACATAGACTCCTGAAAGGAAGATGTGGGAAAAGTCAAAACACAGTTGCCATATTGCTCTCCATTTGGAAGCAGCCCAAAGAAAATAAATGCAGTAAGCATATTAAAGCAAACAACAGTCTTCTCCCTTGCCTTGTTTTCCATTTAGAGRGAAAACCACAGCTACCCAATATGCAGAGAGCATCCTTAATCTTTCCTTGATCTGGTATTCAGTGGACAGACAAAGCTGTATCAAGATGAATTGGTTTCACACTGGTGAGAGCTTGTTTCTTGCTGAATATACGATGTTCACCATTCACTCTTCAGGCAGTGTGCTAAGGCACTCTTTCTGTAGCTGATTATTCCCCTACTAGGAGTGTATCTTTTGTATATATGATTACTGTTCCTTAGTTACTATCTATCTCTGATAACCAGCTGGAAAATACCCTACCATCTCACCCATTCGGAGCTGAGCAGTTTTCTGCAGTTTCTTCCGAAGGCACATGTAAACTACCAGCACAAGGAAGGGGGAAGTGGATAGGCCAGACTGGAAAGCAGGGGAAAGACATGGCTTCTTCTTTTGACTGCAGTACTGATTCACGCCTGTTTAAAATGTTCATCAAATAACAGACTGTCTTAGGTTGTGGTTTCCTTAGCTGCATACCATAGCTAAAGACCTTGAAACAGGTAAATCTAACTTCCCCCAAACTTTCTCTTTTCTCTCTCTCCTCTATACTCTTATCTACATGGTGCCATTTTATCCTTTGTACCAGCTTTAGGGCCCACTTCTATGAGCCCCTCCAGGTAATGACCATTAGCCCAGGATAAAATTATCCAGAGAGAGGAAGCTGGTGAGCTGCCTTGACTCTCAGGAAGGTCTGGACAGAGAGAGAGTTAGGGCAAAGGAAATTGGAGGATCATGAAGCTGAGAGAAGGAACTCCCATTTTTGATAGTGTAAAATTGAAATCAGTTCACTGTTTCTCTTTAAAGTTACTTAACCTGTGCTAAGTAAAACAAGTCCCAGAGCTCTAAAATACAACCACTGCCTCAAATTTGAGCCAAGGAGCTGCCACAGGTTGGGCTCCTGCTCATACTCAAAAGCATTTAGGCTTGAAGCTAATCAAGGAGTAATCCAATCACAGGACTTCTGTTTTTAGCAGAAAGCAGCATCGTTATCACATTACAGATGCAGCTTCATTCAGGCTTACACACATTTTGACACCACCACTCTTTTTCTTGGCTACATAGTAGCAAGCAATCTGACATTTGCCCACTCCGCTATAGGTTTCTTCCGGAAATCTCAGTCAACCATTTTTAGTGGAAGGAGATGTCCAGAAAACTCAGGTTTCTTTATTTCCATAGTGTCACTTGCAAAAACAGCCTTCCTCGTCCACATACAACCCTCACAAAAATGTTGAGGGTCCTGAGTTAGGCACCTGCAACTTGTAGGCAGCCAGTCATTCAAGACCATCCGTTTTGCCTAGGTTGGCCCAGTTTCTAGCCTAACCTGGCACACTGTGATTCATTCCTTCAAAGAAGCGCTCAGCAACATCTTTGTCCTACTTTGTTACTCAAATCACTACAGAATTCATCAGTTTTTGAGCCTAAAGGAAAAAAAAAAAATGAATGAACCTATTTTTTAGTAGCTTAGTAAAACTATTTTATTGCGTTTTGCTGGAATTCCCCTACTTATTAAAACCACATCCACTAATAACACAATGCAAAGGGCTGCAGTTAGAGAGATTTTTTCCTTAAGCAGCACAAGCTAGCAGGGTTACATCAAGCTTGCCTTAGCTCTTGACATCAGCTTCCCACAGACAATCAAGGCAATGGTAAAACTTTCAAGGCTCTTGGTGGCTAAAATCCAGCATATATAAACAGTCAGCTAAGACTCTGGGGTAAGAACTGCAGCTAACATTACTGCTTAAGCAGAAAGGAATTTTGGACCAGAGGGTTACACCTCCCTCTGTGCAGGGGACAGCTCTCCTGGGAATCAAGCCCAGTCCATGGAATGAATTTCCTCAGGACTTATGGTTGACCACAGCAAAGYGTAATTTTTAACCTTGCTTTCTCTAAGATAAACACGTATCGCCATTGAAAAAWATWGGAAAAGAAAAAAATACAGCAAAAGGCTAACTACCTTACCAAACCAAATCACCATGCTAAAAATATACCTTCCTTCCCCTCCCCCACTGAGGGAATGAAACCAAGTAGTCTTTGTCTGTGCACAAACAGAAAAAAGAAAATCTTGCTGTTACGCACTCTAGAAGAAATAATATTGTTTCCCTGGATCCTTTTGGCAGTGTACAGCCTTTGGGAGATGCAAAACCATATTCTTAATAGAAGGTACCTTATAACTCACTGAGTGCTACTCTATTGCACCAAGAAAAGCAAAAACAAAAACAAAAAAACAGCAGCCTCCCTTGTTCATTCATGCATAATAATGCAATTGTCCCAAAGCCAGAGAAGTACTTCTTGCTCAAAAAATGAAATAAAATAAAATGCCAGATTAATGGGCAAATGACAGCATGAAGAGAGGGATTACTTGAATATGAACTTCTTCTGCTCCTTGGGAAGGTTCATATTAGAGTAAGCAGAAGCAAGTAAAAAATAAATGATTACTTTCTAAATGGAAAATGAAGAGTTTTATCTTTTTTGTGTACTGCAATTGTGTACAAGAGTTTCTTGCTTTCTGTTGAAAAGGTATTGACTTTTGTTAATAGATTTGTATAGTCACATTCTGTCAACATGTCAGTCATTATTACTGTGTATTCCAAGAAGTGGAATGAGATCCACTGCCTGAGATGTGGAGGCATTTTCAGAGACATTTTAATTCAAACCTTCAACATTTAAGAAACCATATCTAAAAGCTCCCATGCAAGATGCTGGAATGCAAAGTATGTGGGAAATGTTATCTTATTGGCCTCATGTCTGCCAGTGATTGTGMAACAGCTTCATTATTCCGGGAAAAAACAACTACCATTCCAGACAAAGAAAAATACATGCAAACTTGTTAAAGCTTTAGAAATTACAAATAATACAGAACCCAGAGAAAATCTTTAATGCTCCATCTTATGCAGAGAGAACTGATGTAAAAGAGCACTACTTGCAAACACTTTCGATAAAATATACTTAGAATAAACAGCAWATCTAGTACCGCTTTTTGGACCTAATTCTTCTTCAAATGACTTTTTCTCGGCATGATCTGTCTACCCTGGAAGTAACTGAGACTGTTTCCACTGAAGTGTGTCACATTAGTGCAAGGGCAGCAGATGTTGAACTGCTGTGGTTATATTTATCTTGAACCTATGCAACCTGTAGAAGCAAAGAAGGATGGCACCCACCCATGGGGTGTGTGTGCTCCATGGTACAACTTGTTAGACACTCAAACAAATATTTCTGCACAAGTATTTCACTCTCAAGCCAAGTGTAATCTGATGAAAGGGTGCAATTCTTAACTCAGAGACCTACATGGGCTTTAAGTGAAAGAAATTTGTCTCTGGGCATAATCTGAAAGATCTCTAAATATTTACACAATCAAGTAAAATTTATGTTATGTTGTGGGGCTATTTCCACTTTYGTAGACTGGTATTTCAGAGGTGGTTAGGATATAATTTGGAAAGATTCCCAAGTTTGCCTTGAAAATGAGGTTGAACTCTGTATCAGCTACAGAGTGCCAATACACAATGCATTGCATATAGGCTGGCTGCTGACCAGCTGGCATTTTAAAGGTGTAGTTCAGGGAAAAGCAATTTGGTAAGGGCTGACCGCAGAGGGTTACCATCAGAGTGAGTTTTCAGGACTTAGCATTGCCAAACCCCCAAACTCTTAAAGACTTAATTCATATATTTTTTAAATTAATCCTGATCCAACGTCATCAGAAAATGAAGGAAAAAAATATTAACATATCAAATCCATGTATATATAACTCAGTGTATTCTATATGCTTATAGAACATATTTCTTTTACACCATATCTGAATTTATTCACAATGTCTTTCCTACTCTTGCCATAATGTAAGTATGGTAGCTGAAAGGCCTGCTTACACAGACGTGACCACCACATGATATAAATATTGCCAGTTGTTGTCCATGGTCTTTGGAAGATCATTAAAGGAATACACATCTGTGCCAAACAATAGGGTAATAGATTTTAGTCTAATCATACACTAGTAATGGTGAATGGTCTGGAGTTGTCACAAAGAAGTAGTTATTGAGAAATCAGAAGGCAAAGTGTTTTAATCTTTTTTTTTTTTTTGTATATTATAATTTCACTCCTGAATATATCAAAAAACTAAGATTCGCAGTGATCTGAAATATGGTTCTGAAGGAAGTGGTAACTGAAACACAATCGTAAATCACATTTTCCAGTAGAGATTCTAACACCATTCCCTACTTACATTTAGGATATTTCACTTAATTCTTTGGGGGAAAAAAAGTCATAGACTATTCAAATCTGTCTAGAATATGTCAAACAAAGTAAAGTGTTTTTAAAGAGGTTAAGTTGTTCTAACTTCAAAATAATGCTCTTATATTGTACAGATCTGTCTGTAAATTATAAAACCTTGGAAGACAATCAGAACGCTGTATCTTTTTAGAAATTAATTCAGAATCGTTTTAGTACAGGCCTGGATGCATCGTTTGCTAATTATCTCTTGTGAGTAATAATATTTTAAATACTTCCAAATAATAATACTTTTTTCTTCTACACAGTTTATTTCTTCAAATGTTAATTGATCTTCTTAAACTATGAAGGAGATTATGGAAAAAACTGTTGTCCTCTTTCAGTCTGAGTGGGAAACATGGATATTTTCAGGATAAAATTAACAAATCTATGGCAAGAACTCAGAAATTCTTAACTCAGAATGGCAGATGTCTTCTTCCRAAAAGGATAGGAGGAAAAAAGAACTCAACAACATTGATTCAAAAAGTTCCTGATTCAAATAAACTACTCTTTTACATACATTAACATAGCCATGAAAATCTCACAAACAAGAGCAAAAGTTGTTAGCAGCTCTCATGTGGATTGACATCTCAACGGTGAGAAGAACTTCTAGCTTCCCTCTATCCAGTTCTTGTTCTGGCACAACGAGCATATCTCTAGGAGGAAGCAAGGGTAGGAAAATTCCGCTTCCTCTCAAAGATGTAACAGTAGTGCAGCCTCAGAGAGAGTAACACAGCAGCCAGAATAATCAATATTTTAAACCTTTCTTAGAATTCATCATATCCTCATGCAGAGGTTGCCTGGTAGACACTGCCCTTTTGCAGACATTTTTCTGACTACCTCAGTAGCTTCCTTAAAAAGAAATACTAGCAGAACCGCAGATGAGCTTTCCAGTTTTTACAAGCTTGATTTAATAGCAAGAGACATGGAGGAGAATCCAGAAACATATGATGCCAAATGGAGATTATCAGCAATTGCTCCAGAGACTACGTACTGCAAATGCTTGAAATATTGAAATAGTTCTAATGCCAATATCAACAAAAAGAAACTCCTTCATTTGAAAGAGATTTCATAATTTCATCTGAGGGGATGAGGTTTAGAGAGAGAAAAGAGGAAATGCAGCAAGCAAACATCCTATTCATCTGTCCTGAGGTTTCTAAAATGGACAAGAAGAAAGAAGAAAGGTAATTACAAGTGTCCTTCCTTCCTTCCTTCCTTCCTTCCTTCC
>NW_020454738.1:155283-175323 GCF_003342845.1 Nothoprocta perdicaria
TTCTTTCCTTCTTTCTTTCCTTCTTTCCTTCTTTCCTTCTTTCCCTCCATTTTCAGCTAGCAAATGCATTTAATATGATCATGACTCAGGAAAAATACACTTGGATTGTACTTCTTGCAGCTAACACAGGAGATCAGGTTTCTAGCCATAACTGAACGCTGCTTGCCGCCCTTGTACTTAGAGAGTGAAAATGGAATGCCTGGGCTCACCACACTACTCTCTCCATCTCTGGAAAGCTTGATTTATAAATTGCACAGTCTCACATTAAAAGCAGAATCTTACTTTGCTGTGTGCTTATTCAGCAACTTGCCTAGGGGAAAACCCCTCGGAAGGGCAATGGTTCTAAACACAAGCTGTCACATTTGTTAACACTAAGACTGTTAGAATAATTGGATTTTTAGGTCTACAGCTTAAAGAAAATATGAAAATAAAACATTTTGGTTTTGATAAAAGCAAATTAACAGCTTTTTTTTTTTCTTGGCAAATAGAGCAAAACAGGAGGTGGATGGAACACCTAAAGATTTTCTAATCACTCTAAAAAAAATCCTCTTATTTATGAAAGGCATTTGTAAGAAAGTCCAGAGAGCAGTAGATGTAGGCTGAGAAAACTGTTGGAGAGTATCTGTAATCTCACTCAGTAACTCAAGATTTTAGATTTCTTGCCTAGATTTTCAGGAACCTGGTTCCACATTCTTCCCTGCCTGTGGCAGCCTGAATTCATACCTCTTAACTACCAGAAAAAGGCCTTAAACACAAAATCATAGGATATATGCTGGGTTGCTTCAGTCCCTTCTGTTGCAGTCCTTTTGGTTTGGTCATGCTCTCCATGACTTTCAAGTCAAACAGGAATACAAATAATGCCTAAGGCTACTGGTAGGAGTTTTAAGATAACGTAGCCACAGGCTGTATGAGATGTAACTCAGTTCTGTTCCCAGGCTCCTTGTGTCCCCAGCTGTGTCCTAGGTGAAGGACTGTGCCATTCCTGCAAGGCATAAGAGAGCAAACTCCTGATCAGTTCCTGATCAGCTACATCCATAGTTCCTAACCATGTCCATGAAGAAGAACTGTAACCATTGGAGAATGGAAGTTTGTACACATATATTTACAGAGCTGGATAGTTTGGAGGTATGGTTTTAAATCTTCTCAGATTCAAATAAGTTTTGAACCCAGCTGTCCCAGGTTAAGAATCAGTGGATCAGTTTTGTCATTTTAGACCCATTTTTAAAAGTATTGATCCATTCAGTCTCAAATCATAAATTTTTCTAGAAAACTACATTTTCTAGCAAATAAGTATTTTTCAAGAGCAATTTTCTTCAACTTCATTGAAGGAAATTGTGAATTGAAATGAATTTCTGGTGTTGTGCTAACAAGCAAAAGCACATTATGTGATACATTATAGTAGAATATCTGTTGGTTCGAGAAATAACAATGCAGAAGAATAAGAATCATAAGAACAGCTGTCTTGATACTTCCATCTTGATAAATATGAATAGGTATTATGGTAATGTATATATATATATATATATCCTGTTTAAGATTTTCAATGTCCTAGCTATCCTTCTTCTATCTGGGTGAATAATGACCCAACGGTCTCACACAAAACCCAAATATTGCTATTCCTTCAGCATTGTTATCAAGTTAATTAAGGAGTAGGGCAAATCTCCCACTTCAGCAATTCCATCTGTTTCTGGTTTACCAGTTTCACATATTATGAAAATGTGCCAGACAGAAGCTCTGTCCAATATGCTTCATGTTCACAGTATATATATGAAAAATGGTTTAGTATCAGTAATTAAGGATTTACTGGCCTTCATTTTAGCTCAATATTTCTTCTGTGTGGAGGAAAAGCTCCAGCTCCTGAACAAATTGTCACAGTGGCGCTGCAGAATGCATACGGCGTAAGGAAAATCGTATTTCAGTCCCCACAGGGACTTGCCAGTAAATTGTCGAATGATAAAATCCTTATTCATATGAAACAGTCTTATTTACATGATTACATTCCTAGAAGCTCCAAAAAATAYCTAAATTGCATCACCTTATATCTTGTGCAAACATACATTCAATGGCAGCCCCTACCTCAATTTGCTTATACCCAACACAGACAAGTGGGAGAGAAGACATTAAAGCATGCAAGGAGGAGAGAARATGATAGATTTGCCCCAGCAATCAATAAGTTTGTAGCACTGCTTGTATCCCCTTGTCATTGCTTTAAAGACGTAGATACAGTGCTAACAACGGTTCCAGAAATACAGTTTTCTGCACATTGTAACAGATCAGGTTTAAACAAGATAGATTGAAAATGCTACAAATGAAAAATATGGCCAATAGCTACATGAGATGCAAGGTAGACAAAAAATGTCTTTCATTTTACTGTAATGAAAAGGCAATCCAAATTACCGGAGTCAAAGGAAAATGTCCCTATACAAAAACAGTAACCTGAAATCATTGGCCCCTAGGGTGGTGGGCTATACTGATTCTATTAGTACTTTTATGTTACAGGTATAATGAGTTATCAGCTGAGTAAATATCTTCCACAAGACACACATATATATAGGATCATATGAGGAAGCAGAGGAAATGCCTTTGTATAGCCAACAACGCAGGGTGTGCTGAAGAAGACATGTAGTGACAAGACACAGAAATGATAGGTACATACAGTGTTATGAAAGCAAAAAGCACTTAAGTTAAATTACTCACCCTCTTATTTTATTTCTATCACCTCACAGCATAAAGTTTTACATGTTCAAATGAAGATCATGTTTCTAGTTCATACTAAAAGGCCTACAAAATTAAATTGCACAGAGCACCTTATCAGCAACAAACCTAACTGACTTAAATCAAATCAATGACCAGTTTTTATTTTTTTGAAGTCAGATTGAGACAAGAAAGAATTCTTCTGCTTGTTCTCCTCCAACTCAGCTACCAATTACGGTATATATATGTTGTAATGACAGCTTGGTGGATCTGCAAATTTATACTCAAATGCACTGGTATTTGTCAAAGCAAGTACTGTACATATTACATGTATACATTCCTTGTAGATCTTTTGTCCATATAAGGAATACTTTTATCTGACAGTGGCAATGTACTAAGTAAGAAGGATTTTGCAGTGTTCCAAAATGCCCMAAATCACCTCAACAGCTGTGTTTAGCAGAACTTAACTCTTTGAAGGAAAAGAATGACCAGACCACGTTAACGGCAGGCTGCTTCACTATGCTTGATTCAACACAAGTAGCAGACATTAAAGCTGTCTACAAAATTTGCCCAAATTTAATGTGTAGTTTCTTGAGAAGCTAAAAAAGAAGGGGAAGAAAGTCTGTCAAATTATAGTACAAAAGTGTAGGCAGCCTTGACAGACTGATTTGGATTCAAAAAGAAGTCTCTTCTGGGGATCTGATCAGAGGAGGTTTTCACCTGGATATGCGAGCTGCCCATTGAAATGATGTAGCCAAAAATTCCTAATGTTGCTTTTCTAACTTAGTTTATGTCCAGCAAAAGTAATAAACCAATTTTCAAAGACTTTTTGCTCACCAAAGCCCATCACACTACTATGTATACTTGCAGCTTTTAAAAGTAAAGTTACATATTTTCTCTATTGAAGWCAGTCACGTTGGCATACACAGTGGATCTGCTCATATCAGAAAAGGGTACAATATACCCACAGCATGGCACTATGTGTTAACATTAACTCATTGGATCCCTTTCCAGTATGAATGTACCTTTGTTGAAATCAGCCTATTTATTTTGGACAACCTGCTGAGTAAGMTGAACTTGAAAAGCAGAACTTTTGAAACTGTGGCCCAAAGCAGCACACACTCCTCCTCTACAAACAAAAACACACACACTTCTGTGTAATATGTCTGCAAATGTTTTCTGCCAGCTGAGCTGTGCCACTGGGAGAAGTTTTGAACTGTGCTTCTAGCTGTCTATCGTTGCCTCCAGAGCTATGTCCAACCATTTGGTCTGTCAGCCCCACTACTATCAAAGGCTCTCCCTCACCTGCTTCACTTAAAATAGATAACAGCTTAAATGATAGCCTTATCTGTGTTATTTTGACAGGTAAGGACCTGACAGCCCCTCCATTAGAACATCCATCATACACAGGTAGCAGCTTCCATCTGAGAAGCAGGAAAAAAGGAGCACCAAAGGCAATTTGGAGACAAGCAGGAGGAGAGATAMACACATGGTCAAGCCTAAGTCGCCACTCCTCTTGTTAAAATATATGTATTTTTTTCAGAAGTCCTGTGCAGGGGATGTGGCTGTAAGATCCTCCATTATCTGACTTCCTGCATTGGACACTTTTTAAAGAGCTAGACAGGACTTCATTTTAAAGCATAGTTTTTGTTAAAAATGATGATAAAATGGAAGTTAAACACTCCATTTTCAGATGATTAGATGCAAACCAGAAAGTGTTTGTGGTTTGGATGACCCCAAGGGCTTTGCTTTGGAGTTTGCGTGGATAAGTAAATGTATAGTGACTGTTTCCTAATGTTTCTGTCTTCTCTGGGCCATAGCGCTGGACTTCCCTTTTCTCATGTTTTGCTGAAGTTACCCATTTCCTATAAAGCAAAGCACATAACTCCTTTTGGACAGTACTGTAGAATTTATCTTGGAAGTCCTGTGATTCTGAGTGCACGATGGGAGATGGAATTGAGCCAAGTACCCTGTTCACAATGGGGGAATGAATGAAATTTGGTACTATAGCTCCCTGAAAACAATGTGCTGCTGTAGAGCTGAAATGAATCAACACAAACAATTGTGATAGCTTGAATGAGCCAAAATAAAATATTCCAGTGTACTCTGACTTAAAAAAAAAAAAAAAAATCCCCCAGAATTTCAGGATTTCCCTCTATGGAAGCATTTTTTAAAATTTCTGTGTTTTGTCCTGTTGTAAAATGAAAATAAATATCAAGATTCAACATCTTCTGTGTGATAACAGTTCTAAAATTAACATGGGTCTAATTGTGCATCGTACTGTTTGTACTATATTGGGATAGACACTATGATATAATTGCAGATGTTTTGGGACCTTTTAAAACTAATATGTTCAGCTTTCCCAATAAGCCACATGATGATGACTATGTAAGTGTACAATTCCTGTGGGGGTTATTTTATTTAGTATCATCAGAAAGAGGTTTTCTCATTTGTATTTCTGTATCTCAATTCCCATGTACTGTAATCCCAATTGTAAATACAATCCACCTAGTTATAACAAAACATCTTTGTAGAGCACACACATTCTTTGTTTCATAGCCTGATGTTGGGAGTATAAAGGCTACATTCAATGCACTCCAGTCTGCAGCTGGAAAAATGACTGGAAAATTACTTTCTGGCCCAAATCCAGGACTAAGTTTTCTCAGGACATAATGCAATACAGCACATGAGAGTCTCTGATCCACATCTCTTTTTGACCTGCAATGAGGAAATTGAGCTACTTCTGCATCTATAGTTTGYTACCAATCACTTGCTGACAGCCCATTCCAGGTTCTCCCACATCATACCATAGGGCCCAGGGTTGCACCAGCCCTCCCTGTTGCTGATCTCCACCAGGCTCCCGGCACCAAGGCTCATCCCCATCTCAGCCCGGTCCTGGGCCATTGGTCACTGCCCCACAATGGTGCAATGGTGCTAGTACTGGTCTCAACTTTACCATGTCCTGCCTGGCCACAGGTCCCCCAGTTCCCACCCTGGCCCCAGGGAGTCCCTTGGCCTCATCACACCGTCACCACACTTAGCCCTTTTATGAGACTTGGTGTATTATAAAAACAAGTGGGCAATAAAACAAGTCATTTTCACCCATTTCTTGGAGTCAGATACCTATGCAAGGACTATCAGAAAACAGAGCCATTCAACTCACTGTAACCAAAGAAAATGGAAAAAATTACCAGTTTTAGCACAAAAATATGGATTGCTTGGGTGAATTTCCAAAGAGAAATAGGCAAAAGAGAAGAAAGGGACAATTCAAATATTGTACCAATTATAAACAAGTTGCCTTGTGTTGCCTTATAATCTTGTCTTGTATTTTAATGAGATATTACAGATTATAGTCTCTGTAAACAAATTGGTCTAGCAAAAGCAGTTTGGTCTAACAAATGCTAAGGTGTGTGTGTGCGCRCGTGTGTATCTTCTGTGCGAATTTTTAGGACTCTTTACATACTCCTAGATGCAATGACTGTGACYTGGCTATTCTATCAGCTCATTTTCTCCGTTCTAACCCTAAAGTGAATGACCTAACTACTGGGCTAGCAGGTTTACAAGGATTTGCATCTCCTCAGTTTTGAGGAATTCAATCCTGCTTTTATTAGAATTGGTTTTATTAAACTTAAACCTATTGTGTTTCTCCTTAGTGACATTTTTCCAACTTTGCTTAAACTTCCCAGAATGCCAACTCAAAAGAAATATAGTTGCTTGGTTTGTCAGAAAAACAAAAAGGCAGTTGTAATGTAAGCTCAGGTTACTCGAAAGATAGGTGAAAATACCTGTAAAAGAGAAGAAATTTGAGAAATAAAAAGGTGGAAGCAGTGAATGAACAATAGCTGGATCAAAGGGAGCAGGCAGCACAACAAAATAGAAAGTATTAGGAAATTAATCGATTTTTACAAGCTGCTCTCTCTCCAGCGGGATGGGTCAAATTGTGAAGAAATGGTTATTGTTAGCGCAGCTAACAGAGGCAGCCAGCAGACASAACAATTTGCACAGCAGTTTTCACAGAAGAGCCCAAAGAAGGAGTCCTTGTCTCCATTTGCAGAAGCCTGCACTCTCTGACACAGCATGCCAGTGTGCGTTCCCCAATAGCAGTTGGAGTTGCTCTCTCTACCACGCCAGAGGCTTCCACCCACTCAGACCTTCCGATAGCAGATGCAGCTCTGCAGATCTCAGGCTGCAGTGAGCACCTGAGGCCTCTTTTGTGTAAATTCAGCCAGCTGAAATTCCCCAACTTGCGAGAAACCTGCCAGGCCTCACCACACCAGCTCAGGTGAGGGAGTTGAGGCTCCCTCAGGCCTTACACACACAGCCCTTGTCTCTTGGTACCTCACACACATTCTGCAATGGAGGGGTTATTCCTCGTATCTCTTACTGGAGTCATATTTTGTTTCTTTTATTTTTGAGCTATGCTGCTTTTCAGTTCCTTTTTTGCTCTCCAGTCCATACAGCAYATCTGAGGAGGGCACCGTATTGGGAAGGCAGTCATGCTAAGACTCCAGCAGCAGCATGCACACTGGGGTTTAATGAAGAACTTCTTAGGCCCTTGGCTTTCCACAGTTATCCCACAAGATACAGTACAGAGGTGCATCCTTASCTCACAAAGCAGTGTAAGAATGAAAAGTGGATCCCACTGCACCCAGCACACACTCCTCTTTTCATTCATGACTGAGGCTGTGGCTTCCCAATACCAGGAAGGATTTCACCCTGACAATAAATTTTAGAAAGATGAGGAGATTAGAGAATAAATGTCATAAATCAAAATCTTCCACAAAGTATGAGATATAGCTGTTAGAAGTAGAAATCAAAGGTGAGTCAAAGGACTGAAAAGGGGAAGCTCATCTCTTCAGCCCTGGGTGAACTATAAACAAGTGAATTACAAGTTACAATGTTTTCGACAGAGCAAAATCTGTCCCTTACCCAGGTCTCTAAGCCATAGATCTGTATTAGAATATTCTGACAAATAGCTGCATTCACAAGTGTATTGAAAAGTTTTCTAAGGCCATATTGCTGCATCTAAACCAATTATCCTGATTGCAAACACCTAAAAAGAATTTCTATTTGTGTAAGTATTAGTGTTTCACTCKGCTGAGTGATGACCAGAAGCCTACCTGCTTGGCAGGCTGCAGTGGTTATGCACCTCTGGCTCTGCAGAGGTGCATAAACTAGCTCTGCTATCAAAAGCAGAAAGCACTGTTAACCTCAGTGGAGCCCCACAGTATCTACATACTGCACATGGGAGCATAATCACAGTGAAAAGCGGATCTTGATATAGGCGATAGAAATAAGCAGAAATAACACACCACAAGTTGTGAAGGTGTAGGAGGCACTTCTTCCCTGAAATACTCCAATTTCTAATTTCATAAGGATATAGCAGTAGTGTCCTCTGTTACAGCAAGAGATGGTGAAATAATGCAAGGTTGATATGAAGACTGCCATCTATATTTAGCTCATTAATATGAGTGACAAGCCTTGCTATCAACTGATCATGCTCTGTGTGCATGGCTTTGTATAAAACAGCAGTGGTAGAAAGGTATGTTTGACTCTGATGAGAACATTAAGATTGTGATGCCAAATGTAGCCTTAAATACAAACATAGCCTTAAAAGGGCTCCAGCGCATGTGCTCCTCAACTGACCAYTGTCTCCAATCCTTATCTTTCATCTTTGAATGGTCCCAGAATTAGAAACTTGTACTTCTGAAAAAGAAATAGTAATGTGATTAAGAATCAATAACACTTGTTTTTCATTTTTTGTTTTCATTTTTTTTTAAGAGCAGCTTGCCTTCTTTTATGTCTGACTCCTTTTTAGATTAGGCATCTGTATTACCAGATGTTAAAGTAGCCCAGGTGGCTGAGGAGGAGTCATTGTTATGTCAAGAAATGGGGTAACAGACAGGTAAGAAATATGTCTCCGAGAGATAGGAAAGAAAAAAAGCACAATGGGGCCTTTGCACAAAATTCTCCAGAATCTCAGAGCTAMTTCTGACTAAGGGAAATTCTTATTTCTGGAGAAACTGAACCTTCTCAGTTGCTTATTAAAAAAAAAAAAGTCAGAATGTATACATTTCTCTGCTGTCCACTCTTTGCACTCCAGTGAGAGTCTTTTGCTATTAACCAGAGGGGAGAAAATAAAACAATAAAACAATATAACATTTAGGTATGAAAATTCTGGTCTGAGGCCAAGTACTTATGAAAAATGGAATTTGCAAGCTCACTAACTAATAAGAATATATTTCTTCATTTATTCTCAGTTATAGTTTCAGCTCTCATGATGTCCACCCTAGACAAAAAAATAACCACATTGCAGTGTCAGGACCCCAGGACAGACATATGTGAGCTTCATCTACTCTTGGTCTAATTGATCTTTATCCCATCCTTGGTGCTTCTGACACTCCTTTTTAGGTAACATACAGATATCTACTACCTCTTCATAGAAATGGGAATATACAGCTCAGTTGTCCTGAGCTTTCAGACACCATAATGATTTAATTCTAGCCTACAGCACACTGATGTTTATATGTTACTCTTCAGGGATATGAGACAGATGAAAGGTAGCAGACTGCAARGATGTCTATGGATTTCTAAGTACAATTATCCTTCAGTAAGCACAGGAAGGATACAGAACTAGGCAAAATAATAAACACACATGCTTCTATTTCCTTCCTCTCTTTCTGAGGGTATGTAGGAATCTTTTAGTCTATTCCATTTGAGCTGTGTGTGGTTTGCAGTGAGAATTTTCTTTGAGTCCTTCTTGAATATTTCTCTTTCTCTCTCTCCCTCTCTCTCTTCCTCTTCCCTCTCTCTCATTCTCTCTCATTTTTCTTCTGTAAAGGCATCTTTTTCTTCTTTGACTAATCCTTTTAAATTGAATCTGTCTTTTCCAAAGCATTGCCTTCTCTCCTTCACAAAGGCCTCAGGTCTGAGATCATCTGCAGGTAAAAGGCTGTAAAATTACATCTAGTTTCTTTGATTTGCCTTAGGGAGAAATTCCACTGCTCTTATTTTCTAGATCCCTTTAAAGAAGTCAGAGAAAACTTTTCCTGATTGGCTTTAGTTATTGCATTGCCCCATCAATTTAATTTGAATGTGAACTCCCTACGTTAATGACTCTCTATTACTAGCCCTGCATCACGATGCCATTGAATTTCATCTGGATACGGCTGCAGAAGGACAACAGCGAAGGCCCTCATTACCACAAACCAGAGCTTGCATTCTTACATAGGAAGTTCCATATTTATATAGAATTCATCAGCTTTGCATAGCCAATTCTCTAAACTGTCAGTTACTCATCACATGTTCAATGTAAATTATGCTCTTTAAAAGCATCCTGTCATACCTATCTGTTGCTAAACTCCAGCTGAGTGATACAGAAAAGCTGCAGTCTAATTGAACCTGTGGGTTCTGTGCTCCAGCACTAATCAAGAACGATACAGAGCTCAYGAGGCTTAGTACATGATGGGATGACTCAGTCCAAGCCAAATACTTACACAATGCTAAGCACAGACTGGCTTTGTTGGATCTTTGATAACATGTTTCAGATTGTTTTTCAATTGCATGATGACAACAAAGTCACTCTAAGCACAGCCAGGTACTTTTTGAAATAGGAGATTGTGTAAATCTTGAAAGTAGATTAATTACTTTTGCTTTAAGAGAAGAATACAGCTACAGTAAGCTAGTTATGTCTGGGAGGAAGAGGTCAAAGGGATAAAAGAGATAAAGCACTCTCTTTTAATGATATTTTTCCTCAAAGTCAACAGTGCATTTTTGTAAGGTGGTTCTAATATGACAGCAAGGATGGGATTTAATCCAGATTATTACGGACTCCGATTGGATGTGACACCATTAAGTGTATTGTGTTGTTTTAGTGGTGATTGAAGTTATTTCTGTGGATTTTAAAAATGACAAAAGTTACTCCATTTATTAATATGGTACTATAGCTTTGAGCGCAAAACCTCTTACGAAATATTACTCTCAAAAATTGCACAACCTCAGTTTTAAAGGCTAAATCTGCCTTTAAAAGCCAAACAGTTGGGACAGCTTTCAAATAGCTCTGTTAATGGCCTTGTAAAAAGACTTCTGGAGGCAGTGAAGGGTGTTTGTCATACTACCCCTTACGAATTATCTTGGTGTAACACCTTGAGACCATAGTTGAGATGTGGTAAATTTTTTTTTTTTATGTCTGTTTGATAGACATATGTTTTTCATAGTTGCTTTTCTCTAAACTTCCCCTAATTTGCAGTCCAAATAATCTGGAGTGAGATGAAATCAGAGGCAAGCCATAGGTTAGGGGTGATGACATTAGCAGAGTATATCCAGGAGGGTGCTTCAGCAAGATCCTGCAGTGCAGATTTCTCTCACATACACRACACAATGATACTGAATCCTTTTGGGCTGCCTCCTTTTACTGAGCCCAACCATTTCAGTAGGCTCCACAAGATAATTGATTTCTGTGGCAAGATCCAGCACAGTSTCTACATTAGTAATATACAAACTATAGCTATACAAAAGGTACTATGGAAACTTGATATAAACAAAAGTGGAAAGTCCTGCTTTTTATTTCTGTGCACTGGCTATGCCTGTAATATCAGGTTAATTTTTCTGTTTTTTGGACATAAATAAAATCTCACTACATTATCTATCCATTTTCTGTGCAGAATTTAAAAACTATCATCTGCCAAACTTCACTTTGCACATGGCAGCTTGCCTGCGTAAACACACRTTTTATCAGTCATAGGCCATCACCAATAAAGTAAAATTGATGAGTCATGGTTCAAAATACCACACTTTCAAACCCAAACAGGGGACATGAAAAACAAAGGGTGCAGAAAGAATGCTTTATTTTYAGAAGCTCTGTCCTTTGCTTCTGCTCTGGCTGTTTTATCCACAGCTCAGCAACATAAAACTGTTCTAAATGGATGCTGAGACTTCCCTGACAAGAGGAGGAGTCCGTGCAGGACAAGYATGAAATATAATCAAGGTGGATGTGATGAGACTGGAAACTTTTTGGAGACACATAGGGTTGCCCACTTAACCTTCAGCCCGATCTCTAGTACAGAGATCCCTGAGCTAGCTTTAAATTAGCTAGTGGGGGTACTGGAATCAGTCAGAATTGGGAAATTGTGACTTTGCAGTAAACATCCCAGAGTTTCCTGGGATGTTTAACTGTATAACTTAAAAAGAAATAAAAATTATTTGTAACTCAGGAGTAGAAGATAAAGGTCCTTGGCAACATGCACTGGGAACAAGCTATGATATATACCATCTTGAATGCTAACGGCACTATATTATCTTAGATCATGCAACACAACAGAAGCAGATGGGATGTGTCACCATAAGTGCATAGCAAAAAGAAAACAAAGGGATTTGAAAAAGGAGGAGAAACATTTCTCTCTGAAAACATGCAGAAGCTGAATAGCATCCATAGCTCTGCTTTCCCGAAAAATCATCAGATGTCAAAATATAAAAAGACAAAAAAAAAAAAAAAACAGGAAAGGAGGATTATTTCTTTATTGTAAAAGAGTTAAGATATCACAGAATTGCAGAATCACTGAGTGATTGAGTTTGGAAGGAACCTGTAGAGATCATCTAGTCCAACCGCCCTGCTCCAGCAGGCACACCCAGAGCACGTGGCACAGGGYGGCATCCAGACAGGTTTTGGAAGACCTCCAGAGAAGGAGGCTCCACAACCKCCCTRGGCAGCCCGTTCCAGGGCTCTGTCACCCTAACAGGAAAGAAGTTCTTCCTCACATTGAGATGGAACTTCCTGTGTTTCAACTTATGCTCATTACCCTGTCCTATCACTGTCCACCACTGAGAAGAGCTTGGCCCCATCCTCCCTACATTCTCCCTTCATGTACTTATACATATTGATCAGATCCCCTCTCAGCCTTCTCTTCTCCAAGCTAAACAGGCCCAAATCACTCAGTGTCTCCTCATACAATAGGTGCTCCATTCCCTTAATCGTCTTTGTTGTCCTCCACTGGACCCTCTCTAGAGGTTCCACATTCCTCTTTTACTGGGGAGCCCGGAACTGCACACAATATTTCAGGTGCTCTCTGAGCTTCCCCATRAGGATGTTATGGGAGATGTGTAGAAAGCCTGGTGGAAGTCAAGGTAGACAATGTCCACATCTCTCCTATTGACCATTCAGCCAGCATCCCATCRTAGAGCACTATCAGGTTGGTCAAACGTGACTTTCCCTTGATGAATCCATGATGACTACTCCTGATTGTCATCTTTTCCTTCATATGCTTAGAGCTATCAGTCAGCTCCCTACTGACTCCAAAGCTCTYCTTGATGTTTTAACTATGTGCATGTATTAAAATCATACAGTTTTCAGAATAATATATTCCTTTCAGCAATGGCTCATGTTTGGAGAGATGACATTACCCAGAGTACTAGCTTTATCTGTATTGTTTTACTATTATCGCTTTACTGCTAGTGCATAAGTCAAAACATTTTGTGCCTGTTGCAATTTTTAGATGCTGAGACTTCAMATTCTCGCAGCCCTCATCCAGCACTGAAAGCCTCCTTACTTACATCTTTCAAACGGTTGAAACCTCCATAATTTCTTTGGGAAACAAACAAATAAACAAACAAACGAACAAATAAAAACCTATTCTTTTTGTTGTTTAGTCATATTCTGCCTCTTCAGATCCCCTGCTTCTCTCTCCTACTTTTGATCCGCTTTTGCTTTTGACCTGTCTTAATACAGCTATTACACCCATCATGTCTGCTAATATTCCTTAATCAATGACAGATAAAATTTTTGCAAGATTCATTCAATTGTGATAGAAACAGAATTATTATCATGAAGAATTTTTGGGGAGGTTTCCACATCAGYGCCAATTTTTATGAGAGAAGAAGGAAGAATGGTCTTATTTTTTTTTGCCATGACTGATTGAATGGCTCTACTCCATTTTCTCTTAATGCTGGGTAGTGTTTACTTTCAGTGTTCATATTTACCATAAAAATAAGGTATTTCTCACTGAATTTTTCACTTGAAYGAAACGTAGAATTTGGGATTTCTTGGGAGGGGATTTTTTTTAGACAGTGGAAGCTTTTCCAATGGCTTCTGCTGGCTTCCATTACAAGCAACAACAGACATTAAAGTTCACGTGGATTGTAAACTCTTTAAGACAGAAATAATATCCTTTTGAGTGACCAATACAAAGTCACCATATCTCCTGGTCTTCATTTGACTCATATTCAAATACAACTACTAGTCTCTATTACCAGTACAGTTGACATTGACGTATGTGAGTGAATCTAATTAATCTGTTACTGTTAAGTCTTATCTATATAGGAAAACTGACTAATTATAAGAGTAAGCTGATTCATTTTCTTCTTATGCCTATGACTAGTTCATCCATCCACTCAGAATAGCATCTCCTTTCAGGCATGGTTTTAAGATTCAATAACAAAATATGTTACACAGATCAGATCTAGATTTTTTTATCAGTGTCATCTGGTTATCAGTAGAAAAAAAATCTCTTACCRTATTTTTAAGTTTACGTCATGCTCAAGATGAAGAGAGCTTTTCTCTTCCACTATGGATGGCATAAAATGCTACTCAGTTGAACATTCTAGTTACTGCATAATTTGATTAATGTGAGATTATTTGCTTTGGAAATGGAGTTCCTTATTCTTTGCATTTCGAAAGAATTCTTGACTTTGAGATAGAGCCATCTGTTTCCAGATGGCACCATTCTTATGGGGACAACAAATAATTTCTGCTGAATTTCCACAGGTCACCTCTTAATTTCCACTGATGCTGATGAAAGTTACACCTYGTGTTTATATCTGTATTTCAAAACACTCACTAAAATGTAGAAACTAGCTGAAAGGTGATATTGCTTCCATTTGAACAAGTATTAAGGTTTACTCAAAGAAAGCATAATGATTTTTGAGAAATTGATTATTAGACTTACATTCTAGAAACCATCTTTTAAAAGTATCTCCAACTATTATCTCTCTTGATTCATACGTGAGAATTATTTCATCATATAAATTGTAGTGAAAATACTCCAGAATATTTGAAGTTTGTGTATGCACTTTCGGTACAGTAATTTACCAGGTAAATTGTTAGCAGTCAATCACTTCTTGGTTATATAAGAAGGCCAAGCTGCCAAAATAAATCACTTAGGTTAAAGACTTGTTTGTGTGATGCTAGACCACAGACTAGTTATTCACAGAACACTGGGAAGAAGAGTTCCCATGGTCTGTAATTCCCTTCTCTTGGTGTAATACCTACCTACCTCTACTTTAAAAAAATGCCTGYATTTTAGATCTACGAGAAAGATGCAACTGATAATTGGATCGGGACAAGATATATGACTCTTGAGAAATTATGTGACCCAATCTGCATGGGCATGGCTAAAGGGCTATAATTGTCCGCTTTTCTCCTGGAACTACAGTTCTTTTTTGTTCTAGCCATATCACAATATTGCCTACTTGGATCAGTTTTCAAGTTTGTGGCACATTCTGGCCTAGCTCCAATTTTAGAGCACATCTATGTGATTACACTCAGTATCTTTTTCTTATTTTCCTTCTGTTGGAAACTCTTATTTGAGTACTCATATTTGTACTGACTGGGTACCTGCCTTTGCTTTTGCCTGCTAGGAAGTTGTAAAAAGTTGTTAAAATTAAGTTATGAAAGTAGAGGGATAGCAATGTTTTTTATCTTCACTAAGATTGAGATCCTCTGTAAATATAATCTTCAACATTAGAAAAAATGTGCATTTGGACAGAAAATGAAAAACATTCAGCTGAGTTAAAGATGCAAYGAGATGGGCAAGCTGAATAAAAAATACCTTTCTTTGTTCTTCAGATAAAAGCAATTTGGGTTGTCCTGACACAGACAGTCTACTCATATTCTTAATGATAGYATCAAGACAAAGTATAAGTAGACAAAAAATATCTGTTATCAATAGCCTCAGGATAAAGCAGTCCAAGTAAAAGCAGAACAAAGGAAATCAAGAGTGTAACAAAGAACACCATGARGAGCTGATTTCCACTATTATAGACATCTGTCCTTGTACTACTGACTCAGATTTGTTCATACGAATATGCTATGGCAAGAAGACAGAAGATGTCAGTGGTCGGTTGACTTTTGGCAGCATTTCTGCAACTAAATATATCTGATGTAAAAATGTATGTTCTTGGCCCAGTCAGTGGAAGGAGAGTGGTACTTCTCAAAGACAGTTCACCATCCTCTGAGTTATGTGTCTAATAGAGGCAAGTATCCRTTATCCCAGAGAAGCCATAATTTGTTAAACACTAAGAGAAATGATCAGGTTTCCCCATCTACCATAGTATAAAACCTACAGGTGACCTCCCATAAGACAGATATACGATAGGGAAACTCCACCTTTGAAAATAAAAAATGACTGAASTTTTGAAAGGTTATTAACTGTCCTGCACTAGAGAAAGGAAAATATTTTACTCAGGCTATTTTCATCAGTCAGTTGTTAGCTTCTAATTTAACTAACAAACTGGGGAAAGTGAAGCATCCAAAGCATCCTCAGACTCAGTCTTTCCAGTGAAGACAGTTTTCCAATTGCAATTCCTAATATGAAATTAAGAAAAATACATTGCTTAGTATTGCTCCTTTTTAATGTTAAATACAGGCAACAGACCTTAGTCAAAAACTTAACTTCTTCATAAGAAAGCAAAATCATGGGGTATATTTAGTAATTAAAATTATTACCTTAATTGTTGCCCTTGTAAAAATTGAATATAAATTTGAGAGTGTTTTCAATGTTTTTCTTTTAAGGGATTTTTTTTTTTTCGCAAACCTTTACTCTTATTAAGACTTGCTAAATTAGACTTTCTCCTTGATATGACTAAAAGCACTGTGGAATTTAATTTTAAAAATACCTATGTTTGCTTCTTTTGTGGAGAATGCCTCCTTCAGTCATGATCAAATTCATTTGTATCAGTTACGTCTTGCCACTGCTTCATTTTTGCCTTTGGGAGCTTTTTGAAACCTCTCCCCCAAGTATCTTTTTCTAGATGATTTTCAAATAAAAACAAARCAAAAATGAATGCTCACAAGTTAACTTAAGGTATGTTTTCACATTTTTGCAGAGACTAGTCATTTCCTTAGAAGTAATCACGTGTTTTCCTCAAGTGTCTATGTACTTTCTCACATTGTAACATTCTCCCTTGTGGAAAAAAAAATCTATCCCTCGGCTATTATCAAGTCCAATTTTGTAGCCTCTTCAAATCCAATCCCTAAGCAAATTATTCACAGATGGATGAAAAAGCAAAGATAGAGATGAGCCCAGATCTCTCAAAAAGGCCTCTTCACCCCATACATGCAATCCCCTTCCATTTCCAGCTCTGTTCTTATTGATTYATATTCTTGTGCCCTTGTAGAAGAAATCCTGCTGCCGATTCAATTTATTAGCATTCCTGCAAGGCTCACCCCTCTCTCTGGCATTCCCAGTTAGGTGGTAGGACAAATGTCTGGGGGAGAGTGGTTTTAGTTTGCTTTCCACACTGCATTATGGCTAATCCTTCCCTRTATCACACTCTCTTTCTTTTGGCTGCTGAGCTGACAGTGCATGCAGACTAGCTCTGAAGCTAAATGTTCRGCATACTCGGGGAAAGAAAAATGAGCTTGTCCATACCAGAGGGAAGGGAAGAATATAAATTGAATTGTATCAATCATATAAAAGACAACCCCCAAAAAATAAATAAATAAAAATGAATGGACTTCAAGCTAGTCAGACTCCATGCTTTATCAATAAATTACATTATCTGTGCCTCAATTATTTCCACCACAGAGGGTATCTGCAAGGTCATCACGACCCAAGTGAATTAATAAGATCCCAAAGAGATACAGTAGATAACTTTTTTCTGGTGGTTTATGTCCACAACTGATGCATCTTTTAAGGGCTGATAATTTTGCAGACAAATCAGTATAGCAAGTCTAAAGAGAGACATATGTTTTGTCTTATCTATGGATGCTAGAGTGGTGCAGGGGAGGGACAGAGGGGAAGGTAGCATTGAYTTGGAGCAAGGAATCCCTTCTTGCCACTCAGCCTTGAGAGCTTTTTAGCAGCTTATCAAATATACTGATAAAGGCATATCTTAGTAAAGCTCAAGGCAGACTGTTTCATGCTAAGAGATGTCTTTTTAATGCTTTTCCCCTTAGACAAGAAAAACTGATTTCTGAATCTACATACAAGTTTTGCTGTGCTTTGTGGGTGTATTGATCTGGCAGCACAGCAGCAGCTGTAAGCTCAAATGTCTGTGCTGCCAGCATAATCAGGAACATGCTCCATGCAGGATGCAGCAAGCATCAAGAGCTTAACAAGCCGGATGGGGCRCCTGTCAATTCCTTTCACAGCTAGCAGCAGGGTAAAGAAGCACCATGTTCAGGGACTATTAAAGCATGATAGTCATCTATCATGCAATGATAAAATGACTGAAGAAAATTAAAAAGAATACAAGAAAACAATCAAAAGTACCAGCATATTCACCTACCATACCGATATGGTAGCTTTATAGCACTCATGCAAATCAAGAATGCAGCCCAACTGCATTCTAAAAACCAAAAACCTTTATTGAAAATGAGTCTGGGTAATATTACTGTGCTGTGTTTACCTTTCTCATATTTTCCAGTGTGAAGCCCTGCTGTGCTAAGCAAAGCTTTTTATGGTAGGAAAGAATTTGCTTTGTTATTCTTAATATATTCCAAACATTTTTCATCATAATAAAACAACGTATTTTTAGCATGTGTATATGCTTATATATTATTTTAATCCTGATTTGAGCATGTGTACCTTTCTTATAATGACTTTCTGATAAATACATGGGCTGACTTTCCATGAACCACATCTTGACACAATACTTATATCTGACATTTTCTGCAGTTACATTTTTGATTCAGGCAACAATGTAGTACACAAAAATAGAAAGGTAAAATCAGTTGCTTATAGTCTGTGTGCTTGTCTTTGAGAATAGTAAGTCTTTAAGATATGGTCTGCTCTTGCAAATGCTCATGCATAGAAAGCATTTAGGCAGGCAAGGAAGTACACTGAACTGGGAGCACTTCCCCTGCATGATTTTGCAGAATGCCTCTCTTCTTCCAGAGATATACCATTGAGACAGAGGCTGAAAATCTGTTTGTTTTGGTCACACACTAAGGGCTGCATAATTCTCATGAAAAGTGCTTTTTTTCCCCTAGGTCTATTATTCGTGGAGCATGTAGAAAGTAGGGTAGTCTCAATTGTGTTTTCTTTTTTTTTGTCTACACAATCACTAAGAATGCTACACACACCACTCTTTCATAAAGTTCAGAGTAAGTCAGATTTGTATAACAGCTTTCATCTTTCTTTCTTTGTYGCAGTTAAATGTAGAAAATACTTTCATAATTTTAAATAAACAAAATGGAAAGTTTGAAGTTGAATTAAATTAAAACAGTGAGTGGGAGCAAGTGGCCCTGACCACAGTAGTAATAGCTGGAAACCAACAATCATCTCTCTCGGTATCTGTGAAATTACAACAAAAAGTACTTGCCAGTGAAAATGCACAATCATGCATCACTCTTCTCYGTCGGTTGGGTCATGGAAAGCATCCATTAACAGATCCAAAACACTGGATCTGATTCATCCAGTAGCACCAAAATGAATCAGACTTCACTGTGTACCAGAAATACATCATTCCACTGACTTTGCTCTGGTAATTAACACTAGCAATTTAGAAAGATAGATATATTAACTGTACAGACACATAAAGCACTCATATATTCATAGAATAGCTCACCTTCACTGTGAAAGATGAGTACAAGTCATTCTAAAATGCATTTTCAAGCCCTAAGCATCAAAATCACTGTCATCCACAACATTGTTTTGAGTTGACAAGTTTTATSCAATAAGCTGCAGAGCACACATGGACAACATATTAAACCTTCCTGTTCTCCAGTGCTTCAATCAGAAAAGGTGATCATTGTTAAAGAGTTCTCCTTAGAACTTTTTAAATCTGTAGATCTCAAGAGACCATGAAAATGCATGCTAGAATCAATAACTTCTTTAAAGTTCTGCTAATGTCTTGAAATTTGAATCAAGTTGTTTGGGAAAATATTATTGGTAAAATACACGGGTGTGGTGAGTTCTGGTGCTGACTACAATACTCCCCTGTGACATCTAACACAGCAGTAAGGGCAGATGCACTCCACAAAAGCCAGCACATTATAGAGAAATCCAAATTTCTCTATTTCAGCAACTCCTGCTCACCTGGAACATCCACATAGCCACACAGCGCAGGCCTGCACTGAGGTATCAGCTTGAATTTGGACAGTAGTGTGGCTATGCTTTCCTGACAATGTGA
>NW_020454738.1:176625-179782 GCF_003342845.1 Nothoprocta perdicaria
CCGCTTGGATGCAGCCCTGTGCCACGTGCTCTAGGTGACCCTGCGTGAGCAGGGGGGTTGGACTCGATGACCTCTGAGGTCCCTTCCAACCTTCGGCATTCTATGATTCTATGATTCCTAGTGCTGGAGCCAACCATAATTAGAACTAACTCAGCAGCCTTGAACATGCCAAGTGTGCCTGGGCTGTTTCCACCTCAGAAATTGGATAGAAGAATTCCACTTCCTCCAACCAAGAGTTAGAGAAGAGCTGAAAAGCCAAGGGATTTCTTCTTAACCATGGTATCAGAGAACTCACAATCTTAGGCAGGCAGGATCTTCTTCCAAAGAGAAACCTATATGTCTCTGCCATCTCAGAACCTGCTTTGGAGGACTGCTCACTAGGCATTTCATTCCAAGCTCTATCATAGTTCTGCTAATGGAAGAGGAACATTAGGAACAAAACAAACAAACAAAAAACACCACCAATTTTACATCTTCTTTCAGTTATGCACACAGTGCATCTAAATTTCAGATACAGACAACATATGCAATTTTTCTAACTGCAAAAGGATATGAATCACTCACCACTTCAGAGTCATATTGGCATCCTGATGGGATACTAAACTATACTGAGGTGTCTCCTGTCTCACAGCGCTGGAACACATGTAGCACTGAACAGAACAGATGGAGGAAAGGTTTTAGTCCTGTCACTTCCTCCACCACATCCCCTCTGCTAAGMCCAAATCAATGCAGTTAAAATGGCCATCTATTTACTTAAAACGTTGTTTTGTCAGTCTTCTCCCTCTTCTCTACTTCTTTTTCTACTTCTCATCTCTCACTACGCATTGAAATCACTAGGTCATAGAGAAGAGCACTGACATTTATTTTATATTTACAACACCTAGCACAGTGAGATGTTAAATGGTGCCTCTAGATAATTTCATGAAACAGCACATAATGCCTTTGAGCAATCACTGTAGCAGTTTTAATACATATTGCCCCACTGAACAAAATGATGCTTACAGAACAAATGCAATTCACTCCATAACTTGAATAATGATAATTTAAAATAAGAGATCATTGTTTGAACTTGGCTAGTCCTAGTAGTTCAAGATAGCTAAAGTCTACTCAGCTTTTCATACAATTGCTAGAAGTCACTGTGTTGCTTTCTGCCTCTTTTCCAATTTGGTTTACCTACTGAAATGACGTTAATCCGAACGCAGACTATAAGGATGAAGGCTTAGTCACACTGTACTTATACGGAAACTTCTTGCTCCATTTTGAGATTTCAAGTATAACAACCTGATTGACCTTAATAATATCAATTCTTCATCTGAAAGAAATTCTTTAAAAAGCTGACCTGGATTTGAGACTCAGACCTAGTATTTAAAAAGCAGGGGTAAATCATTTTCAAGTCTTAAAATTACTGAGATCTTTCAAATCATTGAGAAATGCAGTGCTTCTGTCCTAAATAGAATAATAGATGTAGCTAGATAATAGATAATAGAATAATAGATTAATGTCCTTAATAGAATAACTTGGATTGTTTGTTTCAATTTGATACGATCAGGAAAAAAGATGAATTTGGAACAATGGAAATTGGAAAAATTCACAGCCTGTTCTAATTTGGGCACCTAACTTCACATTTGTGAATGTAGCTGTAGCAAGAGATTGTCCCTAGATTCAGCTACCAGTTTAACATCCACTTTGTTTAAAACCTCAGATAACTCGATTTAAAACAGTACTTAAAAGAATATCATGACTGGATCTTCTTATGACAGTGAATACAAAGATTCATACAGAATAAAAAATGACAAATTTTCCATTTGACTACAACCTTTTCAAGACATAAAAACAYAGAGGAAGTGGCTAGGATTTACCTGATGTTACTTAATTAGAGTGATAAATTTTGAACATACGCTCAATAGAATTAAGCCCACTGAACCTTCTCTGAAGCTTGGTCTGCAATAGTCTGCACAAACCTACTCTAAAATTGTAGCCTATAGTCATCATTCTTCACATGACTTTATTTCTTCTTTATTCCTTTTCTAAACCAAGCACAGAAGTTCTGAAAGGAAAAATAAGAAATACATATGCACTTGGCTACTAGAAGTTAGAGAGATTTCTAGGAAAAACAGTTTCCAACTATTATTCCCTATTTGCAGAAACTAAAGTGTTATTAGGGAGAGGTCCTAACATGTTGGACAGAAATCTCAGCAGTGACCAGGAAAAGACTTCTAGGCAAATTATTGACCTTCTGGACTAAGCATTTCCTCTGCAAACTTTCTGTTAGTTTCAAAGCTTGGAGTTGTCATCTATGGTGGTTTTGTTCAGTTTTCAGCACCTGTTCTGTCCCTGCACATCAAGCTCTTCCTATTACAGTACTTTAGGCAAAGATCCTTGTCTTTCAGAGCTTTCTTAAGGTAGTGTCTTAGATTCACACAAAATATCAGACAAAGCTAAAAATCACATGCTCGACTTAGATGTCTGAGAATTTTTATCAAGGCCTTTCAGCTCAGTAAAAATAAGAACACTTATTTCTTTGCCAAATTTAGGAGATGTATCTTATAGGCAATTACAACTCATCAGCAGGGCCACATCTTTAAGGCAGTGGCAGTTGATATGAATGGAATTAATCTAACTTTTGCCCCTTGGGATTTTTCCCTAAAGACTTAAGCAAGAACATGACAGAGCCATTAGTTAATAGTGCAGTCATGGCTTCTTAATATAATCCTAGCTTATTAATTAATGTACCATGTAAATCACGTTCAACATAGTGATGAGATAGCCTCAAGTTACGTCTGTATGGAGGTCAAAGAAGGAAGGTGAATAAACTCCAGGATTTTGCAGTCTTTGGATGTATATGCTTTCTTTTCTCCTCTAACACACCTGAGTACTTATTGCCAGCACTGGCAGGGCTGTTGCTGTCAACATGGAAATGGTGTGAATATCTTCTGACTTCACAGAACCCCTGGAACATAGCGGATCGAGTTACCAGGAGTACTTTTCTTCTTTCCAGATAGCAAAGGATTCACTGTGTGCCTAGCTGCTTTGGCTTGGGTGGGATCTGACAAGGAGAAAGCTTTTCTCCTTGTGCTTATTTCTAGGTGTAGGGCTGATAACATAAAACCTGTACATTTGGATAAATTGTGCTCTTCAGTCATGCAAAAAAAAAAAA
>NW_020454738.1:179977-225080 GCF_003342845.1 Nothoprocta perdicaria
AGCAGCACAGAGTGGGAATAATCAGCCAGATTTACAGTAAAGGCTGCCAGGGTTACTACGAGCACATCAGAACCAGCCACAAGGAGCTCTGATGTGGTCATCTGTCTGAGGGCAGCTCTGAGGAGAGGAAGCAGAGAGGGAAGGTAGTACTGCTGCAAATGATGCTGCTGGCTCTCAAGTCTCCTGCCTGAGAGTCTGCCTGCACCCTAATTCTGCATTAGCCTGCCAAATTRCTCCAGGTAAGAACAGACTGTGAAGCCAGACAGGGGAGGTTACTGGACTATGGCCAGCCCCAGGCAAAGGTGAGCCATAGCAGAGAGAAGCAGGCGTGTAGGCTGTTGTTGTGTAAATATTTGTTTTCCCTGGATGCATTCTCTAACACATATTTCCCCGAAGTTTGGCTGCTACTCAGCTTTGTCCAAGCACCTTCAGAGAGCAAAAAATGAAGGTGCTGAGCATGACTCAGACCTGCTGATGTGAACTTAGTACCAGGAATCCACAGAGCAGGTCAGAGAAGGGAGGCTCACATTGCTTCATTCCATGTGGACTGATATCCCTAGTAATACCATAAATCCCAGAGAACTCAGGAAGTACCCAAGATATCATTGGGTACTTGGGAAGTACCCAAGATAGCCTACATGTAATCATTCCCTCTTTTTTTAATAATTATACATGCTAAGGCCATTGGACTTTGGGCAGATGTGTAGGTAACTGAAACCCTGACACCAACTCTTATAAATCTTAAAAGAAAGATTCTGAGAAATGGAGAGTAGGGAAGGCCTGATAATAGAACTGTCAGCAAAAGCACCATACTCTTGTAATGGCTTTGCTAACTTCTTGTGTGAGTGACAGCATGTCTCTGCACTTCTGCACTTCTCTACTAGGATTATGGATAACACTAGTCAAAGTTTTGAGGGACTATTTTTTTTTTAACTAATATCCTAAGCAAAAGTCTGGTGAAGTAAACAGAAAAGCTCTCAGTTACCTTAAAGAACTTCAKGACAGACCTTGCTTCTTCACCTCGGTGTTATAAGAAACACCTGATAGTCCTTTAAATAGGTGTGTTTTTACAGAACTGGTAAAAAAAATCAGCTAATACAAGTACGTATGAATATTTAATTTTCAGGGCTTCTCAGTTTTAGCAATCTTTGTTCCTTCTGAAATATGTCATACGAAACATATAAAGTCAATACTAACAATTACAACATCAGACAAAATGTTTGTTCTGTGGCCTATAGTCCCCATTTGAGCTGCAAAAAAAATGCAAATCTGGCTAGATCTGAAGACAATGAAGTAAAGTACAATAGCAGGCCTGCTTTATTAGCTCATAGTCAGGCTTTGTAAACTTCCATTGATTGACAACTTGTGAGCTAGAGCCCCCAAACAGGTTTTAAAGTTTTAAGACCAACTGAACTTTCTCTAATAAGATTTGATGCTGCAGGTTAAGACTTTCCCCTATGAATAAAAAGCCATCATTTATAGGGCTCTGTCTACTTTTAYGTCTACATAGCAATTTACCAAATTCATTGTAGCTCTGGATCAAGGTTGGTAATCTCTTAGATCTGTTGAGAGTCTTTATGGTCACAAGGTTACAACTAATGCCCAGGTTAAGGTCAAGGTCTTTACTTCATCTGGAAGCTCAGAAAGGGAAGAACGTGCAATGGATAGAATGTACTAATGCTGTCTGATGATGTCTGATGTCTGCTGATGATGTCTGATGCTACACCATCTAGGCAAGAGCAGGAATAACCAGAAAGTAGGCACTGAATAAATGCTTGAATAAAATAAAGAGGAGAACAGAGAAAGGTTGCCTTCCAAAAGCATATAGAGATGACTAGCATTAAAATTCACAGGTATGTGACAATTCTAACACAAAATCATTTTTGGAGAAAAAAAAAGTACATTCAAAGACATTAAACTTTTTTTACATTTAAGTTGCTCACTTAAGTTACAGACCACAGTGAAAAAAATGTCAAACACTTCAGTGTTTTCTGTAAAATGGCATTCTTTTCTAATATAAGACAACTTTGTGGCAAACATCATCTCATCTTTATTAGGAAATTTAAAAATATGTTTGCAAATATTCAAAACATCAAAACAAATCACTCTGTCTTAAAATAAAACATATTATTCAAAAAAGTTTGCTTTCCAAATTTTCAAAATGATAAATAAAAAAAGGAAAACAAAGCAAAAACCATTATTCATCTAGTTCTCATAAAATTATTATTTAAAAAAGTTGTGCTCAAGGATTCTGAGTTCTCAGTAGCTACAGAATACAAAAGAGAGAGTAAGTGGGAAGGATGCAGTTGCAGGGGAATTCTAACCCAATARCCCAGACATTGTGCTGGCAGTAAATGTGAAGTATTATCTATCATTAATTGACATCACAAATGCTCCAGGCTAAAGGTATTGATTGTCAAGGTCAGCATTTTAGGTAGCAATAGCAGGCATCCTCATGCATTAGCCCTGAAATATTGATTTCAATCAGGGAAATAAATGCCAAAAAAAAGGAAAAGAGCCGAGCAATAAAATGTTCTTTTTCTATATTTGTATTTCAGATACATGAAGAGACAGCCTGTTCAGAGTATGTCAGCATTTATAGGATTGCTGAAAACTCACATGGATTTCCCCTTCCTCAGTCTATTCAACATGCATTTGTACTCRAAATAGCAAAGACAGGATCACTTTAAATGTAGAAATGGTAACACAGACAAGAGCGTACCTTGTAGCTTTTCCTTACTTAACAGAGAAGAATGAATCTCCAAACTGCAAGCTCTCCTACTAATAAGATTAGAGAAGGCACAAAGAAGGTGATTTGTAAATGAAGCCAGGTACACGCCAAATGCTTAACTGTATAGCTAATAGCCACTATTAAGAAACTCTCCCTAGGCTAGTAATATTCATGCAATTGCTTTCTCAGCATTTATTGCCTCAAGTTTTAAAATTGTATTACTTCAAATGAAGAACACATGAAGAAATGATTAAACACAATGGACTGGATTTTATAAATCTGGACAGAAATGGAAAAATGTTCACAAGCAGCCAAGCAATTCAAAACATTTTTTTAACATGTACATAATTGTCTCTGCTTTCTTCAGCTATGTGTATGACTAAGTGTTGATCAGCGCTACCTCATTTCACTAGGAGAACTATATTGTAAAAAGGTGCTTTATGGGGATAATAATCATAATTATTTTCTAAATCTATTTCTAGCAGGCAAGACTAAACACTGTTGTCAGAACAGACCTTCTAGGGTTAAGTATCATTCCTTGTTTCCTGACAGAAATACTTGTTTTTATGCTTTTTTTCTGTCACAGAAGAAATTTTGAGGAAGAATATAACACGGCTGCAATACAGCCTTAGCAAACCCTTTGGTATATGCATATAGGTGCAGTGTCTAAGAGCAAGAAGACTGCACTCTGTGGATGTGAATAAACATGTGAAATCTGTAAGAATAAAGTCTTGCAGCAAAATCTGCAATGGCTCCAACTATAGAAATAAGCTCACAATTGAAAAATTATTCTAATAATCCCAGGAAATATGCAATATATAACAAAATACAGCARGGCTGGGAGGAAAATTGCTCCCTTTCAATCTGAGGATTAGAGGAAAAAAGCACACTATGTGATTATACAAAGTAATACTGAGCTCAGTGTAGCTATTTTTGGTCACAGCATTTATGACTGCGAACTGTTTGCTGGGATCAGAACAGTATATACATTTCGTATTTTCTTTTTACTCTAATCATCACAAAATTAATCCTACTTCAATAGGCTTGTGCGGAATTGCACTACTGCTTGGAAACTTYCATTATAAAAGGGAAATAAATCTTACATTTATATGGTCTCTTTGTTACTGTACCTTTATTTTATACATTATACCATTATAATTTTGCTTTGTGAAATATTACACGTGCTAGCTGCAGATATAGGTCTTCCCTAGAGAGGAAGGCAACAGCTCAGTGTGACCGCAACCTGGGCAGCAGSAGCTGGGGGGAAATTATGGCCAATGACTCCAGGAAAAAAAAAATGGCATGGGAACCATCAAGTTTATGCAAAGGAAACATATTGGTAATATGGATGAGCAATGTAATAATACACTGAAACATATTCCTTTAATAGTTCATTTCCTTGAGAAAGCAGAGGGATGAACCCACTCACTTAGATCTGAATATGCAGTTCTAGGACTCCCGATTCACTCTAAGAATTTAATTACTTAGAGGAGTAAATAGGAAGAAGATAAATTACTAAATTCTCTTTTTCTGGGGTATTCAAGGTTCAACATAATAGTCAAAACAGAATAAAATTAAAGTGATGTCTACATGGATGGGCAGCAGCAGCCAAGTATCTGCTCTATGTATGTTCCAAGGCAGGAGAGGTCTGTGCAGGTTCAATACTTATGCCTGAAGCTAGCTTAGAGCAGGAGTGCAAATAACACAAAATCACACTCATTTTCCCAGTGCACAAGCTCACTGGAGACCCAGGCCTATGCTATTAAAATATGGTCTAAAGAGGTTATTTTTATGGTTAAATTAATAGAGGCTTCTAATTCAACAGACTTTAGGACAGGCTTCCTCCCAAAAATGACATTTTTCTCTGACTTTTAGTGCTTACAGTTTATTCATTGCTTTTGGCAGTGAGACAGGACAAGTATCTGCTGCAGTGGTTAAAAAACAGCTCCTGTGTATCCATGAAATATTGGTGTTTTTTCAAAACTGGTATTTTAGCATTGAATTACAAACAAATAGCTACAGACCAGAGCTTAAAATAGGATGGCTAGCTTGCAATACTATCCTTCACCTCTCAAATGAGCAAACAAAAAGGAATAATAAATAAATAAATAAATAAATGGCCAACTACTATAGCCGGCTTACATGCTGCGTCCAAACGACAAGTCCATCAAAATGAAATGCTGTAGGGAATGGTACTATTATGTAATCTCTGTACATTGACTTCTAAAACAATTTGAGACGCTCAGTATAAAGGAGTCAGGACTGTTGGTTATACACAGGTCCAGTGATTTCCACCTTCCCTTCTCCCAGATGCTTTTAGGTGAGATAAGACTGTCCAAAATTATTATGTTTCCACTTTTATCATGGGCCAAATAATCCTGTGAAAATCATCCAGTCTGCTCTCACTCCAGTTTTATGGCAGACACTGAACTTTAAGGTTTCCAGATACAGGATTTTTTAAGGGAAAGCAGAATTTCATCCACTGTACAGAAATTCAAATTACCAACTAGACAGAAACTAGACACCGTCTTTTATTAATTTATCTGTCAAATCTTGGGTTTGACAGTTGAGACTAGATGGAAAAAATATTATAGGATAATTTGCAATTTTTTATTTCTCTTTAACAAAACTTTCAGAGACTTTTCCACAATTTCTAACTTACCAGAGGCAGTCTAGATAAACAACATAACCATCAGCTGTATTTGCAAGTGAAAAAAGTGATAAATGATTAAACATATAATGCCATTAAATTGGAGTAATTTCCTTCAACAAGAGAGAACATTCACTTCCCTGCAGCAATCAGCTTAAATGAAAAGCTCAACTTTATCAATATTATAAATTCATTCTAGCTCTAACTGACTTCAAGGTAACTAGAATCAGCGGAGCCCGTAGCAGAATTGTATCAGATACAAACTAAACCTACTTGGCAAAGACATAAATACAAAAATTGATTAATTTTGTGCTATTTGCTAAGCATATGCCTGTGAAGAACACCACAGCAGGCCAAAAATCCCAGAAACCTTGTCTCTGTTTTCCCGTAGAGCTAGCAAGTCTTGCCTAGCTCAGCTCTCAGACAGATTTACAGTTATTTGGCCTTCTTACTCTCACGTCCTGTTCTAGCTCAAATGTTATCGATCAATCTGAAGCCACATACTTGTAAAAAAAAAATACTGGCAATTATTGGAACTGAGCTAATGAGAATCTAATATGTAGTCTACCTAGCAATTTGGACTGCTCCTGGGATAGGCTAGTAGGAACTAACATCATTTGAGAATGAGTCCTGGGGAAATTCAAGAACACYTGGGAATACACAAGTATTAAAGGAGGGTGCTGTGTGGAAATATTCTTAGTAAATATTCTTTAGCTCCTCCAACATGGATAGATATAAGTGAAAATAATATTCTAGGCTGAGGGCACAGCTCCTACCTGCTGGAAATAAAGCATTTTTCAGGCAGTTCTTGAAAAATCTGGGTTTTCATGCTAGCATTTGTTTTTAATACAGATAATCTGTAAGTATTAGAAAAAGGCTGGATGTTTTTGACATTTATCATTCACTTCACATCCACAATCTAAATCTAATGTCCGAAAAATTCTAATCACAGATTGAAAAGCCAACATAYGTAACCAGAGAAAAAAAGTAACATATTTTCAGATATACATACTGCAAGCATACAATGAATGCAGTCTAAACACATTTACACCAATATATTCATATGGATATTGATAACCRAACTCTTGTTCTCTAGACTATGCTCTCAGTTTTGGGGCTACAGAGGTTAAATCAAACACAGAGAAAGTTGAACCTGTACTTTTAAAACATGAACTAAATTCATGCCATGGAAGGAATAAAGAACAATCCAGCCATAATCATTCTGCTATTCACCAGAAAAAGATAGCCAATTCCTG
The DNA here is from genome assembly GCF_003342845.1 of Nothoprocta perdicaria. Taxonomy (NCBI): domain Eukaryota; kingdom Metazoa; phylum Chordata; class Aves; order Tinamiformes; family Tinamidae; genus Nothoprocta; species Nothoprocta perdicaria. The sequence goes on from NW_020454738.1 coordinate 186,615, forward strand.
CCACTGAACATGAAAAAAAAGAAAAAAAAAATGCAGACACAGCATGAATAGATCTCTCCCCTTTTTCAAACTGTCATCTTTAAGCCAGATATGACAACTGAATGCTCAGATAAACCAGAACAGGAATGRAAAAAAAAAGCAAGCACTCAAAACCCAGGAAAGATACTTCAAGAGTCTGAACACAACTTATATCTAGCTATAGGAATTTCTCTGCTGACCCACTCAGATCAGTATAAATAATTTATTCACGTAACTATAATGTCACTGCATCTCAAATGTATACTGCAGTTGCAAGAACGAGGCCAATTCTTTCTTCATTGACATTTTACATGAATCTCATTAGCTTTCCAGTGGAACAGATCTCTTGTGAATGAGATGAGTATTTGTGCATTACCRTGATCCCTTGTCCACCTTCATAGACAAATAGGAATCTCTCCATCCCGGAGAGTATTTAGGCTTGCTAATCCMTTTTGAATTTCTTCTCTTTTGTTTTGCACTTAAATATGATCTCCCATGGAAACTAGATTAGTATGAAAACTCATTTTATAAAGAATTCCATAATTTCAATCTTTATCCTAAGTAAAGAAAGAAAGACAGCGAAACAAAGAAATGGATTATATTTCTACAGGGCTGTTAGAACGCAGAATAACAATATTAATTCATGTGAAATTTATACTAAATATTAGTGAATATTTCTTTAGGTACTGAACTATAGATATTCACTCAGAAATATTGAGAGTCTGTAGTACATCCCTACAAAAAAAATAGTGATGACTTGAGAGACACATTAGGAAGACATGTAAATTTCAACAAAATGAGCCATAATACCTGATCCAGTATCAATTCAAATAATCCGAGTAAATGTAGGAACTTCCTCTGATTTATTTTGCCCTTAGGTTGGGCTTCAGTCTAGTTAACCAGTGATGAAATAACTACACTGCTAATTTTGATGACTGCACCATATTAAACTGATAACACACAAAAAAGCATAAAAAATAGGAGGCAGTGGTTACAGAACATCAGTCCTGTGATGTCAAAGCCATTCAATTTTGGTGTAATCAGACTAGTTTAGATCATGGTAAATAGTTCAGAGATCATGGTAAACTTTTTAAAGCATTCTAATACAAAGCAAGTTCACTTTATACTTTAGGTAGCCTTTGTGGTAACCCTAGTWTTGACTTCTGCTCATTCTGCTATTGCTCTGGATAAAATCCTTTTCTTTTTGTTTCCATCTTTCATCTACAGACAAGATTCTGGAATAAGGTCTTCCACTACACTCAAGATAGCTGGTAAACTCTCCACTCTCCATTTTCTGCTAACATCTGTCATAATAAACTTCACCTATTAATTCTGCTGGATCTTCACAGTTCCAGGAATCTCATCAGCAGGAAAGCAAACGAAATATTTTTAAAAAGAAGCAGAAAAGAAACGCAAAATGATCACCACAGAAACAAAGACCCTGGACTAGATTTATACAGAGTTTCAAGCACGGTGATAATGAATAACACAACACCTAGGGTTCGGTTGCCTGGCCCCAGGAGTGGAAACTATCTTGAGTGGGGTGTTTTTGTCTTACACAACATGGGCAACATGAGGTACTTGGTACCTACGAGTGTGACTCAGCAATAATAGTATTAAATGTTTTTAATTAGGTTTCCTTTTTCAAAACAATTTCTTTGTATGCTAGTACAGAGAAAAGATAAAGTTGTCTCTTTCTAATGGAGAAGAAGCRTATCTCACCTGAAAATGCACAAAATTCAGTATTTCTGAATGTTATAAATGAGCTTTAATTACTAATACTACTTTATGATCAATACTAATCATAAACTAATATTAATACTAATTAATTGGGAGGCCCTCATCACTAGACTATTGCACAAATCTTGTTCTTTTTCCTCACTATGGCCCATTCAACTGCAGGCATGTCTCTAGGGCTACAGGAAGAGCCCTCAAACCCAATTCATTCATGACGTGTCTGTTAACACTACACATAACTCCATACTTAGAGGTGTTCATTGTAACTTAGTAATTGTCAGAGCTAGAAGCCAGTAAGCAACAGCTGAAATTTAATGAAGAAAAGCTTTGTAGAGCTCCCATCTGTGCTGGGAGTGACAGCAGACAGTCCCTCCATTGCAGGGCAAAGTGAAATGGAGAAACTGAACCCACACCTGAAAGATCGAAACCTGTTATCTCTAAGGTGCATGGCCTTCCATCTCCTGTTCTGACACAGGAATCCTCTTCTCCAGCTGAGCGTCTGAGCAAGACTCATGTTCCTGAAGCTACTAATTTGATTTGAATTAACAGGCATGTATCTGTTCCCTTCAGGTGTTACCGCTGCTACTAACCTTTTAGAGAACACAACTAGGACATCGCAGTGCATGATCGAGAGCTCTTAATGCAATTTAGAARGTTTTCCCTTTTAACCGTTCTTTTGAGTGAGCAATCCAGCTTCCCAAGGCTCCTGGCTACAACTGTACTTCACGTCTGCAGGTAGGAAACTTGTGGACTCAGTCCCAAAACAACAGCTCTTGTTCACTTGGTTTACTATGCTGTTTCAGCCATGACTGACTCTGGGAAAACTTTCTACTAGGAACAATGAGAGCTAGCACAGCCTCTAGACCACATCAAGACCTTGACATCAGGGTACCTGATGTATTATTTACCGTTCAGTGGCAGCGAGGGAGAGGAGAGAGAATTTCCTTGCCCAACTCCTCTGTGACTCAGTGGTGCCCTTAAAACAATTTGTGCTAACTCTAGGGTATCATGTAAGAGGGAGAGCAATAGAACTGCTAAGCTCTCTAAATGAGTTCCGATCATTTGGTGAGGCTGGGAGAAAATTTAGATATCACCATCTTTTTTACAAACCTGGACCTCAGATCTTTTAGCTACCATGGTGGATCACAGTGAACACAGGCATCATTTCTTTTTTTTTTTCTTTTAATAAAATACTGAATGAAAAAAACAAAAGAGTGGGGGGGAGTTATCCATTGATGCTATAGCAATGCCCCATAGTGTCTGAATTCCATTAAGTCATTAACATAAATTTTGCATGCTATAGCACATGCCACATAGGTCAGGGAAGGGAATCTCAAAGACCCTTGTTCAGTGCATTTTTACATATGAGTGATGCCTAGAAGAAGGTCTAAATCTGCACAGAGGATTGTTGCAACATGTCAGACTGTGTGCACTACTTATTACACGGCAGACTGTGTTTAGACCAACAGTGCCTGAAGCTACTGGCTACAAAATATACAGATAATCATACAGAGAAAGAGATTATTCAGCCCTGTAATCATAAAAGAGGTGTAAGTCATATGTATGTCTACTGTCATGTAAAAGGAATTTAGATGAGCAGGATTATCAATAAGTCATTTTAACTGTCCATTGTCAACAGTTTGCTCTTAAATTTGAGGACAATTTGAATAGGTAAAAATGGAGGTGTCTGATCCTTTCCTTCTCTCTAGAAAGGCAGAAGGTTTATGAGGAGAAGAAAGTAAAGATTCTTATAATATTAGACTTAACAGGTTAGAAATATGTTAGCAGCATGTAGAAAAAGAATCAGGTCTCCCAGAAAGCAGTTTTTAAAGTAATTAATTCTATTCAGGAGAATCAAGAAAATTAATAAGAAATCATCCATATAGCATGGGAGGTTAAAAGAGAATAGAAATCGGACTTATTAATATTTAATCTCCAGAGGCAGTTCACAGAATTATTAATTGCGTAAATGCAATAACAAGAGTTCTATCTTCTCTGATTTCACATTAGCATCCTCAGGTGCCAAGAATGTCATTTTTCCCTCATATGTAGAACTACCATCAGCACACATAATTGCTTTTATTAGAAATAAAAAGGCCTCAGAAGACAAGATGGGCAAGTCAGTGAAATAGCCAAGAACGTTCATATCACTCATGCTAATGTCACACTCCACCCCTGGGGCAAATGGTTAAAAAATTGAAGCTCAAAGGCATCTAGCAATATCTAGTACTATCTAAGCTAAACAAATACCAGAAGGAGCATAGTGTCTCCTCCTCCTTCCTCAGATTAATCTGATTTACTGCATCCTTTCACAGAAAAGTAACAGTTAAGGTGCAGCCAGTTGTCCTTAACAAATTCTTTTTGTTTTCTTACATTTGGGCTAGGAAAAATGGTTAGGCCAGTGAGAGCAAATAAAAATGAGGAGTTTTCCCCGCGTTTTGTAGGAACAGCTAGGTTGGGATCTCCAGCCAGAACAAGCTGCCCTGAGCAATCCTGGTACAGCCCTGCATGCTCCTAGGTCTACTATAGCCCTTCTTCTGTGTGCTGCAGAAAGAGCTCTTCACTCCCTCCAAGGCTCTCACAAGGTGGGAGCTCTCACAGCCATCCTAGAGCTGATCCAGTCCAGCCATTACAGCAACATTCTCTCCTGGTTGGCTTTGCTCATCTAACAGAAAGGCTACTTTTATTTACCCTTAACGCATAATGTGGAAAAATGAAAGCCTTGATTAACTCTTTGTGCATGGTGCCTATGATGAGAGGAGGGAAGTTAATCGCCTATTTAGGGGGGAATTCAAAGCACACAGATGCTGAAAATGTGCTTTTTGGTTACTGCTTCATAWTCTTTAGTATCAGAGTAAATGCAAGAATAGTAAATGGTAAATAGTAAATACAAGAAAAGGAAAAATAATAATGGAATAATAATAATTATAATCCAGCAGATGCCTTGGCAGCATGAGCTGTTTTAAAAAATATTTCTAAAAAATACTTTTGCTTTTTTACCAGCAATGTCTTTATTTGGATTCCCTCCCACATATCCTACACTGCTTTGTGGCAAATAGCCTTGTTCTACCTATAGCGAGTTCATGCTCCCCAAAGAGGTGCTAAGTGACTCCCTGCCCTTGCTCCTTGCTACTTTGGAAAGCACAGAGCTGTCAGCCCCGCTGCTGCCTCAACACACCTGCAGCTTGACAAAGAATCTCCTCCTCTCCCAGAGCAGACAACACTGATGAAATCATTTCCACAAGAACTTTTGTTTCATTTTCATGATTTCCTTGATTTGATGGAAGACAGGAATGATCACTGCTAGTGTTAACATCTCACTGGAGCCCAGTGTTACAAATCTTTCCGTATACATGAAGTTTTCCTTCAGTGACAGTACTTAGATGAACAAGGAAAATTTCACAAAGTRAAAGAGTACAAGATTAAGTCCATAGTGAGTTCCATAAACACAGTAAATGTATTAAATTCTCTACACACAGTTGTTTGAATCTTCTGTTATTTTTTTTCCGATGGAAATACTGAGCCAGGGCAAATGCAGGACACAAAGATTAATATATAGATTTATCATGGCTATAGTATATAAATGCACATTCTAGATGACTCAAAAATAACGAAACCTAAGACTCAGGAATTCATAATAGGAGAATTTTGATATTTTAAACAGCTCTGCTTTATTTTATAATGTTCCATTACCTCACAAATAATGTAGCTGTCATAACAAATACTAACAGTGATAAGTTGGATGATGTGTAACACTGTAGATACAGCTCAAGTCTTCAGATCTGAATCAACTTTAAACTTAATAGTTCTTGGATTTCTCAGTCCTGGCAAAGACTATTACAGTATTTATTAATTTACAAAGCTAATTTGTACTAAACAGCATATAGTAAAACATAATGATATTTTGACCTGAGCAGATTTCTTTAATACCGTATAAGGATTATATACAGATCAATCTGTGGGGTTACATTTTTACTTGGAACACTCACACAGACCTTATAAGTTTTTCTAGTATCTATAAAAAATGACAAAGAAAAAGTGCCCCATGATTTGCTAGCTGTATACTTTCCACCACTGCTGAAATCAGAGCTGTGCTTCCAGTGAGTTCAGATTCACTGGAAATGTTTCAGGCGAGGTTGGTAGCATTACCATTTATTGTGTTCAAACTGGAACCCCATTTTCAGTTGATTAGGATAGGAAAATTCAGGCTGGAAGAASCCGCTCAGAGCTCAGACCGCTTAGGGCTCTGTCTTAGACAGCTCTTGGAAAACTCCAATGAGAGAGACATTGGAGAGACATTGGAGAGCAACCTGCCCCACTGGCTGACTACCCTTATGGGAGAAAAGTCTTTCGCTTTACCCAGTCTGAACTTTTCAGCTTGTGCTTGCTCTCTTTCTCCCTCACACTGTGCCCCACTGCGTGAAGCTCTTCTCCAGCTCCTTGATGACCACCTGGAAGGCACTGGGTGCATGGTGATGAGGAGTGAGGGGATCTTTTGGTGCCCCCAAAGCTGTTGCTTCTCCAGGCAGAGCAAGCCTAGCTCCCTGGGCCTTTCCTCATGGGGCACATGCTTCACCCCTACCGCTCTGGGGGCCCTTTGCTGAGCTTGCTACAATTTGTCCATGTCTTACCTTCACTGATCAGCCAAAACTGAGTGCAGTACTRCAGACTTAGTGCTGCATAAAGAGGGATGACCCCCTCCCTTGACCTACAAGGCATACCTGTGTCCCCATAGCCCTGCTGCTATTGACTCTGCTACCAGGTACATAACCAGATCAGGTTCAGCTCATTGGCCACCATGTCACACGGGCCCTCTTCAACAGAGCTGTTCTCCAGCTTCTTCTTCCGAGCTTATGACATTGCAGGGCCTCTTTCTTCCTCGGTGCCAGGCAAGGACCTGCCTCTAAGAAGGTTGCTACAGAAGATTCCAGGTAATTAATTTTAACCATTGCTGTGAACAAGGAACAAAGGACAAAGATATCTTTTTCCAAGTTAAAAATATTCCAGGAACATTTTCTTCAAGCAACAGTAATTCCCCASTTCTTGGTATTCAGGGTGTTTTGCCATCTTCCAAAAATACCCCTAAATGTGGCCAAGATGTCTATGAAGCCTATAATGGCTGCAGGAGGTTGAAGGCTAGCACAATTGAAATGCTGGAATGTTTCTGGCAGAACAAACTGTATCATGAAACCAAAATGTTTCATGAGGAGTTGGGTTCCTGCAAAGCTTCAGGGAAGTGCATGCTAGCCTGTTAGCACTGAGCTCTAGCTGGGCAAGCTGTCCTGCGAGCATCCACACCATAAAGCYAGAAAGTGCTTTAGCCTGAGCAAACATCATCCAGAATATGTGCCTGGCACTGGAACTTGGAGGGATATGGTTCAGTTTTCCTAACTACCAAGCGAGTTGGATTTGTTGTGAAATTATCTTTTCCACCTGAYTCCTTTTGTTCCATATACCTGAGGTGTTCCGGTTCCCCAAGAGACCCACTTTTATCACTGTTCAGCTGTAAGAGGCTAGATTTTCTTTGGACTAGAGAAGTGCAATTCTTGAACACAATAAAGGGGTTGTTTGCAGAAATTTGAGTTTCACTGGAAAGAGTTTCACTGTCACTCCAAAATCTGAAATGAAATTGGCAGAGCGTCACTTGAGGTAAGGCCAGTCACCTGGATCTGAGGGAGATCAGTCCAACATCAGTAGAAATAGACAGTACAGATAACACAGATTAGTACTCTGGAATCAGCAAGCTTGCAATGCCAAGTGCTTCAGGGACTGCAGCAAAGTCCTAATTCACAAGGGACAGACACATATAGCTGATGCTGTTGGCTTTTTCAAGGTAACAGAACATTAGTTTGTGCGTTTAGGCACTGGGAACATTTATTTGGGGTGCTGGGAAACAGGTATGCGTAATGTATCCTAGGGGTCTCCTTGCAGAATTATTTTGAGACATCTGCTGCCCTACATTAATAGAAATTTTAGAGTACCAAAATTAAGCTCTCAAAAGCTAGGAAATACCAAAATTCATGCAATTCTTACTCACTTCTCTTGTGGTCMTGTTGTGTTTTACTCCCTTACACCAAAGCATTAATTAGTTCAAGCTATGCAAATTGTTTTAAAGAGCTAAAAAGCCTAGTTTGCAATTTAAAATGGGATCCAGATGCCCTCATCTTTCAGGAGAGAAAGAAAAGCAGTAAGTGGTAACTTKTCTCATGTTACATGGCATGCATCCAAGTTGAACTTGCATATAAAAATATACTCATGAGTTCATTGTTCTGAACTTACAGCCAAATGTCCTGTTTGTCTTCTGTTTAGTTCGAAAGTTTTGTGACTAGGCTGTATAAAACATACTTTAAAAAAAAAACAGTAACAGTAACTAGCGAAATCTAAATAATATAATGATTTATTTCTTTGTTCACCCCAGCCATTGCACARCATTTGGATCTTCTGATAGAATTAATTTGAAAATCGCCTAATTATTCATTTATTTCTCCATTCCCATAGAAACTCTGACAGCAATGATTCATTTCTAAGAATTACTAACTCTGACCATGCAACTCATACCATTCTTCTCTACAAAACTCTGATAGAAAGCACATTGCCTTGCAACAAAATCTCACTTTAGGCTAGATTATCTATTTTTCTTCAACAGCTTTACTTTCTTGGAAATGATTGGCCTTGCTTTTTCATCACAGGTGATTTGGYCAGGAGTGGAAAGAATTGGATTTTCTTTGCCAAGTTGAAGGCTTTAGGGGTAGATGCAACCCTGCTATAAGTGGGGAGGAATCACGCAGTTTTGCACAACAACTGCAACATAATCCACAAGAACAACAACAGATCAGGTAGCATTAAATGGGGTCTAAGACCCTGGCAGTTGCTCACACGATCCAGGCTGGTTCAGAGTGACTCCCACAGAATACCAGAAAAATGAATGAAAATGACAGCTAACACAGAAGTGTCGGTCATAAAACACAAAACAAACAAATTTGCCCTGTACAAATGACCRTGCATATTTGTCATTTCTCTGTGAGCTTCAGCTCCTCTCAGTACTTTGCTGCGATGCTCAGACCATCAATAAAGGTGAGGTTTGTGGTAATTCTGATGGTATTCRCATGCTGAAAAACTTGCTCAGTAATGCTACCTAAAAACATCAGCTCTGTTGCACCACAGGGCAGCTGATGAACAGTACTTATAGTCTCAGCAACAAACAGATAGCTAAACAAAGCCAATGCAGTGAAAGTTTCTTCTGGCAGGAAGAGATGACAGCAAGTCATAAGGGTAGTGCAATCTCCAGAAGTGTAACACAAACATAGAAAAAGCTACATCATCTCCATCATATTCTGTAGCCCTTTTCTCTCCTAAGGGTGCTGTAGCAAGAGTAGCTTAATGGTACACAACACACAATTGAACACTGGCTCTTTTATCTCCCCAGGTTTGTAAATCATTTGTTGACAGAGAAAGGGATGCAGAAAGCACTGCACAATTGCTGTCTGCCAAGTGACAGGAACAGGTTGCCCAGAGAGGTTGTGGAGTCTCCTTCTTTGGAGATCTTTAAAACCCGCTTGGAYGCAGCCCTGTGCCACGTGCTCTAGGTGACCCTGCGTGWGCAGGGGGGTTGGACTCGATGACCTCTGAGGTCCCTTCCAACCTTCGGCATTCTATGATTCTATGATTATAAAGTTGTTCTGAAGAGCAGCTCTGCATGTGATATCCATAAAGAAACATTTAGAAGTTTAAAATGGCTTCTAGGTGAAGTTAAGAATCTTGAATTATCTTGAATTTCCAGATTTCACCAGAGACAGTGGGCTCTTTGGATGACAGAAGGAAATGTTGCATAGGTCAAATAATCCCTTTTTTGCTGCCTGGCTAGAAAACAGGCACTAGGTTTTGATGGCACTTCTTTGTAAAGCAGTGGGGTAGTCCTCTTCTAATCTCATGACGTCAAATGACTGGATGTATGGAAGCTTCGACGGATTCAGTTTGAAATAACTTCAAAAAAAATTCAATTCAAAAATTCAATTTCATAAAAAGAAAACACACAAAAAGTACAAAATCTGTTTTAAAGTTGTTATTTGTAATGACACTCATTTAGGAATGCTATATGTAAGTATTTTTTACCTATGTTAAAACATAGTTACAGCTGTCATAGGAAAATGCAAGATACTTGTTGGGTAATAAAAGATTAATAAAGCATATATGTGCAGTAGAAATTTAAGATACAGGTATAATAGAAATGAAAATGACATTTGCAGGAATTTCTCCCATTTTTGAAATCTGTACATCTAGTCAGATTGGCAGCTCTCAGTTTACACAGCAACCCACGTTTTTTGGTGGGAGCGATCTATGAGTAATTGTCAGCAGAGCAAGAAAAGGATTCTTAATGAATCTCATTAATGAACATGAAAACGAGTGTATACCAAGCACAATGGGTTCCTAATGAGCTTCTACATCTCTGTGTGCACTGATAGTCAGACTAACAAGTATCTTCAAGAAGTATCTTCAACATCAAGAGCAGAACTAAGCAGTGAACTCTGCTTCTTTTACGAATGATGCATAGGAATATTTTAGAGTAGATTTTGGTCTTGCTATTATTAGTTATTAMTAATATATCACTTAGGTGTGCAAGATAATCTATAACAGGCAGAGTTTGTCAAACACAGCATAATTCCTGTCACATGATGCTGAAAGTACAGAAGCAGTGACAGCTTCAGTGCAGCAAAAATAATTGAAAAAGACGTCATTTTGGTTCTACAGATTACATACTATCGTATCATTCTGGCAGTCACAGCAGGAATTGGTCATGCAAAAGGAAAGTATTTTCATTTAATGACCAAATGCAGAAAGGAAAAACCCTTTGGGGCAAAAATGTTTCATCCTGATGTAGCAGGAAATAGTAATATCCAAGTTGGAAATATAATTTAAAGCAGAAATACTGTAATTTCAGTATTAGTAGTGTAATTTAAACCCCTCACAGACTGCAGGTACTGCTTTTAGCTATGGTTAAATCTAGGAGATAAAACAGAGGAAGATAAAACGGAGAGTAGGCGACTATGAACACAGGCTATCTAATCAGTGACATGGTGAATTGATGTGGCAGTTTCTACTCTGCCTTAAAATCCAAAGTCATGGTGACTGAGGCACCAGAAAAAAAAAAAAAAAAAAGGTGCTATAGACTGTAAATATGGCATTTTTTTTTTGTCTAGAACATTAGCTGCCTAGCTATTCTGCTGCTAATCTATTACAGTATACCTATTACAGTGCTGAGGAACATTTCTAGTTCCTGAAATTTGTTCATCTGCATTGTTAATTTATTAGAACAATTTTTGGCAAGTCTTTTGCACGTCCCAGCATCATAATTTGCAGGTATGGTCTGGGGGTTAKCACAGACCAGATCATTCCCAAGTGGCAGCCTTCGTGCAGCCAGTTTGGTTTAGRAGAAATGAAGAAATGTGGTAGCATGGATGTGTGCCATCGCATGCCAGCTGCTCTGTGCTGAAAGTCATCCTGAGTATGACTAGTTTACTAGTACAGATGCAGCTCTTGAATCTCATAAGCAGTGAGCTGGCTAGGAAGATGTCGGCCCAGACGAAGAAGCTGCACTTCAATTTCCTCTTTCTTGCCATCTCTGATTTCTCAGGAGGTCAAAGCTATAATGAACAATATGTTCCATCTCTTCAACTTGTACTGTCCAATGTTGCCATTGGAAGTCAATACACTAATCATTTACAACTTAAATTAAGTAAATATATTTGACTGGACAACACCTCTGGAATAGTTTGGACTTAACAGCTGGTAGTCAGCTGAAGAGAAAGTAGAGGACAATAAGGCCATGCCTTTTTGCATGTTTTTTATATCAAGCCTACATCTGTCTAAGTCTCTCACACATAATTGGAATTAAATATAATACACTGACACAACTGATGAGAGAAATTGTTCACTGAATATGGTGTCAGTTTTGTGCAGGAAAAAAATGGGTATGGCCAGTGTCTGAGTTCAGTGTGTTCCATGGGTTCAGTACAAATTGACCCTTTATATGGTTAGTTCATGTGATTCAGCTAGAGTAGCCTGATAGAGCATGAGAAATCCAAGGTTCAAGCTACCCAAGACAGTCATTGCTGTTGCACTGTGAAAACGGACTAAAATCATGGCAAGGTTTGCACTGCCCAGCCAATCAGGATTGTGTATATGTCATCTGTTCATGGTTTACAACGTTTTACAACTTACTATACCAACAGATTTTTTAGTAGCAGGTTTAGCCAAATAAATATTTCTCCTTCTCTGCATGGTCTAAAATCTATAGACTTTCTTTTCAAAAGGAATGTGTGCATTTTGTTACTTATATACCAGATTGTAGGCATCTCAGAGTAGGCCACTRAAATATTTTTTGCCAAGGATGCATTATGTTAAAGATATGTGAAGATGGAAAGTGACAACCATTTTGTGACGGATGTCCTCACAGAGTCATGAAACCAGTGATCTGCAAGAGGAACTAATTACCTTTCCATATAAATTATTGCCTCTCTCTCCATTAATGTTGCAGTCCACAGAATTCACAGAATTCACAGAATATTTAAGGTTGGAAGGGACCTCTACAGATCATCTAGTCCAACCTTCCTGCTCAAGCAGGCACACCTASAGCATGTGGCACAGGGYGGCATCCAGGCRGGTTTTGAAGACCTCCAGAGWAGGAGACTCCACAACCTCCCTGGGCAGCCTGKTCCACTGCTCTGTCACCCTAACAGTAAAGAAGTTGCTCCTCACCTGGAGACRGAACTTCTTGTGTTTCAGCTTGTGGCCATTACCCCTCGTCCTATCGCTGGCCACCAGTGAGAACAGCYTGTCCCCTTCCTCCCTGCATTCTCCCTTCCTGAACTTATACATATTAATCAKATCCCCTCTGAGCCKTCTCTTCTCCAGAGAAAACAGGCCCAGCTCACTCAGCCTCTCTTCATACGAGAGATGTTCCATTCCCTTAATCATCCTGGTTGCCCTTCTCTGGACCCTTTCCAGAAGCTCCACGTCCTTCCTATACTGGGGTGCCCAGAACTGAACACAGTACTCCAGGTGCGGCCTCACCAGAGCTGAGTAGAGGGGCAGAATCACCTCCCTTGACCTGCTGGCAACACTCCTCCTGATGCAGGCCAGGATCCCATTGGCCTTCTTGGCCACGAGGGCACACTGCTCACTCATGGTTAACTTAGTGTCAACCAGGACTCCCAGGTCCCTCTCGGTGGAGGTGCTTTCCAGCAGGTCAACCCCTAATCTGTACTGAAAACATTGAACTGTAGATCTCAAATTACAGGCAGAAAGGAAAACTAGCGGCAGAATACAAAGTTGGGATTTAGCCTGCTGCTTCATCCAAAATAGTCTAATTGAGTATATACCAGTCTTAAGACCTTCAAAACATACAGTCTCCAAGCCTCACACAAAGGTCAGGTGAAAAAGGGAATCTAAGGGAGAATGGGGTATTACTACCTAATTATCACCTCGGATGTTCTTAATTTCAGTGAGCTGTTGTCTTGTATTTTGTAATTGTGTACAAACCTTAAAGGGATGAGAGCAAACAGGAATGCTGGTAGCACTTGTGGAGGGTAATAAGAGATAAATGTAATAGACAAGGATGAAAAATGCTGAAAACAGGCAAGGCGAGGCAGACAAGAGTGAAATAGTGGAAASAGCGGACAACATAGCAGTCACACAGTTTCCTTTACATCTGGAAGGAAAGACTGTTGAATACCTTTGAAGGAAACATCCATGGCTGCAGAGCAGCAGAGAAGCTGATCTACAAGGATAGATGTAGCAAGGATCTTTAGGAAAGTCTAGCTGCAGGGTTGTTAAATCCAGTGCCTAGACTCTCCTTTGACTCATGTTGATTCTTGGCAAACGCTTAGCATAAGTTTGGAGGCAAGAAAGGAGAGGACTTCAAACATCAATGCCCATGCTTGAAGGCTCAGCATGGCTGCCCTATAAAACAAAATAATAGAGAAAGAGCTGCTTTAAAAGTAGAGCTTACATTTGCTCATTTTAATCCTTTCGTCTCTCACTTCATCTTTTCCAATTAGTAGAGATAGATCAGATACATGAGGAAAGATTTTGGGGCTGGAACTAATAACTTTAGCTTGCCAAATAGGTCAAGACAAAGGCTTTTTTAGACATGTTGTAAATATAGCATTACTGCAAATAAATCCCAAAAAGGGCTTTTKGGGTTATTTTCCTCTATCTATCCCCATCCCCTCCCATCCACGTAGCAACACACTGCATGTTTGCTTTCCCTGTAGCCATGGCTGCATACACTGCCCAGCAACAGCCAAGTGGCAGGAAGCTTTCCCTGGATGTCCCCACGACAAGGCATTGTGGGGCAGCAGGAATGTGCAGCGAAATGCAGCAGCATCTCGGGGTGGCCACAATGGTTATCGTATTTTCAGAGCACTGCAGAGGGTTACCACAGCRGGGTCACTGTGTCACTGATTACCGCATGAGGTAGAAAATGACTAGTCAGTAAATTGTTTGTACTCCAGCATAAACAAAGCCACATTTTCACTTAGCATATTCCCTGAAGTCTCTAATTGTTCCTCTCCAGTTTTTTACTAGAATAAACACTTTTATTAGTATGTAAAAGAAACAATCTGTCTTTGGGTGTGCTTTTTATTTTCTTCCAAGTGCTGTCTACAGGGATGAGTTAGTCTGATCCAGAGTTGAGCAGTGCCCTCATTTGCAATAGGGCAACCCCACAGAATCTTTGATTTCCYCACCCATTCAGGACTGGAATAAATTATTCCAAAAGGTCCACCCTCTCCTTCTATTTTTTTTTCCAGTGGTGTGAGAGAAGTGGGATTTGAAGTGGACAGAGCTCACTTGATCTTTTTGAACTTTGAGACTGAAAGAATAAACTCACTCATTATGGGAGTCCATATAAATAAGAATATGAGAATTAAGAAACAGTTGCTTGATGGCATAAGATTTGTCTCCAGTGTTTTTTTTCCATTGATGCACAGAGACAGCAACACTGGTCAATAGTATAGCTAATATTTTGCTGATGACTCACAGCATGTGTCTGGCGAGAAGGGTGTCAGGATCATTACATATCCTTGCAGGTGATCAGTGCAGGAGTTTTCACAGCTAGGATTGTGGACTGATGGGGAGGGGATCACATCTTCGCGAACAAAAGTTAGCTATACCTTAAGATCAAATAGCCCCATGACATGCTAATTAAAAATCTAATTTATCTTAAAACTTTCATCTTATTTCTAATGTAAGAGCCAGCATTTTCTTATTTATATCCACTACTACTCGATAATTTGAACTCTATGTAAAATGCTAGTRGAACTGATTTACTGTTATAATAAAACCTGTTAATATGCTACATCAGTCTTCCTACTAATAGTAAACAGGAAAGCTTCTCTCTCATCCCATTGGAATTGAGGACCAAATGCAACTTCATGGTTTCCTCTTTGCATTCCTCTTTTATTTTGTCATTGCTCCTTTTTTTTTTAATAGTGAACCACAGAGTTTAACTAAAATAATTTTATAAGTGAGGAAAGTTTCTGTAAATGCTTTTACAAGACTTTGCATCATCCCTCCCAATTACCCAGGTGTAGCCCTACTAACATTACAAGAGAAGTCTAAGGTAACTGAAAAGCAAAATCAATGTTTGAAAAATAATCAATTCACCACTTCTGTTTTGCTTGGATTCCATTTCTCTTTGTGTTTGTGATAGGATTGATTATACCCCTGCGGAAGGAGAGTTACAGGTTGGGATGGGATAAATTATATGCAGCATCTGTTCACAAAATGATGCCAATATAGACAACAAGGTGGGATTATAACCTTTTATATGCATATTCTTCACGGTGGTACCTGAAGTCTCCTATGGGGCTGTTTCCTCCATTTGACCAATACCGAATACAGCATAGATTAGGTGGTTTTACATGCACAAAGATCCATAAGAATCCASTTGCTGCTTTCTGAAGAAATTCATCATGAGGTAAAGTAGGTAAGTATGAAGCATAAATAAAAGAGAAACATAAAACTCTGCCCCTTGTTTTCATATGGGTGTTTGGAGGTAGATGCATTTTTTTTTTAAGTAACTATATCAGGGCTCTTGCCTGTGGACTATTATTGTCCACAGGGATTCCCATCTGTCTCAGATGCATACAGGGAAGAAACCACATTCATCATTATTGATTACTTTWGGTCTTGAAGGGCTTTGTGATGGAAAGGCCGATGTCAGCATAAGACAATAGGTATGGTGAGACCTTCCCTAGGCTGCTTTGTTGAGGCTCAATGGGGGCCTCAGGCATTTTGTGTATATGTCTAAACCAGACATCAGTCAGAAGCCTGCCGTGTCTATGGCATACAAAAAGCTGGTATCTCAATGCATTAGAGAATTTCACAGCCAGGGTCAAGTTTACTTTGAAAACTACGTTTTGAAGGGTTAGGTTGCCTTAGGTTTTTAACATAAAGGTCAGGACTGTTCATTTCTAGGCCTCAGTTCATCTTAAAAATGAAGATAGGAACCAGAGCTAAGTATTGCAACTGAGACTTTTAAATTATGTACTCCCACTGACTGTAAATTACCCGTACTCACTGCTTGGATGTAAATCTTTCCAGTAAAAACACTWGGCAAAGCTACTTCTGTTGAGACAACCCACAAAACTTAAGTCTATAGGAACAACTTGAGGCTATAGAAAGATGATGTAGAAACAGCCATAGCTAGATTCCTTGCATTGTAAACTCATGCAAAATCAGAGTTAAAAGGCTCCAGCCTTTGGCTTGCAAAGTGATTACAAAATGTCATTCCAATTTGGGGGAGGCAAAGTGAATGAGAAGTGGGATTAAAAGATAGAATATATGAAAAAAATAATCAGGTAGATTTCTCCCATATACTGCAGGGGGGGAGGGGTTAACATTGTTCTTTTTATACACAAGTATAGCTACCACGTTTACCAGTATTTGATTTTGTAATCAATGAAGTTTTTTTACTGTTTTCTTCTTTCTGATTCTGATTTTTTTATGAAATTGAAACATGCAATTATGAAATTTCAGTTTTAGGCAATAGAAATCTTAAAAGGAGATCCAATTGCAGTAAATACTAAGTGATAACTCAGCTGAAGACCTGAGTTATCTCTACAGAGAAACACTGCTCTAATTCTTATACACTTCTGCATTATCAACCTTTGATTGTGTGAGTTTCTAACAACACAGACACTAGAGGAAAGTGGAAAAAGAGAGAAAACTGAAGATGGGTTTGCATTTGGAGTTGATGATCCTGAAGGTCTTTTCCAGCCTTAATGATCCTATGATTCTGTGGTAACCTAAGGACATGCTTTAGGCCTATCTGTGTCAGACAACTAAAAAACTTGTCTGTGGACTAAAACAAGCTTTCAGTTGAGAGGAAAAATGTGCCTGCTAGAGACAGCTTTTGTAGTAAAAGTGTGCTTTTTCTGCACATTTCACTTTCCAAAATTAATTTCTAAATTCTGTCAGTTCACTAAAAAAAGTCTAGCTTCTGAAGACTGCCTCCATCATCACCAGATGATTGCAAAAACAGAAGCAACGAGTATTTTATTAACATGATGCAAATTCCTCCGTGATTCAAATTCACTGCAGCTGGATTCATCAAATGTTATAAAGGCTTACTCATAGACTCACCAGCAGCTTTCCCATACTAGGGATGACTTGAACACTGTGGGACAGACTTAGACCTGCACTGTCCTMCCATTCAGATCAGGGATGCTTCTGCTGCTCAGCAGACAAAGTAGGGTTTTTCATAGCAGGGAATTTCAGAGGTAGTCAGTAGCCATTTCATAGTGTCCACCACAAGGTCATTTCCTTTGTGACAGTCACTATCTAAACAATGTTAGTCTGAGTACTTCTGATTAAATAAACTTGAAAGTAGTAGCCAAAGTAATATAAGCAATGAGCTATTGCTCAGGTTTTAAGTTTAGTCTTTTCACATCAGGTATCCTGAAGTGTTTTGCACTACTATCACCATGAAGCTGTGTTGGAAGACCAATGAAGATAAAGACTCGGGGTAGTATTTCTATCAAAGATGTCTTCAGGAATGCTACTTCTTGTAGTAATAGCTATGGCAGAAATTGTACACAGTAACTGAAATCCAGTTTGGGCAGAATTTAAAAAGCCGAA
The DNA here is from genome assembly GCF_003342845.1 of Nothoprocta perdicaria. Taxonomy (NCBI): domain Eukaryota; kingdom Metazoa; phylum Chordata; class Aves; order Tinamiformes; family Tinamidae; genus Nothoprocta; species Nothoprocta perdicaria. The sequence goes on from NW_020454738.1 coordinate 204,510, forward strand.
TGCAAGGAAGGCACTTGTACTAAACCAAATCTGTCTAAACCCATCATTTCTGAGTTGTCTGTAATCATAGCTATTTTTGCAAATATGCATATCCCAAAGCCATCTTGGCTCTGCAGAGCACTTCAGTGCCTTGGGATTCACAAGCTGTCATGTCACTCCAAGTAGAGTGAAACTATGTTTGCATTAGGAAATGAAACAGTGCCTGGGAACGTTTCTGGCAGCTGGAATACTTTTGTCTATACTAATAAACTCTGAGAACGAGCCAGGGGGTTGGCCCATGTCAACCAGCCTTCTCCCAAGCAACTCCTGAGCACAGTTTAAGAACTGGAGGGTCTCAGAGACCTTTCCCAGAAGACAGCATGCACACAGTCACCCAGCTGTGAGGGTGACAAAAATTTACTTACATAGATGCCAATGCTGTGACAGTTGACTTCAGCTCTCAAGAACAACCTTGACCTTCTTCATTTATTAACAYAGATGTAGCTGAAAAGAGCCCAGTCCAGTATATTACTGGACATCCCTAATGATCCAACAGTCCTGTTCACCATACAGTACACACCAGTGCACTCAAGCTGTGTCACTATGCAGGAAGGAATGCTAGATGAAGTCAGAGAAAAAGGATGTAAAAAAGTGCCTGCATTTAGCCTATCACCTACAGTGCTCCCATGGTTTGGTGAGTGGTCTTGAGTTCTTGCTCCTGCTGTCAGACTGATTGTGTATTTTTTATCTAATGACTCTTTAATGGATATACAACATCCAGGAGGTGGAACAGGAAAAGAGTAGTAATTGTGTCATGACACAACAATAAATTCTATGAAGTTCTATTTCCATTTCAAGTGAAGAATTTTTAACAATATTTATGAAGAACAAACTTCATACATGTCAATGACTAAGGACACTACATTTGAAAAAATATAGATGAATCAAAATTATTTTTTAAGAATTGCAAACATCCAGGAAAAAATATTAGCTAGTCTGCCTGACAATAAACCAAGTCCGATATATGCAGACTAGAGCTGGATAAAATTTGAAAAATAATTCATATAGTCTCAAAAATACAGATACATATCAACCAAAGCTAGCACTAAATCAATGCTAATTCAGCAAATCAGTACAAAGTATATATTTAACCTGGAATTAAGTTTATTCAGGTTTTCATTTTTAAATGAAAAAGATGAAACAAAACAAACAAAAAAAAAAAGATGAGGATTGTTCAAATAAAAAAAAATTAACCACTGTACATCTTTCTTTTAAATATATTAATATAGTTTAGTGTGAAATTTGAAACTTGTATGCCAGGTTCTTTTTGGAAGACTTGAAGTTCCCCAATCCAAAAATATGTAATCACTCTTCAGTCAAGCGTATGTTTGAATCAGTGTTTTGTTTGTTTGTTTGTTTCGCTTTTAATATGCATTTCAATTTCCCACCTTTGATAAGATTCAGGTCCAAACATGTTCATTTTAAAATTATTAAAATGGTTTTGTGACAAGATRGTGCTGGTAGATACAAAAGATGAAAAAATACTTTGTAGGAGAGATTCTGTGATTTTAACTTTCTGTTGAAGTTAAATATAAGTGAAAAAAAGAAGCTTTTCCAACCGGTTATCTGGAATATTGCTARCATTGTAATAATAATGCTTGAGTTATTCCAGTGTAAAAACAGAGTGAAAGTCTAGCTGTACTCCAAGACAATTCAATAATTGTCAGTGAGAACAACAGAATTGATTTTGCTGAGTTTACCTCATGGTAAAATTGAAGTACTTTATCTTCACTGAGATTTTTCCAATGTTATGGAAAAGTAGATTATCTACCCTGAAGTAGAAATGTGTCTTTTTCAGTAGAAGTATTACTTCTCTTTTTTAGACTATTGTGAGTTCTCAAGTTATACATCCTTTCCCATGCTTTACCAGCAWTATACTGATTGCTACATAAAGTTACTCTTCTTTTTTTTTCAGTTGTCACTATCTTTTGAAGATTATGCAACTTAAAAKAGTTAAGCTAACCTTTAGTTTGACCTTTGTAAGTCATCAAAACATTCTTGGAAGCAGCAGTACTTGAGGATTGATGAAGATGTGATTTTTAGGCATATTTTAAATAGTATGTGAAAACTGATGGCAAGTTTCTCCCTTGTGGAGATTAAATTCCCTTTCCCACACAATATTTTATAACATTTTTAATCTTTGAAAAGAGAAGATTTTCTACTGTTTATGAAATGAGCAACCCAAGTAAGCAAAAAAGCATTAGTTAGCGATTAGTTTCCTCATCGGTTTGACATGTACTAAACTCTACAGTGATGGATTGTTTACTCAGGAATTCAGATATTATATCCTCTCAAAGGCATCCTAGAGACACAGTTGCAGAGATGAATACAACTTAAAAGTATGAGGTAACAGATCTTTGGAAAGGATAATTTATTTATTAAAACTGGAGCTTTCATCTATTTAACAAGCCCTAGCTGTTAAATAGTTCCTAGCTTGGAACTAGCTGAAACTCTGAACAAATCAAACTGAAGGGACAGCCACAGCCAGGGCAAGGAGCGAATTCATTTGAAATCCTGAATATTTTGTCCACATAGACAAACAAATTGCAGATTGAACATCAGATATCGGGTAATCAGGGTGTACTCATGAAAAGAAAAAAAAACTCTCTTAGCTTTTGTCCTGTGTACAGGGATTTGACAGGAAGGGAGTGGCCCTTTATAAAGTGGTGATCTGGAACTGTGGACGTGGTGGAAGGAGGCTGGCAAGAAACGCAGACTGATGTCATTGCTGTCTGACAACAACTGCCTGGCTCTGCTTGGTATTTCTTGTTGGATTGACAATGTTCCATTTGTCACCATTCCCTGGATTCCTATAGTGCAGCAACAAACATACACAAAAATAGTTTTCTGATAGCACATGTTTAACCTTACAGTGTACTGAGCCTGGATGTCCTATTTTGTCTTATTCTAGTGTTATTGATATTATGTAGTATCAATATTAGGTAAACAGTAAATGTCCCATCGCTACGTGTGAATTTAAAGGACTTTCAAGACCATTAAGCATTTTAAGCCTTTATACACAGACCTTTTCAGCAAAACAGAAGATAGCCAAGAGTCATGTTTCAAATGGTGCCTAAAGAATGATTTGTGCCGGAAAATCACAGTTCCCAAATTCTGTGTTGATCTCAGAAATTCTAACAAAATTCTCTTATTCAACCATAATTGGACATAGAACTGGGACAACAACTGGGAAACTTCTTGCAACACATGCTATGTAAGAGATGAGATAACAAAGATTGTGATTTCTTCTGGTCTCCCAAGCTATGAAGCTCTTTGTAAAATTTATATGGATAGTAAAGTTGAGATTGAGATTGTACAGCTATTATTATACATCCCTGCTTGCCTTATAGCAAAATACAATATTGCAGCTCAGAGAATTGGCAGAATTTGCACTTTTCTAGACTCCCATTTCTCTTCTGCAGGAAGAGAAAATATCTCGGGGTGAATCTTACCTACACTGAACAGAAGATGTCTTAAAAAAACACAGGGGAATCATCTTTCATTTCTCCTCTAATACTGAAGCATTTAGGTGATAAAATGAAAAAGCAGCAGTACAAGATTATCAAGTATTGTTACTTAAAACRTGCTTCCTTGTAGTCTCCATGCTATGTCCATACTTAAGAGATTAACAGCAGAATCCTCCTTCCTTATCTTTCCTTCTTTAAGAAATATCTTTCTAAGCCATCTGTAGCTTCAAGAAAAGTCTAATTCCCAAGCTAAGAATTCTGATGATATGAGTGAAATAAAAGAAAGCTTATCATTTTTAAGGCCAACTTCAACCAACTCCTCTTTTTTTTTAACATCTAGCAAATATATAAACAAGATAACACTTCAACCAGGAAGACATAATTTCCATTTTTTCATCCAGCTTTCTGCAGGCAGAGTCAATTATGTTCACTGGAATTTGACAGTTTGCATATGAACCATGGAATAAGGCTATTTCTCTGTGTTGTTCTTCTTCGTTATAGTTATAGCACCTATATTACAGATTCACAGATTCACAGAATATTTAAGGTTGGAAGGGACCTCTACAGATCATCTAGTCCAACCTTCCTGCTCAAGCAGGCACACCTAGAGCATGTGGCACAGGGTGGCATCCAGGCGGGTTTTGAAGACCTCCAGAGTAGGAGACTCCACAACCTCCCTGGGCAGCCTGTTCCACTGCTCTGTCACCCTCACAGTAAAGAAGTTGCTCCTCACCTGGAGACGGAACTTCTTATGCTTCAGCTTGTGGCCATTACCTCTCGTCCTGTCGCTGGCCACCAGTGAGAACAGCTTGTCCCCTTCCTCCCTGCATTCTCCCTTCCTGAACTTATACATATTAATCATATCCCCTCTGAGCCGTCTCTTCTCCAGAGAAAACAGGCCCAGCTCACTCAGCCTCTCAATTTTTTTTTCGTTTGCTCGGGCTCCTGCTGCCCTCCCTCCGGTGCCTCGGGCGCTCGGCATCCCTGCAGCTCCCGCCCGACTGCCGCGAGTCGGCCGAGGCCGAGCGCCGCTCCTTGCGTCTGTTTTCCTCCTGCCAATGATGGCTGAGTTCTTCCATGTGCACACCGATCACATCCCGAATCACCTCCGTGTAGGACTTCTTTGTGATATGGACGTTCTTGGCCCTGTATGACTGACGCCGCCTCTTGTAGTCGCGCATTTCGGCCAGAATCTCCAGGTGGGATTTAGGGCCTTTCTGACTATCATCTTGGGTGATCTTTGCAGCTAAGTCCACGAAGAGATCGCTGTCATTTTCCGTGATTTGGGATATTACAAACACAAGACTTGGTTAACAGTTCCTACTTCTTTGCTGCCCATTGCCTCCACTACATTAATGTTCAATTTGGGTCCCAGTTTCTACAGGAAGTTCTTCACCTAAATTTGTTCACTAATATCAGGTCCTTTTTTAATCACTATACTAGGACCTAAAAGATGTACACAGTTCAGGATATTCTTTCTTCCTTTATTTCCAGGGGTGTTAAAACTTTTAAAGATGATGGATGTGCTCAGTGTCTTTGAAAACTTAAAGAGCAAATGACAATATATGTCTAATTTTAAAACTGAGATACTTGTATTTGAAAATCCTGGGCTAGAAATTTGCAATATATGCACCCTGCTGTAAAAGGCTCACAGTGAAATTCTAGAGGCAGGTAAGTTTTTCCTCAGGTTCTATTAAAACAGAACAAGCAAGTTACTGTCATTGCTGCAGTAGGAAATTAATTCAGCTTTAGGTGGGAGTAATTGGGCTTGGCAAGAATTCCATTAGTGCTGAGTAAGTGGACAGCTTGAAAAGTGGTGTAAACTATCTTTACTACTTTATAAAACTGTAGCTTTTTTTGCTGAAATGCTTCCTTCTCCATTCTTATCATCCTGTGCTCCAGAGATAACAATGAAGTGAGAAAATAAAAAACAAAGAAGTTTGGTTTTTTTTGCACAGATTTGTCTGTAGCTAGTTAGTAGCATAACCAGGTAGTCGCCTCAGTAGGTCAGATGCTCACAGTGTCTGCAGAATAATTTCTCATTTAGAGAAACTTTCACATCTATTGGGAAACTGGGAATTATTCCTAACACATCAAAGGTGGAGTATCAAGAAGTTGGAGGAAGCAGGACTGTCAAAAGTAATTTGCGGTAGTTGGACAACAAAGAGTATGCAAGCACTGCCGCTGTGCTGAAACAAGGGCTGATGTTTAATCCTACCCCTATGGAGCAAGTGGAGCCAGTCCTTGCCAAAACAAAGTTGCTCTGGCTTCAGCTGTCCTCCTAGTCTAGCACCAGTCCTCATGGAGCCGTGGGACCCCAAGGGAGCTATTCACCTCATCCTGTATGTAAACTTCTCCCAAAGCTACCTGCCATGGCATCTGGACCAAGGGGCACATGTCTTGTGACTGTGTGTCAGATGAAGAGTTTGGTATATGACTTGCTCAGGGATATTGGATTCATCAACATCAGTTATTCCAAGGTCGCAACAAACTCTATGAGCATAAATAGTCTCCATGAGGCAAGCTGGAATGGGAACCCAGTGTAATGGCTCTTCAAAGACTCTGCTGGGTGTACTGGGAGATTGTGCATGCACAGGGAGCTCCCATGTGAGTAGTCCACATGGTGTAACTCCACAGCCTATTTTGCTAAGCAGGAACTTCCTTTTGCAGCCCTACCCTAAGAGTATCGCATGGAGCAGATAGTTTTGTCTATCCACTACCTATGACCTTTCTTCTTAGTGTGAATGTAGAACTCTGAAGTCACCACAGTGATCAATACAGTATAACTGAGCAATTTAAATACATATCTATTCCAGATGAGTGAATTTAAAAATGTTCTTGTGACCTTTCTCAAATGTCGTTCTTTATCATCGTCAAGTAGAATTCCAGGCAGTTTAATCAGAGAAAGATTTGGAGGAGTGATGGATGAGTTTGTGAGTTGTTAYTACTTTTTCTAGCTTTTGAATCTTTGTGAGCAATGATAAGATTCCCAGATGTCTGACCAAACCAGAAATTTGCTCCCCTTCACTGCATTGTCCTTGCCACACTAAATAACCTGCAAGTGTCTTTGTTTTATTCCAGTCCAGTGGCAAACATCTCATCTTGTCATGCAAAGCACAAGAAGGTAGGCAAGCAAGACAATAAAGGAGACAAGTTTCTCTGCCTGCCTGAGTTCAGACGCAGATAATGCATGTAGTTCTCCCCAGAACATGATCCAAGAGGGCACTGAGGTAAAGCAGTTTGGCAGGTGGTGGAACTGCAGTGATGTAAAGCAAACACAACACTTGCAATTTCAGCTTGTGCTTGCGAGCATGGGCATCATGGTTATGCCCCTCCATGTCAGGAGGTACTCCCGATCCTGAGCATTCTTCACTTAGCAAAGACAAAGAGCAGAAACTGAAATGCAAGTTAGAAGTCAATTGCTGTAACAGCCCTTTGTATAGACAAACTCCCAAAGACATCCTCTATCTGTCTTCATTGGGGAGATGAACAAAGCCAATCCCAGCCACGATTTCACCCCACACTCAAACAGCCACCAACGCTTTGCCTATCATGCAGCTCTCAGACAGATATTCTCTTGTTTGATCCTACAGACCTTAGAGACAGATTTCAGGCAGATAACTAACAATGATGTGAAGGGGCTTCAACTGCATCTTCTTTTTTTTCATTTTCTTTTTTTCTTTTCACTTAACTCTGAATCTCAGACTTGCTAGGTATTCCCAGGTAGAAGTAATCTAGGAGACAATACAGACTTCTTTTTGTTGCTGCTATTAAAGGTAGACAGGAAATGATTGCTGGGAACAGCATTATTATTTAAAGATAATGCTAAGAAGAGTCTGCCATGTAAATTTTGTTCTGATCATGTCAATCAGTCCTACACTAGCAGAGAAATCCTGGGAGTTTTTGTTTGTGCCATCTCTTTCAGGAACACTACTCTTGTACAGTATGTTCCCCGTGTGCTTTGTTACTATAATCATAGTTATATTTAGCTGAATACAAATTAGGGAAAGAAAGTGTTTACCTCATTGGCCATGTTCCCTTTTGAGAGAAGGAAAAGCCATGGCACACATTTCATCTTGTCATACAAAGCACAGGAAGGTAGGTAAGCAAGATAGTAAAGGAAAGAAACAGTAAACAAAAATGTTTATAAAAGCCTTCAATAGAAAAATTAGTGTGATTCAATACCATATATATGACAACCTTTTCACTAAAGAGACTCACAATGAAGCTAGTGGCTCTGAATGAATAGCAGCAATTTTGCTGAGATACAGAAGAAAAAACACTATAGAATAATGCTAATGACGTTCTAAAGGCACACGTCTTAAGGAAACAATTATATATGAGGGACTAAGCTAAATTGAGTAAGTATATTATGTTACTGTAGGTATTCCATGAATAAAGAGTTGTTTTAGAGTTTGTGTTGTTTTAATGCATTATGGCTCTGTTATCAACCTAAGTTGGAAAACCTGTGGAAAAGTCAGTTCTTACTTGTGATATATATCCAAAACCTTTGGACTAGGAAGCCCCTAATCAGGCAAAACCTATGACTGTGGATTAGTACCAATATCCTTTCCTGAGAACATGCAGAAGAATCACACTTCATCTTTTTGAGACTGCCAGTTAAAAGGAAGGTTTAAACAGTTGTAGATAGCTCTCAATATTTAATTAGCATTATGTGGAGTAGGGCTGTGTGTGACAAGAATAGCAAAGGGCATTCTACATGGAAGATGCAGTACAAATGAAAATTTCTTCATCAGTATCTTTTTTTCCTGTTCATAAAAGCAATCATCAATTACATACATTTTAGAAAGACTAAGAGAAATGGAAAGAGATTTTTCACAGTCACTTTTCCAAATCCTGCACAAAAAGCACTCAAGTTTCTACAGACACGAAGAAATGCAATATTTTGGGGCCTAGTGTTTAAAAGTACTCCTTGCAATATTCTATTCAGAACATTTTTTGAAGTGAAAATTAATTTTTTGCACACACCACTTTTTTCCCATCTTTCAGCAAAATGTACTTGCATTTGTACCAGAACAAATGAAATCTAAGTTCTGTTTGTTTTCCCTTTTCTCACTCAGAGACAAAAGAAAAAATAAAGAATAAAGAATAATCTTTATTCATGAACAAGTTGTTTTTGATCTGATTTTTTGTGCTCTCACAGTAAACTCAGAGGCCACAGAGAAAGGCAGGTTAAACTATACTGGAAGGTCCATCTGTACTATGGGATAGTTACAAATCAAAAGCACCTAAYATGATTTAAAATAGATTTGTCATATCAAAGAAATCCAGTTTTGTTCTACAAGTTTCATTTAGAAAGCAAGTAGGTAGATGTCATATACTTAAGTAATTACACAGCATGTGATTACAGGCCACATTATACTTGTACCATTCTGTATTTACTACAGGAGAAAGACAATGTTATAAGCCATCACTGGGGTACATGTCAAGTTGATTAAAGACCAGCCAGTTGAAAGATATTTMAAAAGTAATGGGGAAGCTGCAAGTGGGGAATCATCGTTTTCATTAATCATCTAAAAATCAGTACAAAAGTGTACCTACTGTTAGGCAAACAATCAAACAGAGCAATTTGCCTGTCTTGGTGCGCTAGACCCATTGAAGCAAAATGTGTTTCCAGAATTTACCTCAACTGTGGAACTGTTCCATTACATGGAATCCATCAGTTATAAATAAATCCATCAGTTCTGCTCTCAAACATGCTAGTTTCCCTTGTCTATGCTCATACGAACATTCTTCTCACTCTTTTACTCTACCCCACCTTCACAGTTTATCGTCTGCACCTAATTCTGGCTACCGCCTTCAATACATCGACTGTTCACACACCAGGGATTCAAGATTATTTCAACTACCTTCAAAAAAGGCTATGCAGCAGGGAAGCTGGTGCTACAAAAGAAGCATTGACTAATTATATATACTGTATGTTCCTTGTTTTATAAATATCGATACAGTACATACTGAAGCTACTCTGTTATCTAGCTTTTCATTTTTTTTTCAAAACTCTATCTTACAAAGATCCCTCAACACTGTAAAAGTCCAAAATCATAATATTCTGTAGAGATTCAAAATGTGTAATAAAGATCCTAATCTTTATTACATCCTAAACAAATGGAACAGGGAAAGATTTTGGTCCATTAAACAGTTTTTCTTTAAATATCTCTACCTGATTTTGGTGAGGAAAAAACAAACTTTGTAATATATTACTCCTAAAGAAATGGAAGGCATTTATTTTTTATGTCTCCATTAAATTGCTTCTTTTCCCTTTATAATTTTCTTTTGCTTTGTGTTAGTTAAAAAAGGGGGTGCTAATAAAAGAAATAAGTAGAAAATATAGACTATTCTAGCTAGCTTCAGCACATAAGGGTTAAAARAGTAGAGGGCATAAAATACAATTTTGTATGTACATGTATATACATGTATGTACATTATATTAAAAGTCTTAACAAAATCAAATCTTTTTTTTTTAAAAAAAGTAAGCAATGCTCTATTTCTATATGCAAAATAACAGTTTTAAAAATGATTTATCACTTCTACATACAAATTCAACAAAGTCCAAAAGTTCCTGCTCTGAGACACAATTAGAATTCAGAGTSGAGAAGAACTGTTCTGTCTGGGTAGCCAACAGTGAATGGTGACTGCTTAACAGCAATCACTTGTAGGAGGGCAAAAAAAGGTTTGATTCTCCAGTTTCCATCTGCAGAATGGGTAATTGGAAGCATCTTCTTTTTGGTTTTTCATTTGAGCAGATTCTATGTAAATTCTCTGAGAGAAAGAAATATGAATTCAAATCTTTAATTTTGCACGGTCACTTGACTTAGCCTAACTGCACTTCAAATAATCTGTGAATATTTTAGAGCTCTAAAGCTGCTTCTGTACATATGCAGTATTTTAGTCACATTTTAATAAGAATATATAGYAATTAATGGTTCGTGTAACCTAGAATGACTGCAATATCTTAGATGTATTCTGAATGAGGGATATAACAACAGAGTATAAGGTACTGTGGCTGGCTGCTTGATACTGCATATGACATGTATTAAATAAAACCTGCAACCCTTTCTCAGTTGCAATCTSTTACAGGAAATATGCCTCATCTTGTTTTTGTATGCTGTCAAGAGTGCATTTCCTTTAATAACTAGAGAGTTATGGTCTTTGAATCAGCCAAAGTCTCTACAGTTAAAACTGTAATTTCATATTGCCATGAAGCTTCTTAAATAGAACTTTTCTTTGAAGAATAGAACTATAAAGAAAATATATTTAGAGCCTTTGGACAGTTTAAAAATAGTAGTAAACAAATAATTTTTAGACGCTTTCTTTTTATCCCGAGCCTAGATGCCTGATGGTCCTCTCATGAGAAGGACCATGAATACTAATCTCCAGACATAAATGTCTGATCCCTTTGCACTGCATTGTACTGTCATTAACGTTTCTAAACAAATTATCGCCATTAATCCAGAAGTTACTGACATGACAGATCATAAGAATTGAAAGTGAACCCTTCATACTAACGTGGGGCTCTTAATCTTCTGGCTGACACATTTTGTCCTCTAACTGCTCCCTCAAAAAGATATAGCCTATCTTATGAGTCTATACATTCGGATATATAATTGGTGGGCTGTCAGTAAGATGGGCCAGGATATTGGAATTTGTGTTACTAATTGTTTAAGACAACAGGCAGGATAATAATTCATAATGAATTATGGATAGTAAGTCATCACAAGATATATTAGGCACCAGAAGTGACTGTCAGAGGTGCCTGGAGAATTTTACTCTATTGGTGTTATGACAGATACCTATCATCACAGAGAAATCTCTTCAATGCCTCAGCTTGCATGACTTGTATTTATAACACTGAGAGTGCTGTATAATGTAGACTATATTTCTGGCCAAATAATCATTGAGTACTTAGTAGTATTAACAAAGCTCAAATTCACAAGCATGAAGATGTAAAATTCCAAAATAGCAAATATTTTTTCTACAGCCATTAGTAATCTAAATAACTGACATCTTTAATTTTATAACATCTACATGTTTTACAGGAAATTGTCTTGAGAGAGGTACAGAACGGAGTGTCAATGTCTGCACTTTAAAATTAGTTCTGCTGCTCATTAAATAATTTAGGAAATTTGGATTCTTATGAAATTGCACCCTTTGTTCCCTTATTTTACCCATCGCTTAAAGAATAGCCCAGTTCTGCCCGCAATGTTTCCTTTGCTCTTTCCTTAATTTTGCCTGAGGACATGCACATGTTGGTTGGTCTGCCAGGAAGAATATGCTGAGGGGCCAGTTGGCAGTTGCTAAGGAGCACATCTAACAGCTAATTTTTCTCTGTCTTCTCTTCAGTAGTAGCACTGATTTATCTCATCTCCTCCCAGCATCAAATTTACAGACCATAATTGACTCTGAGACTTTTACCTGTCTGGCAGTGTCAATTTAACTTGGCCAAAAGTCTAGAATGACATTAGGAAAAGAATATCAGAGAGTTAGGCAGCCAAACGTGATCCAATAAGTCACATATTCCTCGGAAACCAGGCTAGTAATTTTGTGGAAAATCAAAGAGATATAAAAATTATTCCTTGGTTGTAGGATTTACCTTGCCAAGCAATACACCTACAGAGCTTGCTCTGCTCAGTGTACCAAAATGAAGACTGACAGGTGACATGGCTACAGTGAAAAAAATGCCCCCACAAAAGGAAAATACAGGTTTTCTGATGTAGTGAAATAAGTTGCAACAACAACCATTAGCTTCAAGCTGACAATCAATAGTTTCAGGTAAAGACAGATAAATCCAAAGAAGAACAAAAGTATCTCCTTTAGGAAGGAGGAGGATTAATTTTCATAAAGCAGTAGGCAAGTTCTGGGTTCTGCATTGCTCAGTATTTCCTGATCAGGGGACTTTACTGTGGGAAATGATTTGGTCTGTGACAATACAGTGGGCTCAGTGTAAAGACTAATTAATTAACAAGTGAGAGTCCAAATAACTGAAAATGTCATTTGCGATATCTGATCGATCTTTTGAACTTCAAAAGTTAGTTAGCAAAGTATTAATTACCAAGTTAAAGAACTCTGCAATTGAAACATGTCACTCAAGTGGTACATCTTCAGCCATGAATACAGGAGCTAGGAGTACACACCATTCCTGAATTAGAATAGCACATTTTCCACATCTTTCTCTCTTTTTGCTGTAGTTTTACCTACTTGGACTGTAAATAGACCAATATATCAGAAGTCTATATTTTTGGTCACATTGTCCATTGAAAGATTCACAGAAGAAAGACGTAGAAGTCAAAGAGAGCACTTCAAGAACACCGGTATTAGAACATGCATTTCTATACTAATAATCCCATAATGCTGCAGTTCACAAAAGCAATGAAACTGCAGTGTTCATAAATCATATCACATAAAACTGAGTGATACTTTCATGATAGCAAGGTTAGGAATATTTGGTCAGAACTGACTAAAACAATCTCTTGTTTAAACAAGAAGCAAACTTGAGAAAATATCAAGGAAAGCCATATATGCTATGCTTAGAGAGAGAGGGTTATACGGCAGCTAATGACAATGTCTTATTTTGTATGAAGGGAGGAAAGGGAAAAGAGTGACATGGCAAAGAGATGTTTTAACAATTACATTTTAGACATGAATAGATTCCTGACCTTTGCCACAAAACACTGAGGCACAAGGGCCCTGCAGAGGTCTGCATTTACTTAAAAACAATAAATAACACCAAGGCATTGTTTTAAACAGTCAGAGCAAACACCTATGTGAGGATTACCAATTCAGCATTGTCCTTCAGGGAAATGCAGTGGTTATGCCTAAAAACAATAAGGTGAAGCATGATGGAGTGGGGGAGTTTCATTTGGTACTTTTCATTTGGTACCCAATTATTCTCTGTTTAATTAATGGGTTTTCAATGTTTTTGGAGTGGTATGGGGAAGCATTTTAGTTAATTTTGTTTTCTTAATGAGGTTTGTGAGCTGCAGATTTTTCACAATAAGTCTGTCCCGCTTTGACATAGCATATGGTGTCTGTCTAATGTGTGGCACCCTAGATAAGGTGGAGATCCATACAATAGTAGAGTTGAATGGTACTCGCAAAAATAATGAGCTACGTTTCCACATGCATGTAAACACCTCAGTCATCATTACACCACTGCCATTGACTTCAGCTGGACCATTGTCCGCTCTAAACACAAGCTTCTGCCACTCCTTTTAATAAGCAGCCAGTAGCAAAATGTAGTCTCCAGGGCATGACTTTATAACAATGCACAAACTTACACACTTAGGCCAACATTTAGAACAGTAGCTCTTTGCATGTATACAAATAACTCCCTTGGCTTAAATACTACCAACTGTCAGTAATTACAAACCTATGTTGCTGTAAAAATGAGACAAAATGTGAAACAGAACTAATTTGTATTGAATTCACAGCCTGTGCTTAGTCATGTCTGCTCCCAACAACACAGGATCCAATATGAACAGCGCAGACTCCAGGCCATAACGAAGGTCTGAATTTTCAAGGTAAGGAAAGCTAGTGCAAGATGATCTAAGTAAAGCCCCAGGCTGCACATTATGTGCCACAATGCCCTTTAAAATAAAAAAAGGGCTGGAGGAGAAGATTTTGTGGAAAGCAGTTCATTTGCTTCTAACCACAGCCCGTAAGTGCTGGAAAGCAGCACGGCAAAAGCATCTCTGGGAGCAGCACAGAAAGCTCATTGTAACCAGAGCCCAAGTGACTCAGAGCGCTGGAATGGACTGTGGTACCTTTCACCTCCAGGTCACCATTTTCCAGCCATATCCAGCTAGCTGGGGCTAGGAGTTATTGCCACGAGAGGGGTGTTCAGTGAAATGAGCTGCTTGTCCCCGCACAGCCAGTAAGCGACAGCTGCCTGGATCGCACAGACCAGCCCTGCGATGATTACCCAACACTTACTGCCCTCCCTGGCTCCAGCCATGTCCACTGAATAACCACCCAAATGGCCTGAAGCTGTCGGGGCCACCAGGCACACACTGCTGCTTTCTGYTTCCCACAATGACAGGCATGTTCACCCACCGAGAGAGAGACAAAGACTTTCTCATGTCTCCCTATTCCCCATTTTTTGCTTCCCTTAGAAAGATCAGCAAGAAATATTGTCCACACTCTTCCATAATTTTTCCCATTTTTTCAAGCTCAAGCATTGAAAAGTCATTGGCCACGCCAAAAAAAAAAAAAAAAAAAGCTTTATTTCATTTATATTGTTCAGTTGATTTTTGATTGTTTGCATTTGGGAATCTATCCATATTTTTAACTTCTCCTTTTCCTTCTTTAAGGAATTCTCAGATACTCACATGGATCCAGAAGCACAGCTTTTAAGAACCCTTCATGAAAATAGGAGCTGGCAACACAATATCCTAGTGCTGATTTAACACAATGATACTTGCATTCCATGCACAGTGCAAATGTCAGTAACTGATCCCCAGTGGAGCTTAGAGGAGATTGGTAAGATTGAGAATCAACAAGAACGTGCTTGGTTCAGGGCCAGAAAGACTAATATTGGGCCTTTGTCTGTTACAAGTCTCACAAAGAGCCCTATAAAGAAACTCAGACACTCTGGTACAAACTCAACAGAGCTGCGGTTTCAGTTGCTTGTCATCCCTCCCCTCCWGAGGCAGCTCAAGCCTAAATTTTTATGCCCTCTTAGAGAAAATGCTCCCTTGGTCCCTTCACAAAATACAATATTTCAGAGTTGACTCTGAAAGTTAATTTTCTTCTCTCTTCCATCACCCAGCCTGCAAGAGAAGAAAAATGATATAAAAGAACGCTGTCYTCAGAACATGATATTCTTGTATTTTCAGCTGTCGTTCAATCTATTTGCCCATTTTCTGCTTCCCCCATACCTCTTCCAGTCCTTCCAGCCTGCCCACCAGAAAGGAYGCTGAAGCTTCCCGGTGCCGCTGACCAGGAGCCATAGCTACAGCAAGAAGCTGRAGCTGTGATTGCACCTCAGCAGCGCAATCACACCCTTCCTCTGTTTTTTCCCCTCATACTGAGGAAATGTACTGGCACACTCACAGATGACACATACAGGAATGAAAACAYGGCTACTACCCAGTCCAGCTGCAACACAACAAAGTGCTGGACCCCTCCACACACCAGCCAGGCTCCGATGACACCGCAGCAACAGACTAGGARAGCAAAACTGCTCATCTTAATCCATAGCCTTGGGTCCCATCTCCCTCTTCTTACTGATGGTGAAGCTCTCTGATGACTTCAACCACTGCAACCTCTACACTTGGAGCCTTTTGGGTGACGTGAGAGCATCTCAAATAGGTAAAAATTCTATCTCACTTTGGCTTCTGGGAAACACACAGAGCTAGACTTATGACAGGCTTTCAGAACTGGACCCTATGGATAGATGTGATAGTCTAAAATCCCTGTACAGTGGAGATTTTGAAATCTAGCTTCATAATAAGCAGCACTCAGCAGTCAAAGCAAAGTAAAGAGGACGGATATGAATCCAGAAGTTTACTGCTGCTGTGTGAGAGATGGCCATGTGAAGAAGGATTCTTCACATAAAGTCTACAGATACACTTGGATGGCTGTTATTCTCTTATGCATGGATTCCGTTATTGTTTTAAATATAGCTAGAGGAGCTGTGTTGCCATTCAGCTTTAACTCCTGCTTGATCAAGCCAGAGTGAGGATGACAGAGCCCTGGAACAGGCTGCCCAGAGAGGTCATGGAGTCTCCTTCTCCAGAGATCTTCAAAACCCACTTGGACGCAGCACTGTGCCACGTGCTCCAGGTGACCTTGCGTGTGCAGGCGGGTTGCAGTAGATGTTCTCTAGGGCTCCCTTCCAACCTTAAGCATTCTGTGATTTAGAAGAAGACTTCTCCTTTCAAAATACTTACCATAGCATTCAACTAAGTTTTACTGGGTAAGGAGCCACCGTTTAATGCCACTGACCGCGTGCTCCCGCAAAACCAGGAATACAAGATGCACAGGACCAACAACCAGCTGCTGTAGCCAATGCAGAACTGAGCATTCAGGACTCAGCTGCCAGGACTCTGCACATATTTCCTAACAGTGGTTGGAGAATATAACGGAAACAAACATACAAAACATTATATGGATTTTTTTAATGGATCTCACTCACAGAGTTAAGTGTCTACAGTGAAATTTAAGTCCTATGTGTCTCAGCCTCAGTCAATAACGGGCCTTGCGTTTATCAGTGTATTACACAAGAAGTGTGCAGTAATGGGTGTTTATATGCTCTCTGGAGGCTTGGACAAGCATCCAAGCCAAAACTGCTAGAATCACTGATTTTTCAATGGAATATCCTACTTCAGTAATCATTTCAGTGTACCCCAAACTGAGTATTATTTTCCTGACCTTTCCAATAATTCCAAGCAATTAGATTTTTAAGGGGCACTTGATGATGCTCAAAAAGTTTTGACGCTGGTAATGACATTAATGGTTTAAGTCYTGGAGCTTCCTGACAGCTCAGCCAGCTTAATTGCAGAAAATCGAACAAGCAAAACAAAAAAATCCACCTAGTTCTTACAATTTAGATCCCTCTTCTTATCTGTCTTGACCGGATCTGCTTTGTCTTTTGAGACCCACTTAGTGCTTACAATAATAGTAAGATTTTTACATCGTACCAGAACTGCTTGAAGCTATATTCCTGTTTCTAATAAAATAAAGCCTTAAATATAGCAGATTATTTTTCTCCACCCTGTCTGACATGAGCTATAATCAGATTGTTTTCTCCCTTTCACGAGCACCATCTGTTTGTGACCATTAAAATCCATTTTCTATGCCGGGGAGACGAGAATTTACAGGGATGTGTTCAGCCGCTCTCCAAACACTACAGTCATCCCTAAGGGATCCATTACAGCCTGACACACCCAAGTATTTATGAGCCATAAACTGCCTGCCTAAAATGGCGATCCATCAGCCATGCATGGGAGACACGGACAATGACGGAGCACCTCGGGGCTCTGGGAGGAGGCGGCAGGGCATGAAGATTTTGGGGAGATTTTCTGAGCCAGAAGCGGCTCTGAGATTTTCTGAGCTGGCACTGGCTCTGTTGGGCAGTGATTTCCCACTACGGCACCGTTCTCGGGCACTCGCTTGGACCGTTCTCGCAGCCCCYGTGAAATTAACAGATGTTTTGGAACTGGACCCCAAATCGGACAGCTACAARGTCGCTGCTTTTTCCACAGGATTGTCGGCCCTCACTCGGTGTCAGAGCAGCGCGTCCTGCTGCTTCTCCTGGTGCAGTGCTCACTGCAAGGCAGGACAGACCGAGGGGGAGAGGGGACAGCTCCCACGCCAGTCTCCCCTCTCAGTGCCTTTCCTACCACATCCTGGTGCAATCAGTCACATAAATGAAATTTCTAGGATCTGATCTTTTTTCTTTTTCTTTTTTTTTTYCTCATATTTTGCTCTCAAAAGCAAACCTTATCTTCAAATTAGAAAACTGATGTTTTTAGAGATCTGATTAGCAAAACTGCACAGTCTGAGAGAAACGAGGGAGTCGGACATACATAGCAGCAAATCGGGCTTTTCTAACAAGATTTAACACAGGAGACAAACACGGGCCTTTTGTTTCATATGGCAGGTGATGTCTGTAACAAAACTCTCACACCCACATGAGAAACTGCATAAGAAAACAGTAAAAAAGAGGAAATTGTGGTAACAGCACGATGCAAATGTCTTGTGTTAAGGGTATCTCCGAAGAGCTCCGAAACTTTCCGAAAAGATCGTGGTGAGAGGAAGGACCTGCTCACMCAGCAGCCCCCAGAAGCGCGGGCACTGCCGCCGCCGCGGCAGCCGCTTCATGACCCCCTCGCTCAGCTGCCCGCTCCTGGCACCCGCTGCGCGCCCAGAGCGGCAGCCGCGCGGCGCGGCCTTCCCGGCGCTGCTCCCCAGGGAGCTGGCTGAGGGACAGGCTCCCACGGCACCCTCGCACACTGACAGCGACTGGCGAGCGGGACCCCCCTGAAGGCGCAGCTCTGTTTCCTGCAAAAGATGGAAGTGGAGGGAGAGAAAGAAGGAAGAGCAAGGAGGTGCTGGAGCCCGATTTCTGGCTTCTGTTTCTGGAGGCACCGGAGCCCGATTTCTGGCTTCTGTTCCTGGAACTAGGCACTGAATGTGGCACCAGACACACACAGACACTCGGCGTTGCAGCAGCGATCCCCACCCCCTTCCCTTGCTAAGTGCTTCCACAAGCAGATTACAGAACAGGATGCCAGCTCCAGCGCATCCCTCCTCCTTGAGCCTGGGGCGGCTTTTATTGCAGTTGGGCAGTCTCAGCAGAGGCCCCAGTGCCCAGCAGCAGGTTGGGCATTCCCTTTCCAGGCAGGATCTCCCAGGGAAGCAGGGAGACACTGTATCAAAAAAAGCACTGCCTGCAGCTACTGTGAAAATAAACACACGATCTTATCACCTCCTTTCTTGGGATGACTTAAGTCTCTGCTGCATCCTGTTTTGCGGCAAGCACGCTGCAGGGSACCGGGGAATAGGTGTCCTCACTTCATTGTGTTTCACATGGAGAACAGGAGTCCACACCTCTTTGTGTTTCACATGGGGAAAGGTGTCTGCACTTCATTGTATTCCACATGTCTCTCTATCAGCTAACCTTTCAGTATCTACTCACTTAATGACAAACATTATTGTCCCAGTTCCCACCTCGAAACATCTCCTCTCTTACCTGCACATGGAATCTGGGTGCCTAATTCAAAATGGTAAATTTGAGCTTCCGAAAAGAGGGCCTCAGAGGAACAATATTCCTCCGCCCCAGATGGCAGTCGCTTACGTCTGTGCACCGTAACAACAAATAACAGGACAAGACTTTATCAGACGCTTACTGACATACTATTGAGATAGGTGCATTTGAAATACAAAGGGAAAGGACACCAAAGAAGACAAAAGCCTACTGCACTCGGTTCATGGTTCGGAAAGTACCTTTTTTCTTACAAGAAACTAAAACCACAACACAGCTTACAGCTTTTATTTACACTCTTAATACTTACAGTTGTCCAAAGGGTTCTCAGAAATTCTCTCCTTATTCTTGGATTATATCTCAACTATGCAAGAACTAAAAATCTCTTGAGCAACTGAGTAGCATTTCCTTCTRTAATAAACCAATATGCTGAAAGCAAGTGAACCTTAGGAAAGAAGCGCAGGTCAATCTTTGGTTACTCCCAATACTGCCAAATACTCCCAAAACTTTCTGTTCTTCTGCTTAAATTGCCTAACATGGAAGAGAAGCCAAATTTGCACGGTTTGCTTCTATATCTTAAGATGTATCATTTTTAAATACTTACGAGGTTGGGGGGTTAACACGGTAGCTTAGGTGATAGGAAAAAAAACTACAGTGTCTATTGGATTAAGGAATATAATTCAAGGGCAGAATGTATACATTCCCATTAACATCAGTTTATATATATATTCAACCCCACAAACCATCTATACTTCTTGTTTTCAGTGACTTTCGCCAAAGACAAAAAAAAAATCTGAAGGAATTCACAGAGAACGGGATACGGCACCTTTGCCCTGGCACCCCTGCTCCAGAGGCAGGCAGCAATGGGCCCTCGCGGGCCAGGACAGCTGCTCTTGGCCTGGGACGGCAGCTCGGGGACTTTGCAGCCTTCCAGGCTTGCCGGTACCAGCCCGACAAGCAGCCGGGATGGTCACGGACACACACTGTGGTGCCAGGCGGTCCCAGTGGCACCGCTGGCTGCGCTGCCGGGGCTACTGAGAGGCCCTTTATGAATGTACCCACAGCAGGAGCCCATCCACTTTATTAAACACCTTAAAATCCCATTTTCCTTCCCAAGGCCACAACACGCCTGCGCACACCCCTCTCCCCACACCCACGTGGGCGCAGCGCGGCCATTCGCCCCCCGCTCTGCGCGGATTTCCCCCAAAACGCCTCCCAGGAGGCATCCGCCGCTCCTGCACCCCAAACACGGGCTTCCCGCGCCCCATTCCCCCCCAGAACAGCCACGGCCGCCGCCCGCTCCCGGCACGGGGCAGAMGCCCGCCCCGCGTCGCCGCCGCC
>NW_020454738.1:225434-245745 GCF_003342845.1 Nothoprocta perdicaria
TCTCTCTCATTTTTTCTCTTTTTATTTTTTTTTTAAATGAGATTTGTTTCCCGAGAAAATCCTCCACGTTTCTGAGCAAGGCTCGCCTTGTGTGGCTGGTGACAAGCCAAGTTGCGTGGGGAGCAGGTTGATGCAAGGAGGTCGTGCGCCGTGGAGGCTCACGCAGAGCTTCCTCACGAGGCGCCCCGCGTTGCAGCCACACACGGGGAGCCCTGTAAATGGAAATGCAGCCAGGGGAGCCCGGAGGAACATCCGGCCATTGCATCTTCCTGCTTCCACTCCCGTGCTGGGCTTGTCTCCCTAGCAGTGCCCCAAACGGCGGCTCGCATTCCCGCAGGGATGCACCACGCTCTGCTCCTGGTGACGATATTGCCGTTTACCTTTTATTGTGCTCTGATTCTAAGTGGATTTCAAGTGTCAAAGCTGTGGCGCTTGCGGTGGCCGTGTTCTTTTTTTCCCCCTCTTTTTTAATTGCGTTATTATCACACTCGTGCACATATTTCAACCGGAGGGGAATTCACCGCAGGCATATACTGCTTTTCTCTTTGTTGCTGGAAAACAAAGAGCAAATGTGAGAATTCAGGGTACAACTGATCTAAATGTAAGAGTTTATAGAGAGTGCACCACAGCGATATCCAGATGCTATATGCAGTAATTGGGAACTAATTTGAAGTAGATTTGTAAAGGATTTAATTGAAGCAGTTTGTAACTACAATAATGTATTAATATAATTTTGTAAGTTACCCTTGCTCTTGCCTTTATTTTAAAGGAACAATGAGGCAAACACCATGGTAATCAGCTTTACTAGATCATCTTGATAGTACTAAGGCGGTAATTAAAACCCAACCGTGTCTTTTATAACAGTGATGGGAATCTTAAAATTAAGCCACAAAATATTCAGCTCCTTTTTTCTGTCTGTTTCACAACACAAGCCACATGATCATTGTTAGASAGCATTTTTTCAAAAATGGGAGATTGATTTTTCTTTGAAGTCTCTCCCTCCGTAGGGAAGATTCATGAAGCAGAAGGAAAGACAGCTGGATCTTCTTCAAGTAAAAAGGCAATACACACCGAACACATTTTCACCAGAGACACATTCATGCTTTCTTGTCTGAGAGGTAAAAGCAATTAAAAATGTACAATAAGCCACAGACTGTTATTCAATCTTCTGCTAATTTGCACAGAGTCTACCTAATAATGTTAATCTATTAAATGTGAAGGGCATTCTGGGCCACGCTCTGTTATGAAAATGGAGCCTTTCCACAATGATGGCTTAAATTCAAATAAAAGAAAGGAAGTACAACAGAGGTTTTATGAATGTCTTCTAATTATATTAATTTTGCTTTTTGCAATACATGCTTTTAATGATTTTTTTTTTGTTCTAGCGAAACCTCAGCTTGTTGCTAAGTTTTCATGCCAGTGTACAAGCCTTCAAAAACTTCTTTTGAAAACTTGTTACGTCCCAATATTATTTTTCATTCTGTTATTCAGAATGATAACAACCTTCCTAAAATGAAGGAAATCACTTGTGGGCCAAAGAGAAAGCAAGATGTATAAAGACTATCAAATGTGCTCTTATGCTTAAAGTGAAGATTAACAAAATTCATGCAGCAGGTGCAGTCAGAACTTCAAGGAAAAATTCCCCACTTCATATTCATGCACTGCTGTCACTGAGTCAGAAGCTGGGAGTAGCAACAGCGACATTTTAAAAATCTTTGGTATGAATACTCTTTCCTTTCTCTTTGCCTCACAATTCCTGAAAAAGCATGCACTATTTTTAATTTGAATATCTTCCAGCCAGCTGATGGCTTTGAGTGCAACAATAATTCATGCCATAAGGTGCTGCCATGCTGAAAGAAAGGTATAGGATTGACCCATTAGAGACCCTGCGTTGAGATGCAGCATTCTTTCCAAACCCTCCTGCTTGCTATCTTYGGTTCTGGCTTCTGAATGGCTGTAAAATGCTGCACACCAAGCCCGTTTTCCAAAGAGGCACAAGAGGCCAATTCATTGTCCAGATTCCCTGCTCTGCCACATGCTCTCTGTGTGACTCCAACCAAGTCACACTCCTATCCTCCAACTCACTGAGGAATTTCTGCTATGCAGCAGGAAGCCACCTCACTCTATTCTAGAATCTCAGCCTTAGATTATGTGCACTTCTGCTTTTTACCCGTACAACTAAGATTTAAAAAGAAGTCAAAAGTAAGAAAGCCTTCCTGTTTCATATAAAAGTTGAAAGAGTATCTTTGTTTAAGAAAGGGATACTCAAATATTCTAACTGTAGAAATCTGTAGCTGTGTTAAATAGCTGAGAAAAAGGTTTATGTGGAAAGCAAAAGTATCTATATAAGGACATCTTCTAACAGGCTTGAGAAGGATGAATGAAGTATTCTGGGAGGAATGTTCAATAATAAAAAAAAATAAATAAATAAAAGCATGATCCTGGTAACCTGGGAATTAAAATAAAGATCTGAGAAAAGGCTGGTCAAACAGGAGTTTGAGGAGATGACTATTTCATACATATTTAAGAGCTGCTTTTCCAACTCAGCTTCTGCTCCAGTAAAGCAGTAGACTGTCAGACTCTACAATTCTGTAGCATACTGAAGTGTAGGTAAGAGTTCCTCAGCCCAAATCTGTCCCAAGTGTTACTTTTCCTATAGTAATATCCCTCAGTGAATTAACCATCTTGTTTAATGCAAAAGACTTCTATCAAAACAAACAAACAAACAAACAAAACAGCCTCTACCATGGTCCTTGAGTATAAAATACTGCAATCAGACAACAGTCACTAGTTAGGTGTAATCTTGTTAAGCTTGTATTAACACCTATTTTCTATGTATGCTTCCTTGAAAGAAGTAGAAAACCTTTCAGAAGTGGCGTTTTGTTGTATGCATAGAGAAGTGAAACAAACACATTTTCTGCTCTCTTTGGGTATGTTAACACTGATAAATAAAAGAAAAAGAAAAGGCTGAGCAGGCTTAAGCACTGGACTTCACACTGCTTAAATGAGCTGATTTACATCACTCTAACTTACTGAGTTCAAGACAAATCTGTTCTGGAAGGGGCTAGTTACAAGCCATGTGGATCTAGGCCAGCCCRTACTCTTGGTCACTGAGATAAGGTTCAGACTCCTAGCCCTCTTTGTTTAGCAGGATAGACAGAGCTTTGGGTGATCTATCCTTTTTCCTTATAGCATAAAATAACTCACTGTACTAATGACTTTTCTAAAATACGGCTCTGAGATGCTTGCTCCAGCAGAGATATTCCAGCATGAACTCAAGCAACYCCTCCTGATTAAGCTTACAAAGAATATGGCCTCTTCCCATGAAATACTTCATTTGATGTATGAGCCATTTTCAATTCTCATAAAAGGATTCCTGGATCAGCTTTATCACCACCTCTTTGCACTCTTGTCATATCCTCAGTAACTGTAGAGCAGCATGTAGCAAAGCTAAAGGGAAAATGCGAGGGAAAATGTCAAGAATTCCAATAGGCTCTTTTTTTTTTTTCTTTTTTTTTTTTTTTTTATTCCCAGTTTACTTTTCCTCATATTCCAGGTCAAGTTAAATTCTCAATTCTTCTTCCACCTCCATGAAAATGGCTTAGCTCTTAAAACACAGGCATTCTTCAGGTGTTCCTTGCTATCCTGGCAGACACACAACAGCAGCCACAAGTTGTAATCAGTATGGATCCAAATGTCAAAGGTTCATCCTCTGTTTTGGAAGAGGCAATTTTGGACTCTCAAGTCCCAGAAAGACTGAAGAAACATTGTCTGAAATTCATAGCAGACTCCTGGGCTGTTTTAGGTAACACTTCAATACAAATAATACTGTGGCTAAGTAAATGTGCTGCATGCTACCTTCAGAGCTGGGCTGTGGACAAGGTGGGAAGTGACAGTGCCTGTGTATGGACAGGACTGTGGTGGGACTGGAGCTGGCACTCTGTAGCATTGCACAGCAGCAAGTGATGCCCCCGGGCTGGGTTGAGATGGTGCTGGGGCCACACAGGGATAGGGATCTTGTGGATCTTGAGGCCCAGGCAGAAATAATTCAAAGTTGTTTTTCTGTTTTTGCATAGACAAGCATGGTTAATGACCTCACACCTGTCTTTGCCTTCGATTTCCTGGAGACTTTCATAGAGATTTACGTATGTTTTAAAACTGTAATCATTTTTATGGAGCATATCCAGCTTTCCAGGGATCATATTAAGGACTCGTATTAAGATAGCCATACACTCACAGAAACAATTATATTGAAAGGGACCACTGGACATCAGCCAGTCCAATCTCCTATTCAGAGCTGGCCATTTTCAAATTAGGTAAGGCTGCTTTTGACCTTGTCCAGTCAAATTTCAATTTTCTCCAAACATGCAGTTTCCACAGCATCTTTGGCCATCTGCTGCAGCATCAAAGCCCTCCAGGGTGAAAAATGCCTCCTTACATCTGGTCACAATTTCTCTTGCTGCAAGTTGTACCCATCATCACTTGTTCTTCTGCTGCATGCCTCCAATAAGAGTCTAGCTCCATCTTTTCTGCAAGGATCCATTAGGAAATTGGAGACAGCAATTACAGCCACTGATCTTTAGCCTTATCCATGTATAAAAGTCACAGTTCTCTCAGCTTCCCCTTGTACATCATAGACTCTAGTTTCTAACYGTCTCTGTGGTACTGAGGAACCTGAATCAAGGTAAGGTATTTCAGATTGCGTTCTCACAAGTAAGAAGGGAGTAATCACTTCCCTCAACTTGCTGCCTGCACTTTTGCTAATGTAGCTCAATATGTGCTTGGCCTTTATCACTGCAAGGGCACAATGTTGCTTTATGCCCAGCTTATTGTCTCCGCCTTTTGTGTGGAGCTGCTGCCTCTATCGATATAACAGATCACTTGGTCACAGCCTTTTGGGAGTTTCTTCAACTACACAAGGTTCCTGCCATCCCATTTTGCTAGCTATTAGGGTCCCATTGAAGGAAAGTTCTGCTCTCTAGTATATTAGCTGCTGACCAAATCTTAMTATCATCCAAGAGGTGATGCATCTCATCCCATCATTTTGGTTGCTGATGAAAATGTTAAAAATCCATATCACCCCCTGTATCAAACCTTGAAGCCTCTTGTAAGTTGCTACCAGTTAATTTCCCAAATGCAGACCTCTATACTTGAAKCCAAACCTGTCCAATTCACAATTCATTTTTGAAGATGGTCATAACATTTTTATTTTTCAAGTCATCAGAAAYCAACAATCACCACACTCAAAGATAAAAGAGAACAACCTTACAATGAYAGCGGTAGGCTTCTTCAGCCCCCTCAGATCCCATGCGGGCTTGTGTATGTCCTACTTGGCTAAATATCCTCTCTCACAGCTAGTTCTCTCTCTCAAATTTTGCTACTAGTCAAAAGGACTTGATAAGCCTGAGAGAAGACCTTGCTGGTAAACACCAAAGTGAAGGCGGCACTGAATGCTTTTCTGTATCCTTTCACACATGATCACCAACCATGTTAAGCAGTACTTAAGGAGAATCTCCTTGATAGTGAGCTAGTTCTTCTGGTCTCACTTGCCATTTCAACCTTTCATGAGATCTTGTCTCAAAAATCCATTCTCTGGAAGTTCTTACTTGTTCATGATGAGCAGGAGCTGCAGAGCACCGCAGGTCTTCTAGTCAGTCTATCCAGCATTTGCATTAAAAAGTGTTGCTTGTGTGCTCCAGAGATCTCACCACTTGCTTGTACCTTGCTGTGTTGTCTATCCAGCAGGTTCAAAACCCCTGTGAAAAGCACAGCCTGTGAGCAGTGGATTTCTTCCAATTTTTTAAGACGGACTTTGTTCACTTCCTCACTGGGCTGTCTGTTGTAAACTCCTACCACTATGTTTGCCTTCATGGTTTCCCTTCTTATCCCATRAACTCTTGACAGACATGACTTTTACACAGCAAAGCTTCATACATTTGAGCTGCTGCTTTGTGTAGAGCACAACCATCACGGCACTGTAGTCATGTGGGCCACTCTGCAACATCTTGTGTGAAGCACTGACCACAGGAAGCAGCTAGCTGAGTGACCAGGTATTTCTACATGTCTCACCAAGTACCAAGCTCTGACCCAAAATCTGAGCAGTCTGGTTGACTGGTTTGATAGCACCATGCAGAGAAATGACCTTCTTAGCTTCCCTGCTACTTATACTGGAGTAACCAACTGCAGTTGGATAGACTACCTTTTAGACAAGGAGCTCATACAAATCAGCAAATTGAAGACTTCATGATAATGGYCAGAACAAATTTCTGCATTCTCTGGCAAGTTAAAATGTTATCTTTCTCTGTTGTTTCAGGTTTGTGGAATATCATTTTAAGAAAGCATCTTAATCCACTGGCAGTGTAAGTGTCACCCATAGACCATCTGCCTCTTGTTTGTGCYCTTCTCTCAGGGACTTTATCTCACATTCTCACCTCCTATTAAATTTTTGGCTAAAGATAATACTGAACAGTTGGTCCAAAAAAGGAGAGTCATCTCGATGCCAATTAGAAAGAAACAAAAACSAATACATCAAAAAGTCAAAGGTTTTTTGCATATTACATGCACTCTGAGCCATTAATGACACAAGTATTGTCACAAAATTCAGGCGTAATGCTTTATTTGAGTAATGTCTAACCAATCTGACAGGGCACCTCCAGGCTTTGGCCTAAGCAATTTCTTGAGCATCAAATCTACTATACTGTAAGGATCTAAATACAAACTCTTCCTTCTTCATATCGTATAGATAATAACATTATATAGCATCATCAGAATAAAAAAGATAATTTTATACCTTATTTAATATTGTATCTCTATTCCCAATATGCATATGCATGTATTTCACATTGTAATGTGCATCAGACAGCTTTGGGATGCTTGACTCCGTACAGATACACAAAAAAGCATGATATACAAAGACAAGCCAAGGAATAGTGTTTATTCATAACTTCTTTGGAACACATCATAAATACACATGCATCATAATAATAAAAAAAAGTTCAGAAATTCCCAGTGATATATTATCATCTAGTGGAATATATGGAAGTATAGAAGCCTAAAACTTAAATTCGGTCCCTGCTCTGACACTACTCTGACAAATGACTTTACCTGCCTACGCTACAGGTTCTTCTMTAAAACTGTTAATAAGCTTGGCAGCAAATAGGCTCTTGGAGACCAAGTTTTTTTGTAGGGCTCAAAGCTGACTTGAGGATCAGGATGTAAAACAGGCACTTGCTMTAGTTTACTACATTTAACAGCTATTGCCACCTAGTGGCTATATTGAAATATATTAAATTTGTGATTTCAAGCTCACAAAATCAACTATCTAGGTTTATTTATCTTTCAATATGAAGCTTATGTACCYCAATAATTGGACAATTGACAGCTTATCTGCATCAGTGAGGAAATGATAGTTACCAGTGTTTTCTCTTTTGTCAAGATAAATAAGGAAAACATTTTTTGTGTTTAGAGAATTATCTTTATGTGCAGCATTAGCTGTGCATACAGCAACAGATGTGCAAAAGCAACAACAGACCCTCTTTAAACTAATGTCTGCATAGGGATGCTCAGACATTTAAGGAATGGAATTCTTTAAGGAATTATCTTTCCAAGAGCAAAGATACTTTGAAAGAAGTTGAAGCAGCTCAAAACTTTATTTCTCATCTTTCTCCAGCTGATTATTTCTATATCCTCTAGTGAATGCTATTCCCACAGTTCAGCCWGTAAAATACCTTTTCAATGCTTTGATGCAAATTAGATGACAACTTAAAAAAAAAAAAGAAAAAAAAAGTTTTTTTCCCCAACTTTGTACTGAAAAAAGATCAGAGAGTACTCACAAAACCTGCACCAGCTGCTTTGGTAAAGGAAATAATCTCTGACTGATTAATGATAATGAGCAGTTGGAGAAAGTAGTATCATAATTCAGTCCAGCCAGAATCACAAGAAGTTGTCTGCACACATTCCAAATTAGAGCCTGTTCATAGTTTTGTGGATGATCTCGTTCAGATATGAAGGCATTCTATCATTGATACTAGTCTGCAGTAAACTGAAATCACTCCAGAATGAAATTATCTAATGAGGAGTCTAAGATACAGTAATTCAGGTGCATCRATTTTTATATCTTTAGCCAGTTTCCTTACATTTCTCAATTGTTCCTCTGCAAACTGTCCCTCCATGGTTGACATATGGATATGTCTTCAGATTTCATTAATGTCAAGCACATTGCTGTTAAGAAAAAATACACATTCTGCAGAAAATCCTATTTGAATATGACATAAATGCTGTGTAAAAAAATTGCAGCAGCAGTCAGGACTTAAGTGGGACAGATAACAGTAAGCAATCTCAAACATACAGTTATGCATTCAGTTTCATAAAATAAAGACTGGGCTGTGCTTTCCCTTAATTGCTGGGACAGACTTTGAGAATTTCCATTGGAAAACAAAATTGCAGCCTTATATTAGGAGAGATCCAAAGACAATCTGCAGAGAATATTTGGCAAAACCACTCTGCATCTGTAAAACATTCTGTAAAGCATAAGCTCCTTAAACAATGTTAGGTATTAGACCATCCCATGTGAGAAACCACAGCAGATTGAAGTACTGTGTAATATAAAGCCACTGTAGCCCCCAACTTTCTCTTTTCACCGAGTTCAGGTTAGGTTCAGGAATCACATAAGCCATAGCCCTGCAGTAGCATTTTACTTGGTAACCAAAGATATACCATCCAAAATTGCTCTTTTATCATGCCAGAATAGATTTTATTTTTTAGCCCAGGTTTAAGCTATCAGTTCATTTTCAATCTATCTGTGCTGCACTTTTCTTTTAATCTATTCCTGCAGACTCCTCATTTTAGGCGACTTTTCTGAGAGCTGTGGAAGTTACAAGCCATAGGTGAGTAAAGCTGAAGGTTTTTGGCAGCTGGAAAGAAGATGAACACAACGCACAGCATAGAAAAGTATAATATCTAAAATATGTGAACGAAGTGCTACCTAACGTTAGCAAAATCCAGCCTCCAGAGACAGTGATGGAGACAGCTGTTGTTTGCCTGAATCTCAGTGAAAGCTAATCCTTGAGCGACCGTAGGGTGGCAGGCTTGACCCACCCAAGCACAGCTTCACCATCACATGTGTTGTCCATTACAGTGTTAATGTAGCTAAAGCTATCAGTTAACTGGTTTTGTTTGTAGGAAAAAAAAAAAAAAAAAAGAAAAAAGAAAACCAGCTGAAAAGACATATTTCACAGTAATTTGCTGGGTGGTGGATTTTTACAGAGATCACAATTTATCTAACAAGAATTTCTTTTTTTTTTTTTTTTTTTGCCTTTTCTACAGAGTGAAGTTAAATACTGTTAAATAAGTGTAGAATCTCTGGACAGTTATAAAATGCACAGCTTAATTTACTGTGCATTGACTTTCTCTGTGTTGACAAGACTCATGGCTTAAGCAAGCGAAACAGAAGAGTTTATCTGACTGAAAAGCAAACATTTCTGTAAACCCTAAACTCCAAGAATCTGACACTAGCAGACAAGACTTTTTTTTTTTTTTTTTAACTGCAGCAGAGAAAGGTCAGGGGTGGAAGCCTTGTGGGAAAATCCACTCAGATGGCTTCCTTATAAAAACAAGAGCATTCATAAGCGTATGCTATGAAGGGGCCTCAGCACTCGACAGAGCTTGACTTCATCTCTGCTAAGGTCTCATTTTGCTTGGAGCTCTACTGACAAGCTGATATTTTTCAGTCTTTGTCACCAGAAATACCTTCCTGTCTCCAACTAAGCTTATGGTCGAACATTTCAGCAGATAGCTCACAAATTACAAAAGTGAAAAGTGATAAGTTTTAAGTACCTCTTACGCTGGTGACATTCAAAGAAGTTAAAAGCACAATAAGTCTCAAATAAATATAGCTTAGGATATCACACACATTTAGTAGCATTTCTTTGCTTTCCTTAGCTAGTAGTAAAATAMTTGCTTTTAAAAATATATGTTCTTTTAATATTTAAGCTAATAGCGTACTGACATTTTTGTAATCATAGAAAATTATACAACTCTTTTTCTCAGAATCTATTCCAGATTCCCAGAATCTATTCTTGCAATCAAAAAGTTTTTCCTCAAATTCAGGTGGAACTTCCTGTGCTTCAGTTTCTAGCCATTGCCTCTTGTCCTGTTACTGCGCACCACTGAAAAGAGTCTGGCCCCATCCTCTTGACACCRTCCCTTAAGATATTTGTACACACTGGTAAGATGCCTCTGAAGAGGTCTTCTGTTCTCCAGGCTAGACAAACTCATCTCTCTCCTTTCCTCGTGGGAGAGATTCTCTAGTCTCCTAATCATATTYGTAGCTCTATGCTGGACTCTCTCCAATTCTTTCTCAAATCTATGTGTTGAAGAACATATTTTAACTTCTTTTGAATACCTGTCTTCAGTTGAAGGTGAGAAAGAGTTTTAGTACCACTTGATACTYACTTATTTAATAGAATATTTTTGAGTCATATCAAATTTTCATTTGAAGCAACCACTGGTACCTGATTTACTTTTTAACCTGACAAAAGCACATGGCCAAACTCAGAGACTTGGTGAAACCGAAGCAGAGAAGAAACCATATACCAACAGAGTCTCTGCCATCACTGTGTATGTAGTTAATCATTTTTAAAAATTAAAATTTCTTGGACATAATTGCTTTCTATTCAGAAGTTTATATTGGAGCTTGAACAGCTGGTTCTCCAGACAGTTGAGCAGTTGAGGACAGTTGAGTCCTGCATGGAGACTATATACGTCACACTATTTGTACATCTCTAGCAGGTGTTCTGAAGTCATAGAAAGTGCATCCATCTGTTAGACCTAATAACAGGAACAGCACATGGGGCTCATTCTTTACTTCCTTAATTATAAAATGCTCAATGAATACTCAAAATCAGGAACAGAGGAAGATATATGTTTTACAGTGCTGTTTAAGTTGCTAGGCTGCTTGTAGAAATTGTTTCCTTGCATCTACAAGGTTGTTCTTATTTAGCATCTGAAGATCTTTGCTACTTTTTCCAAAATCTATATAAAAAAAACATGGAAACTTCTAAGCAAAACAGATGACCTTCAAAAATCATACTTTCAATTTAAGGCAATTGGCTATGCCTCAGAAGTACACTTCAGAAGCTCAGGTGTTATTAATGTTGTCTAAAGACAAGCAATATAGAAAATGAAAAAATGAATTATGAGTACTACTTTTCAACAACAGGATTTTTTTTAACTTTATCAGCACTTTGATTTATCACTTAATCAAATGCTTATTGAGATTGAGCCAGAAAAGGCACATATTTTCAGATGTTTCCTGATGATGACCACCTAAGCAAGACAAGCAAGGGTCCTGCCATAGTAATTGATCATTACTATATGCTATATTTATATATTGAAAACGATCTTTTGTATCATTTTCTAATATTATTAGAAAGCAGACAGGTTTGCTACATAAGAGCAGAGCCCAGTGTTTCAGTTCCTGTTACTCCATTGCTAATGCTTAAGAAATCCTCTCTGGAAATAAGCAAATGAATAACTGCCAAAGTGTTTGTTGGACTTGCTAGCCCTGTGTAAACTTTAAAGTGAAGAATAAAGACCGTGGCCATAAATTCTGGTTCCTTCAACTAAGCAAAGAGCTTAACTCTGAACAATACCTATCTATTATATTCAGTTTCCTTCGAAGTCTTTTGTGACCAAAAAGTCATCAAATCATCCCAATTATACTGAATAGTCTGAGAGGAAAAAAAAAGTCTGTACCTACCAACATTATCCTACATGCTGTGGCTCATGCTCTAGGTGTCCCTGTTTGAGCAGGGGGTTGAACTAGGTGATCTCTAGAGGTCCTTTTCCAACCTCAACCACTYTGTGATTCTGTGATTTACACAGAACATCATGCTAAAGTAAAGTACCACTACTACCTATTTAATCTGGCATCTGTCACCTATTATAATCAAACAACTTGGGTAATCATGTGATAAGCCATGAAGACTTGTGTACATGTTGAATATATCATTGCAGYGACTTTTTATGCAGAAACAAAAGAAAAGACATCACAGCCTTCTTCTATGGCAGTGTTCAGCACTACTAAATCAGCACTCTGCCCCCACAGCTTTTCTCCATTTTGAGRGGAAAATAGTGCCTATTGACTTTTTTTCTCTTAATTTATTTTTAATGTGACAGCTTGCTGGCTGCTGCTTGCACTTTCAGAGTTCAGTGTCATAAGCAAATGCAAGAAGACTCTCTTATCTAATTTCCTGAAGCTCTCTAAAACACAAATGATCACTGACAGGAAAATTAAAGGCTGCAACCTTATCAAGGAAATAAAGGAGAAGGGAGGGCAAAAGTTACAGCTTATGTGTCACAGAGAAAGCTGTCTTAAGTTCAGCCCTAAACAACATTGGCACAAGGCAGAGAAATACACACAGAGCTGCACTTCATGGCACCTCTCATGGAGAAGAGGCAGGAGCCCGGGCAATATCCAGACAGACTTAGAACAGCCAGGTTATTCTCTGTTGTTTCTCATTATGGCAGAGCTTTCATCATGTGGTTTGTGGAGCACTGAGGCTCTGTGAGTCATTTCCAACTAGTCTGCAGAGGCAGTTGAGAAGAGCGAGTCTAGACTCTGCATGTGCAGTGAGGACAGGCTCTGCACGTTGACACAAGACTGCAAAGATTCTCTTTCTTGGGCAGCGGCTCCTAAAGGTCACCTGGACATTTAGAGTTAAGTTATTGCTTAAGAGGAACCTGACTCTCTCCCTTCACTCTGGTTAGAACCTGGAGGGACCGTCCTCCCTAGACTAGACCTTAAATACGTAAATATCCATTATGAGACTTAACATTAGAGTTTTTCTCTAGGTTAACAGGTCTTGAAGAGGAAGTGTAAGTAAGCAGATCAGTGAGTGTAATAATAAAGGTCTGTAACTGTTCAGTCCGCTTTGCTATTCTGTTTCTCTGTGTTAATTCCCACAAACATCCCAATTAGCAGTGCTTCTCTCTTTTCCTCTGTTGTTGTGGAAGACTATGAATATGGAAGAATATGGAGTAAGACCGCTTACTAACTGGGAGCAGATTGCTCTTCCAAATTTCTGTCATTACAGAGGATGGTTATGAAGAAAAATTGTAATATATGGTAGGAAGATCTCACAGGTTCTTCAATAAGTCTGTAGTCCACAAACAAGCATGAAAAGAAAATATTTATTGCACTATAAAGACATGATGGAGAAAGTTCCCAAGAGTACATTTTGTAATGATATAAAGGCAGAATCTCTATGACGAAGAAATGTCACAGTTTATTGTTGTTATTAATGACAAAAAAATTTGAATGGAGGTTGCAGAAATCAAGCTTGGGGTTTGCACACTATTAACTTAATGCAGAATGCAAATATGACAAAGCTCACAGAGACAAGCAACTTGTTACGCACCTTGTCGCATCAGTAAGCACRGACAGAAGCCTGTGTTTTATGAAGAATTTGTCGCTTATCATTTCACACCCTAACTTGCCCTATGCTTACCTCTTCAGTTTATAGCTTCACCTACTTACACAGTTGTACTATTACAMCAGAAAGCTACAATTTTATTACTGTTAACTTAGGTTGATGCAATAGACTGGGTTTTTAATCACTACAGGGTTTTAATTATGTGGACTCACAGTACATATGCAGGCTTAAAATACTGCTCAAAAAAATCTGTATGAAGAAAACACAAGGAAAACCTGGATATATGATATCTTATTCATATATCAATTTCAATTTGCAATATCAGATTATCTCGCACCTGGGCGTTTGATGTTCTTGAAGATGATTTAAACTAAAAGTAATGCAGCTTGTGTATTAATATAAACTCTCAGATTCCCTCCAACTCTTCAATTCAAAGATATGAATCTCTGATTTTTGTAAAGTATCTGAAAGAAATCTCTGGRAAAAAAAAATGGAATATATTAACATTATCTTCACAAACAATCATATAGTATATGAAGTGAACTGCCATTAATTATATGAGGAAAAAATATATGTATTTTTCACAGGATAGGAAAAGCAAATACAAATATACTAACTCATTTTCTCAATATGAATTCCACCAATGCAGTTCAAATGAATTTCATCTAAGCTGATATAATTTTAATTTCACAGAAAACTAGTTTCAGTGCAAAAAAGACAAAAACCCTATTTCCACCCATTATTTTAAAAACCTGACTCAAAATTCCATTAACCTATGATGACTGGTTTCAGTTCTGATAAAAAAAAATCTTTGTTCCAATCTGATAATTCTAATTACCTCTCTTTTWAAAAAAGATCTGTCTTAATGTGCCTAAATCATTTTGCCTCTGAAGACTAGAAGAAAAAAAATCTGATCACACTAAATGAATAGCTCTTCTATTTTTCCTATTTTTCTCACTTTAAAAGACTAGTCTGTTCCCAAAATCTTGTCTCAGAGGCCAAAACACAATTTAAGAATTCATAGAATTGAACACATATTTAATTCATTTAAAAAATTTATCAGAAGGCTGTAGCAGAAGCCATCAAAAGTGGCACAAAAGAGGCTAAATAGAGTAGTGTGTAATAACACCTTCTAATCAGGGACTAAGTGGGATTTGCAGAACACCTCTAAAAGCCTGCTTTAAAATAGATGAATAATACCAGCACTCCAGATTCCAGTTTCCAAACAGCCTGATCTTAACACCCACTCTATCCCCACACGATTATTCTGCAATACTTAGAGCAGTAAATTCTCACCAATACATTCAGATATCGAGGGCCTATTCAAGGAAACATAAATACTGCCGATCATCCCCCTCAAGGAGAAAATTCAAGGACAATAGTACCCTTGAAAATGCAATGGATATTTATGATAGGTAAGTTTGTTAGAGAGATTAAGCAAAGCAGAGATCTAAGTTTATGTAAATCTAAACATATATGTTATGTAGTGATTCTTAAATAACATTTTGAAGTATTATTTTATGGAAAAGTATTTAGTTAAGGACATCTTCCTTAAGAATATGWTATATAAAAATATTCCAAAGTGCATTCAGATAGTGAGAAGGGTCAAAGAGTGTGGAGTGGGGGAAAAAAATGCTATGCTAAAAACAAGAATTTAAAATATGTCATTCCTGCAGCTACCTACAACTCAAACAACTGCTCCTACTAATGTCTTGTCACATAAAAAGCCTCGTGTTTACCTATTGAATGTAGCTACACATATGTGCAGTAAAGGCAAAGGGTAAACATATAGTGTGTGCTACTCCTGACTCCAAGCAGGGAACGTGGTGAGTGGAGATCCAAAGCACACGACACCTGAGCAGGSGGAATATGGTGGATCCTGAGAAAAAGGAAGAGCTTTGCACATGACTTTCTGCTCTCAAGAAAAGAGGAAAAAAGGTGATGTTGGGGAAGAGCAGAGACACTGGAATGAAGGAGGAAGGKGCACAGTGAGGTCCATCCCACAGATGTGGGATGCTGGTGCTAAGGAACCTTGGTGGAGGTATGCACCGAGCTGTATCTCAGCAAGCCAAGAAGTGCCTGATTTTCTTTGTGCAAATGTATTTTGTTTTCCCTAAAAGGTACAGGAAAGCTGTAGCTGAACTTATGTTGCCATGGAAACACAGGAAAAAAACAGAGTGGAAGACCCCTCCTATATGAGATTGGACATTCTTCTTTCGAAGGTGTTCCTTCCAACAGAACTCCATTTTGTGAGATATGTACAGAYATATATATAAAAAATATTCATATATACATGAATATATTCATATTYTTATATAATATTCATATGAATATTATATTCAAGTATGTGTATAGAAATATATTTTTTATAGCAGTGCAGCTGTTAGCCTTATATTTCAGAAGTGTTCAGAACTAGATGACCTGAAGTCCATTGCTGCCCTCTTTTCTATAAGTTGCTGTTGGAGAATTTGTGTTTTTTGATCCTTTTTAACAGACTTTTGGGAATTTATTTATCCATTTCCTGTGCCTATTCAAAGCAATTGTGGGGCATTGAATTGAATGGATGGAGAGAGCTTCCAAGAGCACACTCCTTTGCAAAGTCTTATCCAGAGCTCTTCACTAGAAAAAWTGTGACATTTTAAGGGAGATATAAAGAAATTAATGACTTTGTTCCATCACATGTAATAGGGCTGCAGAGGGCTGAAATATGATGAAACTCTGTTAATAGTGAAGCAGAGGGAAGCTTTGGAATTGCTTCAGCTTGCAGCAGCATAAGGAGTGCAATTTTTGTTACAGAAAAATCTAACACTGCAAGTTTATTCTGTGTTGTGGTGGCTCAGGAGAGCAAAAGAAAAGTTGAGAACTCCTTTCCCTTTTTTTCTTGCTTCATCAACATTTCGAGGTAGCTTAAGGTCTATTAGTCTATTCGCCTTGTGGCTGATTTCTTTTTTACAGTCTTGCCCTTCTTGCAATATTTAGGCATGTGTTTGTGAATGTTATAGAGATTAATGACAAGAATATCAAAGAATGTCACTAGTAGTATTATGTTTTGCTCTTTTACACTGCCTAATTAGAGAGATGCCAAGCTGCCACTTATTAGTTGAGAAGAATAAAAACCATCATTGATTTCAATGGGAGCCGTCTCAGAATTAACAGCTGAATAGTGGAGTTCAAAATTAAACTTTGATGTATGCACTTGAATATATGGAGATTTATCATCATTTTAGCTCTTCAGAACTTTACAGGTAACATAATGGCAGCATGCGTGCACAAGGCAGGTGTTTATAATCGAGCTGTTTGCTATCCTATGGGCATGCTTTAATCTTCCCTTTCTTGACAAGTTCTCCTTTCATATATTTCTCTTTCCTGTTCCAGATTTTCCTTGCAGCTTGCTCTGCTCTTAGAACAGATTGAAGGAAGATTGAAGATGAAGGGGGGAACAGGCTCAATCTGCTTCATATTAATTGCACTTTTATATTATTAATAATGCATTGATCATAGTTTGCCCAAATACATC
The DNA here is from genome assembly GCF_003342845.1 of Nothoprocta perdicaria. Classification (NCBI taxonomy): domain Eukaryota; kingdom Metazoa; phylum Chordata; class Aves; order Tinamiformes; family Tinamidae; genus Nothoprocta; species Nothoprocta perdicaria. The sequence continues at coordinate 242,385 of NW_020454738.1, forward strand.
CCCTAAATAGCAAATGTCCTAAATTTGAGAAAAAGGGAAATCTGAAGACAGAAACAAGATTTTAAAATCCTATATATTAGTTCCTCTTAGATGAGAGGTCTGCAGTAAATTCCTGAGAAATTCATTTTTGACTGAAGAAAGTCAAATCAAACCAAAACTGAAGAAACAAACTAAACAAGCAGTTGAAGATGAATAATCTCTTAGAAAGCACAAACACAAATGAATATGGGAGAAATTAATCTGACAAAACATAAGAGGCTTTTCCTAGGGACCCTAAGAAAGTCTAATTAACTGATTTCTAGAAATTGTATAGAAGAATCACACTGTGTTTTTGCTGTCATATATTTGACTAGAAATCAAATATTTAAAAAGTCATTAACAGGGAAAAAATGCAGTATCTGGTGGTGAAGCAGACAGGCTTCTATAAACYGTGTACTCCTTAAATCTTGGGCACATACTGAGAGTAGCAAATGATGGACTGCAGAACAGAATCTGAAGTAAGTACTGATGATTATTACCAGAAATATAAAGGAAAATGCTATTCTTACTTCTTACTTCTGCAGTAAGTACTACTATGAGATGAATAATGARCAACAATGCTCACAAAATACATTTACTGAAGTTTCTCTAACCTGCTGTGACTGCTGTCCCAACGTTCAGAACATCAGCATTCCACACASCTATTTCTATTTATTATTTTTTTTAAATTATTTTCCAAGATCATGGAAGCATTTGTAATGAAGATGCAATATTGCAAATGATATTACAACTGATAGAGCACCAGTTTATTAGTCTGATGTTATTTGACTGACAAGCTTTTACAAAGGTGAATTTAGCTCAGCATTAATTTCTCTGATATTATTAGCACTGTCAGTCACCCCTTACAGAGAGGAAAATTCCATCCTTTTACAAAACTTACCATATGTAAGTTAAAGGACTTACATGAATCTGTCATCAAAATCAGTCTTTCACATCAGAAAGGAGAGAAGGTTGTTGATGATACTGTATGAGTTCCCCCTAAGATCATAAAATTTCTAAAGAAATTATAAATACATACCATACTATTTAGACCTGATCAAATACAGCCCCTTTCCAAACATATACAAGATGTAAATATGATTGTGCATGCRTATTTATACATAATGTCTTAATTCTCTAACAAAAGTAGACTTGAGGGTAGAAATTCCGAAACCAAGGTATTTCAGATTTATGACTGAGATATTGTGGTTTACAGAAGTACCCCACAAAGATGCATGGAAACTTGCTTTTCTTATTAAAACAAAACAAACCTAGAATTTAACTTAGAGCTATAAACACAAAGCTATTCTGTTAATTAAAATTTTCATGACCAATAGACAGTTTGCCTTTAGATAATCATTTTCAGCCTTTCCCATCCTCCTGTTTTTTACCCACTTCCTGGATGTTTCTACTCCTTCAGAGTTTACACGTTGGTCACATAGGACAACTGCAGAAATAGAAAATCCCAACAAGAAACAACATTCTGAAAGAATTAAGATTTTATTTCATAGAATTATAGAATGATAGAATGCTTAAGGTTGCAAGGGACCTCCAGAGATCACCTAGTCCAGCCTCCCTGMGCAYGCAGGGACACCTTGAGCACGTGGCACGGGGCTGCATACAAGTGGGTTTTAAAGATCTCCAGAGAAGGAGACTCCACAACCTCCCTGGGCAGCCTGTGCCAGGGCTCTGGCACCCTCACTCTTTAGAAATTTTTTCTTAGGCTTCTGTGGAACTTCTGGTGCTTCAATTTGTGGCCGTTTCCTCTAGTCCTGTCAGTGGCCWCCAGTGAAAAGAGGCTGGCCCCCTCCTCCTCCTCACTGCCTCCCTTAAGGTATTTATAGACACTGATTAGATCTCCTCTCAGCCTTCTCTTCTCCAGGCTGAACAGGCCCAGCTCCCTCAGCCTTTGCTCATAGGGCAGATGTTCCAGGCCYCTGATCATCCTCGTAGCCCTGCGCTGGACTCTCTCCAGCAGCTCCACATCCCTCTTGAACTGGGGAGCCCAGAACTGGACACAGTCTCCAGATGTGGCCTCACCAGGACTGTGTATAGGGGCATGAACATTTATTGGTAAAAGATCCACTTCMTCAGGTTCTCTGCTCTTTGACTCGCGCCAGCAATTTGCCTTTCCCATGCAGATGTTTTCACTCCTTTAAGTGTGCTAAACACCCACTCATTCATTTCTACAGCCATATTCTGACCAAGGTGTCACATTTTCTTTTCAAATCCATGACAAACCAGATTACAAGAATAAATGAATGTCTTTGGATATATTTTTAACATATAATTTTCAAATAGGCATAGACCTATTTCTGTAATGTGTGTCACCACTGTTAGGATTCCAGCTCTCTCTTTCTACTTATAATTAAATTCTTACAATGTTTAAAATGTTTAGTCCTTAGATCAGCAGAATACAGAAATTAGGAGAATTAGAGACTTTGAGACTTACAAAGTAACAAGGATTTACATAGCAAAAATCTGAATGTACTCAGGGACAAAAAACAAAATAATGTGCATCATTTTGCTTCATGCATCTCATTAGGAAGCTATCTATACATAACAATAAGTATTAAGTATTGCAACTGGTCTCTTAACAAGTTAGGAAAAAATACAGGAAACCCTAACTCAATCTTAATTTCTATGACATTTTCTAGTAAGTATTCCACAGTACTACTTATGAGATAAGACAATGTGTAAGTTACTTTCAATTGTATCACTTGTCTGGTACGATTACCAAATGCCAATCAAGAGTACAGCCCATTTGACTTCAGTTGAGCATTGTGAATGTGTAATTTCTCTCAGGCTTATTCTGTGACACAGATAGACCATTTTTGGCTTCATGCAAGCTGAGGAAACTGCCTTGAGTAGGACTGATCACATTTTTGAGCTGAAAGATTTAATACAATAATCAGGTGCAATACTGAGAAGTTGTATGAGTTCCTGACTTCCCCTTTCATATTCTACACAGGAGTCAGGCTCCCAGTGCCTTGCACAGAATTACACCATGTCTTTTACCAGCGTAGGAACCAAAGACAACTCCTGGCCATCCACTGCCTTAAACAATGGTCAGCTTTTTGTTTCCAAAGTGTTAAAATTACAGTGTCAAAAGCAATTAGCCCTGAGCATTCCTGGACTCACTTCTCTGCACCTGGAGTTGGAGAGATCTTTGCCATTACAAAATACATTCTTTCCAGGCTTTAAATTTCAGGAAGATATAAATAGTGACAAAATATATGAACAAATAGCTGACAAGCGACTATTAAACTTAAGTCTGCAAATATATATGTATGTGTAGGGGCTCGAATAAGGGACGTTACAAAGAGGCTCCCTCGGTTACTCC
>NW_020454738.1:248715-267469 GCF_003342845.1 Nothoprocta perdicaria
TTCAAACTGAAGCATCGGAAGTTCCACGGGAACTTAAGGAAGCATTTCTTCACTGTGCGGGTGACAAAGCACTGGAACAGGCTGCCCAGAGAGGTGGTGGAGTCTCCTTCTTTGGAGATCTTTAAAACCCGCTTGGATGCAGCCCTGTGCCACATGCTCTAGGTGAGCCTGCGTGAGCAGGGGGGTTGGACTCGATGACCTCTGAGGTCCCTTCCAACCTTCGGCATTCTATGATTCTATGAYATGTATATATACACACACACACACATACATACACAGATATGGAGTTGAAATATATGCCATCTCTTACCATATGTGAAGTATTTAGCAGTCCATTCTCAATCCTGTAAGGAATCCAACCCTGGGTAAGCAACCCTTCAAAGGGAAGAGGAGGATATTCAAAGATTGCTGTGGGAAAATTACATTATTTGACCTTTTTCCATTTTAACCAGCAATGAGGTTTCTTGTTATAGGCAGAACTGTAAGGCCAAGTTTTAGATTTAGCTTCTCCTCTTTGTGCCAGCCAATTCTTCTCTGAATGGTAACAATAAAGTGTCATTGCTCACAGAGCATTGGTATCCATTCTTCAGAGAATAACTCTGAATGAATGGGCCACGAAGGTAACTTGCAAATAAGCAGGGAAGTAGGTGGGGTTTTTTTGGCACAGAGGCTAGTGTTTGGTCATTCCCAAATCACAAACTCTGTCTGTGCAAGTTTCATGACCCACAAACCACGTTCTGCAGCACCAAAATCCAAGGGACAGCAGTGTGGCACAGTATGGGAGAAAGCATTCACTTCAATAAAGAAGTGTTTTGGCAGCTTCCAACTCAGAGCATGAATAGCAGAGCTTTATTCTCTGTGTAAGTTTAATACAAAATCAACTGAATTTACGTGGGCGTCATTCTGCTGATTTTAATGAGCTTTGGGTTAAGGCCAATCCTTTAAAAAGTATATAATCCAGTTTTCCAGCCAGGTCTGATGACAATCAGCTGATCCAAGATACAAGAAATGTAAAATAATGAATTCTGTGGGTTTTCACAGAACTGGGTTCCAATCTTGGCAGTCTGCAGGTACCACAAGAGTAAATAAGATTAACACTAATAAAAAGCCACTCATTGCAATTATTTTGTGCTGCTGCTTAAAACTGATTTATTATTAGAACTTTTAGTGCTATTTCTTTCCATATATACATTTCTTTCCATAAATCCATAATAATCGACTTTCCTAGTTCAGACTTTAAAAGAAAACTTAGTTAGTTAGTTCTTTCTAACAGCTAGTAGTAGSTATAGATGTTAAACAGAAAAAAAAAATGATCCAGGCATGCCAAGACAACACAAGTGTGCTATCTGAAATCAGATTGTTGCTCTTAGACTGGAAACTGGCCCAGAAGCATATATTTCCTGAGAATGCTCACACATGTACTACCTCAGCAAAGCCCTGGGGGAGAGGGAAGCAGTAAGAAGGAAAAAGGAGTGGAAAGAGATGGGAAGGGAAAGAGAAGGATGAAATCTTTCCAGTTTCAGAGGTGTACAGAAGTTTACTGATATTCCACACCAGTGAGGCAGCTTCAAAGCTAAGATTTATTCTTTAGATCAATAACTCAAAGCTATGACAAATCAAAAGATTTGTTTGAAACTTTCTTTGCTAAACGTGCTATGCTGTATCAAATATGTTTTGTCAATTCATGCTGGTTTTGCTTAATGTGGAGACCTTCCAAAAATTAGACTATGGATGAAGGATTTAAGAGAAGATTCCTGCCTCTTAAAGTCAATCTTGTCAGAAAGCTGAAATATCAGGTATTTCAATAACACCTTATGAGCTTTTCACCTATTTCTGCCTTGGACAAAAAGCTCTTAATGAGCAGTCTCTCTTATCATGTAATTTCTTTTCCTGAACAATTTAGTAGGATTTTATTTTTCAAATGATATTACTTAGGTAGCCTGGTAACTAAGGTAGCCTTACCTTAGGCTAAGGTAAGGTAGTGTGGAGTCACTTGTCCTTTTACAAAACAGATATGTGTTTGCTCTGGAGAATGATTKCAGGTATTCTATAAAGGAGCCTGATATTTTCCTGCAGAGAAGACATGGGGTTGCCTACAACCTTTAACAAACTGTTATTACTATAGAATTAATAAACTGAAGACATACAACTGCAGGTTATTTTGAGGTTCTTTGTACTCCTTGGCTTCTAAAAATCTATTTGTCATTGCAGTTTCATGAAATTTAGTGTCTAGCAGCCAATCCTAAAAGTAGTGGGAAATAAATATTTCTTTTGCAGAAAACACTACATAAATATTCTCRTTTACAAAATGGTCCGAAGCCTTCTTTTTATCTATTTTTGCACATAAAGTTACAATGTCAAGGAACTTTTGAGAAACATATTAATTATGTATAATGACTTTAATATCATAATTAACACTCCTTCTCTAAGCAGTGAAATGCAAGCAAATATTAAAATTAAAAATTGTTCTTGGAGCAATCRGACTGTACTGTAATCACAAGATTTGCATTCTCTGGTTATGTGATCATGTGACAGTACATGTCTAAATAACTGTTTTTACTTTTCCACAGCCTAACATGAACACAGCAGAAGTTGAACTATTCAGTGCCTCCCTAATGAAAGTACAGATTTACCCCAACGCTGCTGGATTTGTACTTGAGAGCAGTTCTACAGAGAAGGACCTGGGTGTCCTGACAGACATCAAGTTGACCATGAGCAGCAATGTGTCCTTGTGGCCAAGAAGGCCAATGGTGCCCTGGGGTGCGTTAGAAAGAGTTTTGCCAGCAGGTGGAGGGAAATGATTCTCTCCCTCTACTCAGCCCTGGTGTGGCTACATCTGGACTCCCGTGTGCGGRAGGAACACGGAACATAATACTGGAGAGAATCCAGAGTATGGCTATAGAGATAAAGAGGTGACGGGAGCATTTCTCAAATGAGGAGAGGCTGAGGGAGCTGGATCTGTTCAGCCTAGAGAAGACAAGGAGGGAATCTTATCAATGTGTATATATACCTTTAGGGAGAATGTAAAAAGGTTAGAGCCAGTCTCTTTTAAGTGGTGTCCAGTGATAGGACAAGAGGCAAAGTCCACAAACTAAAGCACAAGAAGTTCTACCTGAATTTGAGTAAAAAAATCTTGACTGTGATGGTGACATAGCACTGGAACAGATTGCCAGGAGAGGTTGATGAGTCTTCTTCTCTGGAGATATACAAAATACAGCTGGATGTGATTCTGTGCAATGTGTTCTATATGACCCTGCCTATAGAGGGATGTTAGACTAGACAATCTCCAAAAGTCCATCAATCCCCTTCTGTGACTCTGTAAAGAAGACAGAAATGCATGTTACATTCTTTTTAACAGTCTTCTAAGGATGCAAGTCCTGTTTCTGGGATACTAGCACAAAAACTGACAACATACAGAAGGCAAATTCTCAGGATGTTCGCTTTCAAGAGATAAAAGAAAAAAGACAAATGTTTTTGTATATTGCATTGTAGTGTTAGAAATCTTAACTAGTATGGAGATACAGAAGCAATGTAGACAAGAGACAAAGAAGTGTCTCAATCTCTTTTTGCTAAGTTGAGTAACAGATGACTGCATAGTTGAGAATGAGAGTGAGGAATATGTTTCTTTTTCAAGAATTATAGTCCCACAACAGACACAATACTGTTCATGTTTTCCACAACAGACACAATACTGTTCATGTTTTCAGTCCCAGGATACCACTAATACAGCCACGTCTGAAAACTCTTGCTGCAAGGCCAAGTTCTTAGATATGTAGAATCATTTCCCACAGAGAAGACAAACCATAGGGCATCCAAGACTAGTATCTGATCCTCTTCTGTTCTTCAGTCTCCTGGTAGCCATAAACGTGCAAACTAAACCTGGACTCTTTTATTAGTTGTCAAAGTTTCCTACTTACATGCCAGACTTTTGTGGAATAATACATTTCAACTAATAATGTTCAATTTCTTTTGCTTTAAAAGATTATTACAATGAACCCTAGGTTGGATGAAGCAAGTACACAAGCATACAGGCACACTGAGATCTTTAACCAATATAATAACATTATCACAAAAAATGAGCAATGCACAAAATCATRTATGTATCTGAACTAATTTTATTTAGTTTCTATATCCCTGGCTCAATAACAGTATGACCACATRTCTTCCTGTTCCGGTACTTAAGAGAGTGTAAGTGGTAGCTTGAGACCTATAGTTTACCACAGAGGCACAGGAATACAGATGTTAGCAATTTTTAACATAGGCTCTATCCATGAGACCTATTAGGAGCTCTGGAAAACCCTGACTATGACAGAGTGTGGTCCAGTAGAGCAGAAGGGAGAAAGAATTAACTTGGCTACGTATCCTATTTTATATATAACATTTCACAGGGTTTGCTAGTATCGTTTTCCTAAGAAAGTTCAGTGTATGTAAAGAAATTCTGTCTACAATTAACAACAGAAATCTAATGGCACTTGGCTCAGATTCAGCCAGAAACATGTTACTCAATGGATAACATGCAGGCCCTTTGGTCAAATATTGACAATCTGAACCAAGCAGAGAATGGGACATTTGTTTTGCTCGTTGTCTGCAGTAAGCTTCTACTGTACTTTGAATACACTGCCACACTTTATCCTAAAGGAAAGGTTCTAAGGATACAAGCTTAATCTGGARGTGCCTGTTTACATTGTTTTGACTGGAGAAGATGATTTGAACAAAGTGASTACTAAATTTATATGCCCTATATCATACTCAAACAAATCATGTTATTGACAGATCTTTAAAAAAACACAATGAAGCTACTTTCTTTGTTCAGACAGGAAAACAAATCTAAAGCTTTATTATAATCTCAATTTTCAAAATTTTCGAGAGTGATTTTCTTTCTGTTTATAGCACAGGCCCGGCTCTGCTGTGATAGCCAATTCTGATACGAACAAAAGGCTTATGAAGACCTGTTGTTTAAAGGCTGCCCACAAAGCTGGGAGCTAAATCTGCTGAGCTGTAAAATTCAGTAGTCTCCACACTTGGTTTCCGTGGGTCAGCCTTTGATTTCTTTTTAGAAGTAATCTGCACAGAGACAAGCAATAACATAGAAGCAAGTTTAAACCACATACATACCATCAAAATATACAATATATATTCAGTATATCATATCCCAATTTAACAGAATGATTACCTCAATTTGAGAATTTTAATCTTATAACCTTGTTGTTACAAAATACCTCCAGTTCCACAGAGGCAGTATTTGCTACACCAACTCAGTTTGCAAATGGTCCTCTCCATAGATTTAATGGTAATTTTCAAAACTGAGGAAAGAACATTGTTTATTTACTATTAATATGAATAAAGGAGAAAAAAATGAAGCAAAGTATTTATTTAGATTAGTATCTATTACTTTCCAAATTTATGTATTTGCAAATGGCATTTATAGAAAATCATAAAAACACGTTTTGACAGTGATGTTGAAGGAATTAGAGAGTAATACCCTCTAAGCAACAAATAGAGGTAATGATGAGAAAGATATATCTATTTAAAGTATATTAAAATACAAAAACTAGTACATTTACATAAATTAATACAAATCCATTTAATCACTAAGCGGGCCACAGTAAAAAAAAAGAGAGACTGTAGTGTCAGCTTATTTGAGCTTTTTATTTTTCAATACCATGCGAATCTGTTCTCCCATGTTGGTTTTATTGAAACAATGCAGGTGTAAATCTACATCATTTTTTACACTTCCATCAGTCTCCTTGCATCATTTAATAATGGAAGTCTCAATTCAAATGAAATGAAATAAAATAAATGAAATAAAATCTTGCATATAAATATTTTTAAGTGGGCAGCTCATTAATCTCTCTCATTCAGGCCTGACTCTTTAGGCATATCAGTAGCAAAAGGAAGGCTAAGGTGAACATGAACCCATTGCTCAGTTGGACAGGCAAACTAATGGCAAAGAATATGGAAAAGGCTGAGATATCCAGTGCCTTTTTTTGGCTCAGTTTTCATTCATAAGCCTTGTCTTCAATCCTCCCAGGTCCCAGGTGAGATCACTAGCAATGTCTGTGGAAATAAAGCAGTATCCACAGTAGAAGAAAATACTAGGGATTACTTAAGCAGTTAGACATACACAAGTAGATGTGACCAGATGCAGTGCATCAAGGCTGGTAATTAGAGATCTGGATGGGTTGGAGAAGTGGCTCAACAGGTACCTCAGAAAGTTCAAGAAATCTATGTATAAATTTTTGCATCTGGGTTGATATAATCCCAAGCAACAACACAGACTGGGGACTGAATCTCTGGAAAGCTGAGCAAATTCCTTCGTCATAACATTTTACTGCTATTCCACTGACTAAAGCCTTGGATGACTCCCAGAGGCCAGCTTTTCCTTTTTAATAAATTGAGTATCATGTGATTTGTATCTTAATTAATAAATATGTCCATTTTACTTGATAATGGCATTTCAAATGGAAGACTGTGACAAAATGTTAGACAGCTTCTTGGAGCCCAGGAGTTATACAGCAATAAAAATTGTGAGTGCAATTCCCAACAATGTTTTACCAGTCTCTGCTGCTTGCTGCTTTTATCAAGATGGATCTCAATTTCTTCAGGGTGCTGATTGAAAATGATGATAAAGAAATTAAATTCTAAAATATTGAGCAAGCTAGATAACTGATACAACTTTCAATTAAAAACAAAGCAATTTTCTTTTGTCACCTCCTATCAGAACACTTTTGTCAAGGCACTGTCAATGTCACCATTGTGTGGTGTGTCAAACTGTCAACTCCTATTTATGGAGTTTTTTTCCAGAAAATGCTGGCTACATGGCTTAAAAAGTAAATCAGAAAAGGAGCAAATAAGCAGAGCTGGCCTTGCAGAAGACCAGTATCTTGTATAAGAATGCCACTTGGACAGTAACTGACACTTGAGCAGTGCTTTACTGCAGCAATGCTTCTTACTGTAGATGACCAAGCAGCATTTCCAAGGCATCTAGAGCTAGTTTTAAAGACTTTGAAATGAATTAAATCTTTGAGTAGTTCTCTTGCACTTCCCTTTCAGAAGATCATATGCACTGTTTATACAGAAGACTGAAGTATTTCTGTTGTAGTGATCAGTGTTAGTAATTAATTTACACCATCTCAAACTACCAAAAGAGGAGAAGGAATTAAAAGGAGCACCGAGAAAGAAACTCAGATTAACTCAGACTAAAAAGGAGCACTCAGAAAGAAACTCCAATTCCAGATTAAGGTCAATGAGATTTTTGCCTCTAATAAAAAGGGATTCTGGACCAGAGTTCAATGCAGTAGACTCAACCAGAAACTTAGGCCTCACTATTGGAGTGCTAATGAAGCACACTAGAGATGACCCATGACAAAACAATCAAACTAATAAGCTTTGCTGCCATGTGCAGGTCCTATAGTGCCTCATAGAGGGTAGAAGAGTCATACCTCTCACATAGGGTCAGGCTACAGAAAAAAAGTAGAGAATTGTTGCCATAAAGGACTACATTGACATGCTTCAGATTTCTCCTTCCTATACTCATAGACTTGAACAGGAAAGGTGAATTATTCTGTGAGAAGGAGAGAGAAAGCTGAAATCAGTAAGTATATCCAGTGCTCAGTTTCCTCTTAAAATCTTAGGAAATGTGTGCACTTCATCTGCTTAGAAGTTTTGCCTTACTGACACGAGGCCTGACATTAGTAAACACTTGTTACAATGAGACTAATCATCCACTAGCATTTTAGTGACATGGATCTAAAGTGCTCGTATGCATCCATGCCCCAAGAACATCTAATAACCAATACCACACAACAGCCACCTTCAGAATTGTTATTACACAGCACAGCCTAGATATGACATCCTGGATTGATTCCAAATGCAATCACAGACCAAATGGTCAGTGAATTCAACCCAACCTAACTTGTATTTTCTTTAACATGACAGGATTAGCTGTCACTCATTCTTAAAAGCCATCAGAGTTACTATACATGGTTGAGGATAATGATAAATGAAACACATGATGCCTGGTAACATCATTTGTGATGCCTGTAGCATTTGTGATCTGAGAGGCATGACTTTGTTTTTACTACTAGCACTGTTGAGGCCTGCTGATAACATCATACAGTCTATATCTGGCACCCATTCAGCTTGCATATATGCTTGCATATCCATCCATCTGGCCAGACAAACCAGACATGAGAAAAATATAAAAAGCCAGACAGCGTATAAATCCATCGGCAGTAAATTAAAGAAAGGTAGAAGTTAAAATATGTGCAATGGAGGTGCACTTTAGGTTTCAAAATGGGACAACTCCCATCTAGAGAAGCAGGGAACTAAGTCCACTRTAAGAAGAAAAAGACTGAGGAACATACTTACATGTGCAAGGCCAGCAGACACCAGTGTGGTATGTGGTAGACACTGCAAAACAAGAACAAATAAGTAGCTGTATACTAAATGCTACCACCAGTCAGTATTGCCTTCTAAAATCCTGCTGCTTATTGTAAGATAAAATGAGGATACAAAGGAAACATCTACACAACTGAATATTTCAAGGGTACTTCACAAATTAGAAGTTCTGAACAGGCTTGTTCTGAAAAGATGCGTACAGGAGAAGGTCTCTCTTAGTTAAATCTTATAGTCACACAGGTACATTTTTTTTGTTTGTTTTTTTGGACACAGTTACAGTTAGAAGCAGATGTGACTTTTGATTATATCTTACTTTCATCAAAACTTTAGAGTTATGCACCTCTCTCATTTGTGCTTACCATATTTCATGCAAAGAAATACGCTCTTTTGTATTTTCATAGTGTGGGTCACCAGTTATTTATGAGGCCTAGGTCTTGCATAGGTGTAATTCMATCTTTTTTCCCAGGACCAAAACCAGGATATAGGGACTTGCAACAGAAATACAGAAGTAGGTAAGAATTACAGATAAGTAGAAGTGTATTTGTGTGTGTGAAAAAGCACCAGAAGAAACAGCAGAACAAGAGTYAAAAGAAAGATCTAATGAAGAACACTCTTCCCAGTCAATTAACCTGAGGAATGTGTCAAGCCCATACAATCTGCACTTCAACAGGACAAATACAAATGATGCATTGTGGAAGACCCTGCACTTGGAAAACAGGAAGAAGACAACAAGATTCAGGACATATATGCCATTATTACTTCTGTTCAGCAGGACAGTACAGTAGGAGGATATCAGCAAATCACTATTTCTAGTGGATGTGAAAGACAAGGCCAGACCACTTAAACCTAGTGGTGTGAGCGAGATTCTGAAATATTTCATAATGTTTAAAATAACAACTTGTTTTATTAGAAGGAGATAAAACAAGTCTTAACAGTAGTTTTTCAGTTATTGTGGTAAGTATATCACCCAAAGTGATCTGAAGACTGAAAAGTATAAGAATGAGATATTTCAGAATCCAAGTTTCCAGGCAAGCTACCAAGAGTTTCTTAAAGCCTTTCTGAGAGCTGAGGGTGAGAAAATAATGACATTCTTCAAGACAAAAAAAGCTGGGAGGTCTCTTTCTCCAAAGGCTGTCATGCAAAGTTTAAGCATGGAAACTTCTTGATGAGCGCTGTAATTGTTCTCTGCTTGAAAAAGGGAGTAACAGAAAGTAGATATCCCTGAACAGCCACCTTTGAGGCAAGGAGAGCAGGAGTGGATAGGAGAGAAAGGCAGATGGATATAAACACTATGGCTTCAGAGTACAAATGTATTTAAAATATGTACACACTTGAGAAGTAAAAAAATGCAGAAAAAATATTTTCTGATAGAGACTTAAAGTATGCACTGAGCTTTACATTCTGCACATTAGCAACAGATAAATGTTAAACAGATGTTTGTTGTAAAAGTACCCATAATAATACATCTCCTCACACATGCTTAAGAAATAACTGACTCACACACAAAATTTAAAGGAAAGGAATACATGTAGGAAGAAAAACTTGCACCAAAGAGCTGGGTGCCTACTTGTCAATGTAAATGCAGGGGAACAATCAAGTGCCACTCTAGAAAACAGAGAGTCATGATACTGAAATGCTGAATGATGATAGATGACTATGTTACCTGAGGTAACAAGCAGTTTTGAACTCCAAGATCCTGCAAAGGTTTCTAGCCTTGGAAAGCAGGACATTAACATTAAAAGAACAGTCCTGACTCTGGATAAAACACAACAGAGATCTTCTAGATCTCATCCTGCGACTAAAGCCTATGGTAATAGTTTCAAAAGTAAAGGCAACAAAGAATGAAATGTGTGTGCTTATAAATACAAAGTTATATCTACTGAATCTTTACGTGAATAGTCATCACAAGAAAACAATGTAGATATGTAGATTTTACAAAATATTATATATTTACATATTTTTCATGTCTGTTTTTTTTTTTTGACAAAATTCTGGATTGCTTTTATTTTTTGGGATCCCCTCTGGATTCTACTAATATTTATCTGAGAACAGGAAAAGTCATAACTTCCAGGAGAAAACAAAGTATAGGAGTTTGGTCCGAGACTGGGGAAATTCAGAAAGTTCAGATGAAAAACATCTCCTAAAAATCTTTCATTTTCCATCTCAGAATCTTACCTCACTGACTCCAGACATGATTCCTGCATGTCTGTCTGTGCAGTGACTAAAGCATTAAAATCATAAAATCTCTGTGAGGCTTTTTCTTCCCAAATACGATTTTCTTCAAAAAATGTTTGCATACTTTTTGCCTTTTCCCATCTCAGATTTTATAGACAGTGCAGGAATTTTTGGCTAATGTACTGCCAATTTTATAAACATTAGAAGATGCCACAAGAAGGATTACAAAGTCTTTGACAAGACTTTTTTTAAAGAAGTAACTTGTCAGATATTACACCACTGTTGTYCATAATGGTGACACAGATGGCATTATCTACATCAGCACAAGAGCAAAACAAACTTGCCCTTTTGAGATCAGTCTCCTAATTGACTTCACTCAGCATGCTTTAGTTCATACAGCCTTCGTGAAGAGGACTCCACAGACATAAGCCGAAACCTTACGATAAACATCTAATGCAGCTCAGCCAGGAATGGACACTTGTTCCAGAGAACCAGGATACATCAAATTAAACCTTGACTACATAGCCTTCAATTACTTTAAATTTAGACCAGACAAAGGTAACTCTCCACCTGACATTTTGTAATGTAACACATTGGTGGGGCAAGTTTCAGGTCTTCAGCATAAATCATTCTGATCTACAGATCTGCACATACTGAGGCTCACTGATATACATATATCCGGATTGTAACAAAACGACGTGAAATCTGATCATCTTGGTTGTTCTAGCATGTAGAGTAGTTGCAGAGTTCTTTATAAGGAAACCACGATCACAGTTTTTGTTTTATGGGAAAGTATTATTCCTAATCAGCCTCTTATGTTTATGCTTTGTTGCAGTATATTGGTTAATACTTCAGTAAATTAMCTGAAACACATTTAAACACATTAACTTTGGTCCAGTCCTGTTCAACTTATTCATTAACGACCTGGATGAAGGGCKGGAKTGCTCCCTCAGCAAGTTTGCTGACAAAACCAAACTGGGAGGAGTASCTGATAGCCCTGAGGGCTGCACTGCCATCCAGAGGGACCTGGACAGACTGGAGGACTGGGCAGTTAGAAAACACATGAAGTTCAACCAGGGCAAGTGCAGGGCCCTGCACCTGGGGAGCAATAACCCCAGACACCAGTACAGATTAGGGGTTGACCTGCTGGAGAGCAGCCTCGAAGAGAGGGACCTGAGCGTCATGGTGGATGACAAGATGACCATGAGGCAGCAAGTGTGCCCTGGTGGCTAAAAAGTCCAACGGGATCCTGGGGTGCATTAAGAAAAGCGACTCCAGCAGGTCAAGAGAGGTGATCGTGCCCCTATACACAGCCCTGGTGAGGCCACATCTGGAGTACTGTGTCCGGTTCTAGGATCCCCAGTACAAGAGGGATGTGGATCTGCTGGAGAGAGTCCAGCGCAAGGCTGCGAGGATGATCAGGGGCCTGGAACATCTGCCCTATGAGCAAAGGCTGAGAGAGCTGGGTCTGTTCAGCCTGGAGAAGAGGAGGCTGAGGGGGGACCTGATCAGCGTGTATAAATACCTCAAGGGAGGCAGTGAGGAGGAGGGGGGCGGCCTCTTTTCAGTGGTGGCCAGTGATAGGACTAGAGGAAACGGCCACAAGCTGAGGCACCAAAAGTTCCACGGGAACTTAAGAAAACACTTTTTGACAGTGAGGGTGCCAGAGCCCTGGAACAGGGTGCCCAGAGAGGTTGTGGAGTCTCCTTCTTTGGAGATCTTTAAAACCCACTTGGACACAGCCCTGTGCCACGTGCTCTAGGTGACCCTGCATGTGCAGGGAGGTTGGGTTAGATGACCGCYGGAGGTCTCTTCCAACCTTAAGCATTCTGTGATTCTATGAACTAGGAAGTTTTCATAAGTCTTTCGGAAGAAGCACATTTGTCTAATTATTTTGCCAAGTACTTCTTTCTTTTTTATTGACACTATTTTAATGCACGTATATTACTAGTACTCCAATTATTTTTCATTCTTTCATACAGATCTTAGAAAAATAAATTCTACATTTTCACACAAATTTTATCCAGGTTTGCCTCATATTTTTCACTGTATTTCAGTCATTTAGCCTTTTTCTTTTAATGTCTGACAACACAAAATTAATCAGATTTCACTGCATTGTACTTTGTGTTCTCCTGAACAGATGATCAAAAATCCAATTATATCCTACAATTTAGTCACTGCTTAGAAAGCAAAATGTATAACTTCACTTGGAAATCCAAACTGTGGAATGTAAACCTTACATGTGAAACCTCATATATTTCAAAAAATAAAATTACTATCTGATGATTAATTTTAACAGGATTTTGTTTAAGTTGTGTTAGGTCAGCCACCACCATGAATGCAATGTTTTTTTTGGAATTTAAATATAATAGATAATATCTCATCTTAGGCATTACCTTTTTTATGACTGACACTGTTTTGGTGGGACTAAATTGTAACAATTGATTCAGTTATTATGGAAACCAATTACAATACAGTGACTGAAGAAATCAGGATCCCCTTCTAGCAGCTGAAATGGAGTCAGACGTAGCCATGCACTATAAGGTGGAGTATAACCAGTATACCAGTCTGAAAAATGTTATCAAATGCCAGAATGACACAAACAGGAGACAAAAATAGGAAAGTTTTACTTCTGAATACATTCAACTAGGAAACAAGTTCTGACCAGTTTTTACTAGGATTTGCTAATATTTTTGTTCTACCTTTAACAATCTAGTCCATCTACTTTTCCTGCATAGTCTTTGAAACAATATTACCAGATCTCATAAATCTTTGGATATTTGATAGTTTTCTTCACGTCTCTGATCCTGATTAAATGCCTGCAGGGATCTCAACTTTCATGTATTAATTTTAATTCCCAAGATTGCCAGAAGCTACAATAAATGAATGATCCCTAAGACTC
The DNA here is from genome assembly GCF_003342845.1 of Nothoprocta perdicaria. Taxonomy (NCBI): domain Eukaryota; kingdom Metazoa; phylum Chordata; class Aves; order Tinamiformes; family Tinamidae; genus Nothoprocta; species Nothoprocta perdicaria. The sequence continues at coordinate 262,193 of NW_020454738.1, forward strand.
AAAGAGGCAAAATAAAAATGAATTACAATTAATTCTAATCATGTTTCTAAGACAGTTTAGAAATTCCATTCATGTCTTTTTCATGTTTCAAAGCAGTTCATGTTAGAGTTAAGACAGTGATTCATGGGAACAAGACAGGATTTGCTTTTYTTATTTTACTGCATAAAAACCCTAAAATAATTTGTTTTGAAACTACTTGACAAAACAAATAGAAACTTCAGTAAGCTAAAAGACATGGTCATACAATTGCTGCTGTAGCAATATTTTCACCATTTATGCTATTTTTCACTCCAGTTAGAGCATAATGTAAATGTCTTAGCCAAATTCTTCCTATTTCAACTCTGTAGGTCCTTCATGACTTCTAATTAAAGATAGGATAAATGATATTTCCATCATAAGAAAAATAAGAATTTCAAACCAATACCAACTTTCATTAGTAAGACATGGGAAGAATCTACATCTTCTGTAAGCCTGAAAACAGAAGGGTGATCTTTGGACTTAGCATTTTAACTACAAAAGTTAAAATAGATAGACAGGCCCAATAGATTTGGGCCCATCAGATAAGACAATGGGCCCAAATCATGTCTTCTCAATGAGAAACTTCATAGAGAGGTTTCAACAGAGATCCTCAAAAAGCAAATACCCCTTCACATGGGGAAATTAAGATAACTTAAATTCTGGCCACTCTCAGTCTGGACTTACACTGTTATAAAGAGGGCTTTATCTCCAACAATATTTGGATGTCTATAAACATAGCAGGTGATCTTATATACAACTGAAATATTTCAGTAGACTAAAGAGAGTTCATTGTTTTGACAACGAAAAGTCATAATCCCTCAATCTGTATGCAACTAACTTCAGCTGCAACATGAGAAAATATGTGCTGGAAAACCTGAATGTTTTAACATGCAGAGGAGGTCTGGTGAACTCTCCAAAGCAGCTACACATCCTGTCTATTGAAAATATAACTGCTCCCAAGCTAAATGAAGTCATGAAGAAAAACAGAGGGAGGGAAGATTCCCGAAGCCCTCAGCACCCCCCTGCAGAGGCAGAGCCTAGCTGCTCCATTCTTTTTACTCCAGTGTTGCTGCGTACCTCAAGACCACTGATAGTTTTCCTAAAGTACCTAATTTGAGAGTCAAATGATTATGAAAAAAAAATCAACTTCATATTGTAAAGGAAGTTTCCATATCTAAGAGCAAAAAAAGAATAAAAAAATTCATTGCTCATTTTAAGTAAGTCTTATAATTTAAATTTTGAAAATGGCATGATTAGGGCAATTCTCCTACCTATGACAGAGTCTGTAGAATACCTTACGGATGGTTGTGKTTTTTTAGCAACACTGCAGCCAAAATGTTAAATAATAATAACCATTAGAACAAAAGTATTGAGAATTCTAGCAGTTGATTTGTATCGTTATATATTTTCAGGAAAACACATGGAATTGATGGTTTAATTTAAAGTATTTGGAGTTTTGTTTAGTTTTAATGTAATGAAATGCCAGACTTATAAATTTCATCTTGAGATGGGCTTTTTCCTMTTGATCTATGAAATTAAAAGTGTTACATTGAGGAGAGTCTCTATTTTCTCATTTTTAAGGACTTTTATGTTGTTATTTGAGCATGGCCATATTGAGATGGACAATGGYAATATGCAAACAAGCATATTCAAGATCCAAGTTAATAGAAATCTAGATCCATCCCGCCCTATTTAATCTTTTTTTTTTTTTCATTCTTTTGCCACATGCTGATTTGTTATATTTTGATGCTTCAAAGAAAATGGACAAATTGTTAAAGTTCAAAGCTCCAATGAATTGAATTACAGGGCAATGAATTAACATTTAACACTTATTAATTTCACAAAGTAGAGGTGCACATTACAAGATTTTCTTTTTTTTTTCCTAAATATACTATTACTGATCAAACTTTAAATTTTCTTTTTTTTTCTTTGAAAAAGAAAAAGCTGCTAAAAGGGAAGTACCACATTATTAGTTCCCCTATAGAAAGAGTTATATATAAGAGGATCAACAGTGACTGGATTATTTTTTGATACGGACTAGTACAGTCAAGCAGTGAGACACTTGTGCTTCAGTATATGGAGAAATAGTATGGGGAAAAAAAGTCCAAGTCTTTTGGCAGGAGACCTGAAACTAAAGAAAATCTCATCAAAAGACAGGAATTTTTACTCGTAATAAAAATCTTCATGGGAAAAAAAAAACACAGAGTGATCTCTCATTACACTTGTTCACCAAGCTGTTGGAAATAGCAGTCCCTGATGTAGAGATGGATTGCATAGGAGTCAGGGCTAGGTGGGAAATGAGAGCTCAGACGGGGAGCATTATGTTTTGGAGACTTGGTGTTAGGTTCTTCACACTGACTTGCAGCATTCTTCAGAATTAAGGGTTTCATTTCAAAATGCAGTTAAATGTCTAAATGCTTTCTTTTCTACTGGAAAGGATACCTGAGGCCTGGGAAAGAGAGGAGACAATCCTAGCTCACAGAATGACTACTCAAATCTTTCATAACTCAGTAAACCACCTTTCATCCCTTAAAGGATTCACTTTAGTGATTCAGATGAACAAGAATAGCAAGGAATGGTTCAGTAAGAATCATGCTCATACCTCATGTACGTCATGTACTTCAGCACAGCGTGGAGACCCCAACTCATTCCCCAAGATGGGAATTAACTGCGACTTTTTAAAAAGTAAAACAAAGACCTTCCATCAAAGCATTAATCATGTGTTTGTGACTGTAATGGCATTCATTAGTAACTGGGTGAAAAACTAATGAGAGAAAAGAAGCAAAACGCTTGTCAAGTAAAGATTATGTTACATGCAAAAAAAAAAAAAAAAGTCACAGAGACTTTCCCTTTCAGATACTTTTCATAATCAAAGGAAAGAAACTACAAAACAAATCTGTGGCTCTAGGAAGTCACACTGAGCCTGTGTGTTTTGTTGGTAACTGAAAAAAAATGGAAAGGCTAAGTGGAGCCTATCCATCAAGTCACCACATTTGTTCTCTATTTCTACACAACATGGGTTAAAAGCATGTGAAGGTTAGCAGTAGAGAAGGTCAGTAAAGAGCTGGTAGGGAGCAGCTGAAGTGAAAAATCATAAATAAACTAAAATATGTTGGATAAGCACTTAAAAAGTGCTCTGCTCTGGTGGGTTAGTGTTGCACCCCACGAAAAGAGTATAATGTCCTGACATCCACAAACATTTCCAAAGATGATCTATAGAACATACCCCGTTTTCTCAATTCCTTTTTACTAGAAATAACATTTCTCTMTAACCACTACCACTAGAAAAGGATAGAAAGGAATCTCAATTCTTCTGTGTCTTGATCTACTCTGTCACCATTTCCACTAGCACTGAAAAGCTTTGCACAAAAGTATTCCAGGTTTCATATCTCTAACTATCCTCACAAAAAAGTCATACGCATGAGCCTGCACTTTGCTAATTCATTTGAACAGAAAAGGTAAAAGAGAAGGTGGAGGTCATACACAAGCCATTCATGAGTTTTTTTTTTTTTTTTTTTTTTTTAATTTTCTGTGAGGACTTCACACTGCAGAGAGGAATTAGTGACATTTTGTCAGTTGAGTGAATGTCTACAGTGGGCAAATGCCCACTTCAAGGCAGCTTCTATGGCAAGCAACAAAACAGGCTTCAGACCTTCAGCGTGAGCTGGGAGGACGCACTGCTCTGGGGCCAGAGTCTTTGACAGATAGGAGCAAGCTGTAGAACTTCTCTTTTGGACATGGGAAGATATTTCACAGAGGACAGTGTGAATAAGAAGGGGATGTCAAGAAGAGAGACTGAAATCCCCTTCGTCCTCCAATAAATTTGCAACTTTTAAAGGTACATCAGTTTGCCTAACATCTGTGTCCTGTTTCGCTCTATYCCATCTTTTCAGGATTGGATCATGACCAGAGACTTAAGAATTTCCCATCTTTGGGAATCATTCAGCAAAATGCTTAGTGACAAAAGCTCAGAACCCAGGCTAAAAGGACTAAAGAAYGCAAACAGTAGTATTTCAGTAAGAATAAATATTGTCTATGAGATCCATTGTTCTTATTTCTCTAATTATTGTTCTAAATTATGAACAGCATTTCAGATAATTACTTTATTAACTTTCAATCAGCTACTCTTTACAAAAATAAAGGGTTTCAGGAAATAATTATAGCAGACTACATACACTAAAATTCACAGCAGAATTATCTTGTGACCAAAAACATGTGCCRCGAATGCTGATCAATATTTTAATGGTAAGTTCAGCACCAGATGATGTATTCATAACAATTTGTTAGAACAAATTTGAGTAATGAAAATTCCGTGGTTTTGAATATAGACCTAAGTTATTGAAATGTTTTCTCTACGGTGCTGATTTGACTGAATTAGAAACACTGCTCCTGCCATGCAGGAGGAAAACCACAACCAAGAAGGCATTGACCGCAGAGGTGAGTGCTCACGGTATGGCTTCTTCTCAGAAAGGTTTCAGAACAGAGGCAAAGTGGATTTTTGCCCCAGCCATGAGGATAGTACCTGGCTCAAAGAAGAAGTCTTTACTATCCTATTCAGCACATAAACAGCATTTCCGGTCTTTTTTTTTTTTTTTTTTTTTAATTATGCATAATCTGAATCTCAGAAATAAATTTTACATCTCTTGATAGGTTTGACTTAGAAGTGCTTTACTTTCTAAGCTTATTTAAACCTATTTTGGAGAGTATTTGTTATTACAGAGGGTTCGTTATTTTGTATTGACAAAAACAGTTGCCATTTAASTTTTCTGGATACTCCCTTTCCAGTGGCAAGGGTGACAGAGTAACAGGTTGGTGAAAGGCTTGCTTATGATGCTGACTTCAGTATCTTAACTCCAACACTATTTTCAGTATTTCAGGTGAGCCTGAGGATGGGAGTGGTGACTGTGTCAACTGCCACAGCCGGAGGATGCAGAGGAAAGTTTGATAACACCCTCCAAGCTGAACGGGATGACTCGCAGCCCATGTCCMTACCAGAAGGTCTGTTTGCTTTTCCTTCTTTTGCCACAGATTTCCTGACTTCTCCTGGATAAGTCACTCCTGCTCCAGCTTTCCCTCCTGTCAAGAAAGGAAAATTTATTTTCCAAACTCAAGCAATGTTCCAGGATTGACATTATGTTCACAAGGGTCGATGATATAACTGAGTGCATGGCATGATTCAAAGGCAAATAGTCAAGACTGGTTAATGCTTTCCCTATTTCGGTTTTTTTTTTTTTTTTTTTTTTTTTTTTTTTTTGATAT
>NW_020454738.1:268155-298311 GCF_003342845.1 Nothoprocta perdicaria
CCACGGGCCATGGTGCGGGTGCCGTGGGGCGTGCTGCTCGCCGCCGCGCTGCTCGCCGCCGCGCTGCTCGCCGCGGGCAGGTGAGCCGGGCTGCGCCGGGCTGCGCGAGATGCCTCGGGATGCGCCGGGACGCGCGGAGCGCCGGGATGCGTCGGGATGGGTCGGGAGGGGTTGGGATGGGCGGTACTCCCAGGCAATGATGTGCCGGGATGCGCGGTGGGCCAGGATGCGCGGGGCGTCAGGACGATGATGCCCTAGGATGCGCGGGGCGCTGCCGCCCCGTGACGGGCTGCCCCCTCTCTTGSGGAAATGTCCCCTTTCCCTGTTGGAGGGCAGCGGCCATTCCCGGAGCAGCACCTCCCGCCTCTCAGGTTGCCACCTGGTCACTCCGTGTCCTCCCGCTGGGGCTCTTTGGTCGCTACCACTTGACTAAGAGGCGCTGAAGCCTACACTGCTCTACAGCCGATGTGACCTGGTCGTGGTTTCATGGRGCTGAATGCACTTAGCAAAGTCATCAGGGCTTTCCCACTGGCTCAGCCGCTGCAGAATTAAGTTTAGGTAAAATAGCAGCACCAAGGATTTTTTCTCTGCAATGGAGAAAAATGGGATCTCTGGTACACACTGAGGATAGGCATGATGGGAACAGTTACAGTAAGTGTAGAAAGGTATGAAGAACTAAAGCGTTTCAATTGCATGTATGAATAGATCCTTCAAAATCAATGTGCAAGAATTAAGACAATTCTAATACTCTGCAGGCACAGGTAAACTCCTAAAACAGAGTATCCTTTTGAGAGAGGCTGAATAAAACTCTTGACTTAGAAATTAAGCCATTCCAGGATTTTGCCTCCTGAATTTTCGACAGTTAAATCAGAGGCCACAAATATTGCAGCAAAATAGTAACTAGTGAAAGGGGAATCCACAGTGGTTAATTACAAAGTTTTCAAGGTGCTGCCTGGTATATTTGCTTAGAGTCAGTTTTGTGAACAGTTTTGGCTGCTACCAGCAAGTGGAAATCTCCTCTTCCAACACCCTCAAGGCTGCCAAGAGGAACTTTTCAGGAACTGCATAAGCCCCTGAATCTATAAACTCCAGACTTGCTTTTATAGGAAACATATATTCTCTTGGAGCAGAGCACCTTTCTCAAGGGATTATGCTCCTGCTATGCCTTGAGATTTTGTGGCTTTGTATTTCACACACCTTGGAAGGTGTGTAACTGTAAAAGGAGATCAGTATGTTCCTCCAGAAGAAAGAGTAGCCTGGAGTTAGCTGAGTCAAATATGGATGTGTTGGATTAAAAAAAAAAAAAAAAAAAAAAAAAAAACCACCAAGACATTGTTTCAAAGTAACTCAGGAAGCCTGCAGTTGGGATTAATTGCTCTGCAACATTGTCTCATCTCTCATCCCAGCAGATATAGGGAGGGGGATTTTTTTTTTTTTTTTTTTAACTAGGATTATCATTCTATTCTTTCTGTAGTGAGGAAGGGGAAAGGAGAGTTTTTAAAAATCGTTATGAAAGGCTTAAATGATGGGGTTATAGTTAAAGAGGGCAAAGATATGATACTGGATCTGAAGAAAGGAAAGGATATAGTAAACATCAGAACTATTTTGAAAAAAAAAAAAAAAAGAAAGAAAAAAGAATACATTTTGGTTATTTCTGTCCCCAAGAGGTGAGAGTTTCATATCTGGACTTTTATATTAAATTTTCTATTCTGAGAACTTGCTTTAAGGAATTTTGTGGCCACTGGAAGCCATAGAGGACTTCCCTGACGCATATASCGACCCAAAGTTTTTATCACTTGGTGTTTCAGAAAGAGCTCACGGTGAAGCAGGACTGTCATTGCACTGTGTATCTGAAACTGGCTAAAGGAGGATCTGTGAGACTCATTAGATGTTGGCAGATGGATTTTTTGGGTTTTTTTTGTTTTGTTTTGTTTTTGTTTACTTAGCAGTGTGTGGCCGGTGATTTTTTTCTTGAAGAATATTGCTCTTCAAATAAATTTATTAAATAAAATCTATGCCTTCTTTTGGCAAAATGTTCAAATGTTTCTCTGTGTGACATAAGATCCTAATACACCTCTTGGAAATGCGTTACAACTTGCTAAGTAGTAAAATAACATATTTTTGTCATTTTATCTACATGGTTGGATCAAAATTTTAGGTAGGTTATTTGACATTTGTTGATTGCAAGCAGCAATGTCCAGAAACTTCTTTTGAGGAAAAAAAAAAAAAAAAAATCAAAGAAAGGGATAATATCCTGTCCTTATAGTCAATTGGAAGTTCCTAATAATATAAGAGAGACTATTTTTCTTCAGAAGCATGCAACTATTGCGAGTGCAGGAGCTGAGCAAAAGTATCTTAAAGAGATCTTAGAAAACACTAAATCTATTCAGCAGCCGTGTCTACAAGCAAAACAAACAAACAAAAGGTTAAAAGTTTAAAACTTTAATGTTTCTCTCCACAGAAGGCTTTAGTAAAAGACAAAAGCTTGATATGATCTGAAGACAAATTTGTCTGAAGACATATTACTGTATGTTGCATCTCAGATGCTAACTGACTTCTAGTATCTATGTGGATAAGTCAGCATTGAAGACCTCCTTGTTCATTTCTCCTCCACAGCTGTTACTGTCACATAATCTCATTCAGAGAGGCCTTAAACCCTGTGCAATCASTAATCCAAGAATGTAGGGGATAACTTTTTTTCACTGCTGGGGTTTCTACTTCTGTTTATTTTGGTTAGTTTATTAGGATTATAGTCCAGCACTGTCATTGTGCTTGGAGTATTGTATTGATTGTTTCTACTTAAAAATAGCTCAGATCTTGCTTATGTCAAAAACCAACTTTGAGAAGCCAAGGCAAAAAATATTTTTATTTACTGTRTAGAAGAATGGAAGCAGTAGAAATACTTTGAGCTACATAAAATCTATGGATCAGTAGGTACAAATATACAGCTACATTTTAATTCCTCCTGTCCTCTTCACCAGTTACTCTAGTGGTAATGTTTTCTTTTGTGGTTGTTTCTCTGTATTTATTCTATGGGAGACAGCTGTCCAACCATATCAATCATAYTAAGCTGAAAGATGCCTCTAACCATGTAAACTTTCTGAACACTTTTTTTTTTTTTTGAAGTACATAGATCTTTTTTTTCCCCACAGTGAGTGACTTTATAAGAAGTCAAACATAGTAGTTTGAAATTTTGTCTCCTGGTATTGCTCCTATCTCTGTTTATATAACATTATATATCTATGTGAGTTTACCTGKCTTCTGAGGTAAAATTTATATTTTTCATGTTATTCCAGACTGGAATAACTTTTCTCAGCAATGGGTTACGAATACTGAACAGCCTCATTTAGGCCTATGTTTCTGTCATTACAGACAACACCAGAGCCTTCTCGTTTTGTGAAAGAAACTGCCTGCCTTAAGAATAGCTAAGCATTATTCTGCAAGTGCTTAATTGCCTTCCAAGACCATCTTCCCTCTCACAGCTTATGTAGTTACTCTTATGCCCACCTCCAAGTACTGAGGGCCAATCTATTTGTTCTTGTTCTTGTGCTATTCTCCAGTCTTAGAGTTCTTCCTTCTTGCTCTGGTTTTGAGCTGACTGACATTTAATAAGAAACAAGCAGTTTCCCTCTTTTGGTTTATGAAACTGAAGCAAAATTCTTCACATGCGTTCTAAAATGGGCTTTSTATTTTTCATATCTCATAGTATTTAATAACTATATAATCATTCTATATCATATATAATTCATATTTCTTCCACATCTTTTTCTTTCACATTTTCTTCCAAACTGAAACATTACTGAACACTACTGGACTATACAACACCAATGAAATGTTGACTGACATAGCTGAAGGTTCCACTGTTTTGTTTTAATTTTTTTGTTTGTTTGTTTTGTTTTTCTATGTTAGTGACTCATAATAATCTTGTGACAGCTAATACAGGCAGGTCTTTCCCTGTCACCTCAACTATTGAGGCCCTGGCTTATTGTAGTTGCTCTTCTCGTTCATCTCTAATGTACTTTGTACTGTTAAGTACCATCCTACTGATATCAGTAATGTCAGAGCCACATAAAATAGGTTACCCCTCAGCCACTTGGACATCCTGCATGTCTCAGTCTGTGACCTCTTCTTACATTCTGATCCAATGCCAGAATGTTGTGATGCTATCACCAACCTGCAGAGTTGGGGTTTTTTTTTTTTTTTTTTTGTCTTCAGCCCCATGTTTAAGCTGCAAGTTCTTCAAATAAGGCATTTTTCTGATGCTGAGTGGACATCAGAAAATCTTGTGTAGCAATCTTTTTTAGGACTCTAGGTACTCCTTGTGAAATAGTACACAAATAATATCACGCAGGAAAGGATCAGAGAGTCAGGCATCTCCAGTCTGCATTGCATATCCATGTAATATGCAGGAGGCGCATGTGACTTTCTCCCTGTATGGATCTTCCTTCCTGAATGAACGTCCTCTCTCTACTTGCTTCTGTTGTATAAAATTCTGAAATTCTGGCAGCTGATGACTGATTCTTCTTATGATATTAAAAATGTCTTCCTCATGGGAGGGAGAGGATGACCTGGCCAAAATGGTTTTGCTCACAGACTTTGGGATGCAGGAGCATTCACAATGACCGAGCTCATCTTTTGCTGTACTTAAAGCTCATCTTTAAGTCAACACTTGTTGCAGAATTCAGAACAAATAAAAGACCTTGTCCAGGTACTTTAAACCTTCTAAACCTTCTGTTTTCATGTATTTCATTTTGAAGTGAATTCTTAAATAAAAGCAAGTTTGTCTTCCGGTAGAAATGAACATCTCATAGTTAAGCTAACTTAAAACAATCTTTTCAGGGTGTCTGTAGGACAGGTRAATTCAGAGGGGCTTTCTGGGGTATAAGCAGAACACAACTTTTTTGACTAGCATAGTCAACTTTTTTGACTTGCAAGTGATGCAGGGAAGCATTTGTGCTGGTACAATACTGAATTGAAACAGATATGAACAAAATGAAAAGGGCTTTTATTTTTCTATGGGTTCAGAGGCCATCAGGGTCTTGTTTTTAATCCCATGCAGTAGTCATGATTGTTTTGATGTATGTATTCTTCTATTTGAAATGAGGTTGTGTTTAGCCCTRCAAGCTAAATCACCAGACATGTGCCAAAGGCTGGGTGACCTTTGAGATGCTTAACTTAATACCAAAATATTTTTACATGTCAGATGTCAGGAAAACACCTTTTCWTTAAGGGGGGAAGGGGGAGGGGTCTCTGCTACATGAGTTTTGCATTTCTCCTGGACTCTCTTCTCCTGTCAATAGTTCTGCCTGTAAAGGCAGCTCTGCAGTGATATCTGTATCTTTGAAAGTGTGTATATTTAAACAGAGTTATTTATACTAGTGATGCTTGTGGGATAAAACATTTTCTGGGACAGAAAATTCTGGACTCTATGAAGCRGAATGTATTTTAAGTTGTGCTATGGAAAAAAGTGTAGGGATAAAAGACTTAGGGTAGAGAASAGAATTTCATAAAGGGGATAAGCATGTGATCGAGACAGGCAAATAATAGCAGAGGACGAAGGAGATCGCACTCACAGGGCACCTTGTAGCTTAGAGTAGTCTCTAGAAGACTTGCACAGTTGTGGGTTTCCACTGGATTTACAGCTTTGGCAACAAGTGTTACTGGCCTGCCAACATTTGCAGCTGTTGATCTGTTCTAAAATTTTGAACTACATAGACTTATTGGCAGATTAAATTAACCTTTGCATGGCCAGAGAGTCCCCAAAACACCAGAAAACACATGGACTGCCCTTGCATTAGTTTTGTAACTGGTCTGCACATATGCCATGGCTGTCTTTATGTCACTGTAGCTTGTGCTRGGGCAATGGATGACCAGAAAGCTGCTTTTCAATGAAAACACTTTTTTCACCTTCCAGAGTAGCAGAGCTGGAAGGTATGGCCTCATATAGTCAATCCTGATTCTTCATCCGATACAAATTGCAGTAGCCTCACTAATGGCACTCGTATTAAAAAYGACTCATTCTAGCTCTCTTTTCACCCTGCTTTTCATTAGAAGGATTTTCTAATTCACTATAGACTCAAGTGTAATTTATCCCCTATTTCTTCAACCAAATGCAACTATACCCTCCATTAAGGAACACTGCTGACTGCTCCAAGAGTTGGGGAAATGAAAAAACAGACAAAAAAGGGAGAAACAAAAAAAAAATGGACAAAACATGAGGGATGTGTACAACAGAGTGTGTGAAGCAACGTGTGAAAGTGTGTTTGCCTACTGGAGCTGGTCTTTATCCTTCCTTATGCAGCTCAAGAGCTCGTGGGCAGATGGTGGCAGTGGCCCAACCTGGGCTGTGTCACTTTGGTTCTAAGTTGGATTGTTGCTATGGCTGGAGAAGGAACAACAAGGACCACTGTGAAGGTAACATCAACACTTTATGCTTGTCTTTTCTCTATGGCTGTGTACTCACTAGTAATTAAGTGTTTTCACATGAGGCTGCCAAAAGTTATGGAAAGAAACCTTGCGCTGGAGTGAAATCTCTAATTCAGTGAGAGCGAAGAAAATATGTTCTAGAGACAATCTCCTTAAAAACAGTCTTGGATGAATAATGCCAAACAGTAAAATAAAGATTCATAAATTCTCAGATCTGGAAGGTAACATTTGTCTAACTTCCCAAAGATCCATGACCATGAGATTAGAAATATACCTTCTGTTACAGCTCTCAAACCATAAGCACTAAAGATRCAGTGTCCTCTAATGCTATATACAAAGGCCTGAAGCATTTTATCCATTGGTATTCTTTATCTTCAGAAGTACCCAGCCTCTGAGAAGCAGTAGGCTTCAAACTTCTGAAAATATAAATTAAAAACCAAATGATACCTGCACCTGACTTGAACTTGGATAGCCAGACAGCATTCTGGTCTGCAGATTGTTCATTTAATGAAGAATCAATTATTTATTACAAGTTTCTAATTTAATAAACCTCTGAAGATTCCAAGAAGAAGGTAATGTGGAATATCTCTCTGGCTGTATTYATGAAGGCACAAAAGTCATAAAATATGGGCTTTAGGACTCTTTCTCAGCTGTTATGACACCTGTTGTCCCAGTCATTTTGGCATTGCATATCTAGTGAATTTGAATAGAGACTTTGTGTCATTAGTATCTGAAAATCATCATACTGATATCTAAAAGAGAAAGATACCAAAAAAGTCTCTGTTCTGTATGTATGTACAGCTTGTTGAAAAAAAGACTAATGAACATCTTTATTGATAGTTTTATATTGCCCGATTTTTTGTGCCAGTGAATACCTGGAGGTACAAGTTGTAAATACAGCTTAGATGAGCCAGTGGAGAAAGTTGTCTCATTTTAAAACAATAGACTGTTTTCTTATCAGACTCTAGTTTGATAAAATTTAGAATTGTTCTTTGGCAAACATTTAAATTACAATGTATTTTTTAATTGTAAATTGAGAAGGAGTGATGTTCTCTGCTTTATAGTTAATACTCTGTTGATCTCATGTTATGACATTTCGCATTCAGAGGCAAGGGTGGTCTTTAACTATGCCCTAATTTGYAGATTTAGTGGCTTAATATTTCTGAATAAATCTTTAAATGTAAGACTGGACTACAGCTGTAAGAATTCTAACATACAATATAGTAGGTAACATCATGTCTCTCGTCTTTCCTATACTTCACATAATTTAGTTACATGAAGCAGCTGGAGATGCATCTCTCTATATTTCACTTTTTTATACATTTTTTCAGAGCTAGTGCTGGTTTAAATGCATGTCTACTTTACTTTTGCTGGAAAAACGTCATCAAATTGACCTGAAGAGATTGTTCATCTGAGTTACTAAAAACAAAGTCAAACCTTGATAAAAACAACGTTTAATTTTTTATTAATGATCCAGAGAACTGAGAGCTAGAAAACATTTTCTCTTCAATTCATCCAAGCTTCTCACAGCTACTTCATTTCACTGTAAATCTGATGCAAATATATGCTTTGGGACATGTGGTAGCAATAGTTTTCTGATCATTTGATGGATGTGCTCTGGAGATTCTGCCATGGGATGGACATGTTCCTCAACTGTAAGTGGGAAGAGAAAACAGTGGAAAATTGCTGACGGGTAATAAGCTGTTGATGGTTGCAGGAGAGCTCTTGTCTCTTCCCACCTTGAGGTGTCAAGCATAGAAGGTCAAGATGTTGGCTAGCTGCTCCTCAGATGCAGCTTTCCCAAAGCAGGAAAAAGACAACAGCACAATGCTGTGAAGTGATTATGTAGCACTACAGAAAGGACCATGTGGAAGAGAGCTAAAAGGGGTCTCTTTTCCAAGTCTTCACCTACCTRGAAAAGCACACGCTCGTGTAATCTGAACCAGCCTCACTTTTCCCCAGGAAGAAATATCCACAGATCAGTAGCTACCATGTCCAAGCTAGAGAGTGAGGAATRGATGATGTTGAACTTATGCAGCAAGCTTTTATTCATCAAAGAAAGGCAAAATTTCTTCTTAAAAAGAATATTTCTAACTTTTTTCCTTTTTTTCTCCTTTCTCTGCCTGGTTCCTTCAGCTGTCTGTAGACATGGCTGCAAGTATGGCGAGTGCGTGGGACCAAACAAATGCAAATGCTTTCCTGGATTTACAGGGAAAACCTGTAGTCAAGGTTGGTGCATATGGTGAGACCACTCCAGAAATCAGACTGTTATTGTTCTGTCCCCTTATCTTATGTGAATGATTGTGTTCTCTTCAAAAATAGTAAAGCAACAATTTCTTGTTTATGTAGAAGAGCTTATCGTTACAGCACTTGTCTTGGATGCTGAACATGTAAGCTTCAGGCTTCCTTCAGTGCTCAGAAGTCTGAGCCTACATCATGTGTCTCCTGCAAACTGATAACCAGGGCAAACAACTCATGTCATTTGTACAGGTTTRTACAGAGAGATTGTATAAGAAATTCTTTGAAGAGCTGTACTTGCATCCAGAACCCATTTTCTTTCCATWACTACCCTCTTTCTTCTCAGGAAGGATTTCTAGACATATAATTTCTCAAATTGCTGAGGCCAATGCCATCACTTTGCATATGCTGAATGGTATTTTTTTGAGAATACATAACTGTGAGTCTTTGAAATGCATGTTCAGAAATACCATATGTTTTTTTCTGATACAATATATAAAACATCCGTGCTGGGTCAGATGAAAGGGACATGTTACTGTGCACAGAGAGAGGATAGAATACTTCAGTGCAAATGAGTGATCTGGAAGTGCCATGGAGGAAGAATGAAGTAAGGGCCAGATTAATGTATGTCTTTTATTGGTACCCTCCTTAGCAGCTGTATTCTTTGCTTGAAAATGTTAAATTGACATACTAAAATCACTTTTTCTTTCAGAATTTACTTAAAACAATCCCATTGTAGAATCCTTTTATATCCTTGAAATAACATGCTATGAAGTTATCCTGTTAAATATTTTAGAAAACTCCTCTCACTTTTCCTCTTGCGCATTTGTTGTTGCTTAGAGGGAAATTCTTTGGTACCTCTAGAGAAAAGCTAATAGATATGCCTAATAGGTATGCAGATATGTATGCCTAATACATATAACCATATGTACGCCTAATAGATATAACCATTTTAAGCTTCAACCTCTAAATCAAAAATTGAGTTGGCAGCCTAGGAGTTACCTAAAAGTAACAAATAAGGCCCCAACTCATAGGACCTCCTTGTGCAGGTACTCCAATTGTGTGGGATGTTCTCTGTGCAAGGACATCAGCTCTGTGTAGGTGTAGATTCGAAGTATGAGGCTTAATGGAAACCCTTGGTAGACCTATATTCATGGCCATGGCAGAGCTTCTGCACAGTACCATAAAACTTCACCGAATGGTCAGATGAGCCACTGTGGTCCAGGTTCAGAAGCATCAGCATCACTTCACTAAATGCAAAGTGCTTGTTAGCTTCCTGGTGTKTTCTGACTCCTGAAACACGGCCAGGAATTGTTTTAGGAAGCTGGTGGCATGGGCTAGAAACTTGCTGGAGCTGTTCCAGCAGCAGAGCTGTATAGTTGTTCATATGCCAGTGTCAAGGACTGGCATATGCCTGGAGCTGCTGTTTAATTTTCTGATAGGGGCAACCTTGGTCTATTCTTACAGCAAAATGCTTTCTTGAGTAAGCTCAACATGTGATAACTAAAGTAACATAGATAAAGGAACTGCATTAGTCTGCTATCCAGTCTGAGCTAATTAGTCTTATCTGCATACGTTCTCTTGGAGCTCTGTGCTATCTCTGCACTATTGTGCATTTTGCAATGTAGGTGTAGCTAGGCACCTTTGAAAATCTATGGCCAAAGTAAAACTCCTTTTTAACTTTTATTTTTTTTTCCCCTCTACTTTCTTTCTGATATGAGAATCCTGGTTATTAAGTGGAACCGCAGTAGAACAAGAAGCCCAAGTTGGCTGCAAACTAACCGGGTCTGCTTGAAAATGGACAACCTAGCTATGAATAAAGGAATGCAACTCTTCTTCTCTTCTTTTTTTTTTTTTTTTTCCACTGCCCTGGACTGAGCTGGAACAAGTACTTGTACACACATATAACCACAAAGCTTGTACTCTGAATAGCCTGCTTTTAATCTGGCTGTCAGGCTACATAAACATGAGAAGAGATGCTTCTCTTGTTACAACTGGAACTGTGCAAGCTCAGGACTTGGAGATTTGCATATTTACTGAAATTATGTTACTAGTCACATGTGTCATTAGACACATGGAATGGTCTGTGTACGCTGCTGTATTTTGTCATACTAATAATGTTTCAGATATGCGAGACATAGCTGTCAGTTCACAGAAGTCACAAGTACAGATGTGCTATGCTCTATTCTCAGTAGGCCCTGTTCTCAGGAGAGCTTATACCACAAGCTTGATCTTAGGGTTGTGTTTTTCTCCATGTGCAATGTAGCTAATAGGAATTTGCCACGTCTTTCAAAGCCTGTTAAATACAGCTTCTATCAAAGCCTTTTAAATCCTAGATTTTGAAAAGGAGTTAAGATAAAGTCTTTTTATTCCTGAAATCACATGGCCTTTCACCTCTCCCAAACAGCCTTTCACTCTTCATGCACCACAGAAAAGATGTCTCTGGTTCACTTTATCTCAATCTGATTTTGTTCTTACTCTCATATGCTTTAGCAGTTCTAGTGCAGAGGTCAGCTGGAGAACCAAATCCCCAACTAGAAAGCAAGAAATTCAGAATAATAACTCCCAGAAAATATTGTAAATGTAATTTTCTCCTCCTCCTAAAAACTAGCAGAGGTTGCCAGAGTTTGCATTAGTTTCCAGGTGTAGCAGTCTGTGTATGTTAATTTTCTAGCACTCTCTCAGCCAGATGGTCCCTTGAAATCTCATCTTCTGGCTGTCTGACTCATTTTCCATGCAAATGATAGTACTGTGGGGAATTTAAGGCATTAGGAGGCAATATTATCAATCCATATGTGTATATGTATGTGTATGTGTGTGTGTATGTATGTATAAACCAGGTRCTAATTTCCTTTCAATGACTTCTTGCAGATCTGAATGAATGCGGCCTGAAACCCCGTCTTTGTGAGCACAGGTGTATGAATACCCATGGCAGCTACAAGTGCTACTGTCTTAACGGGTACATGCTTATACCAGATGGAAAATGTGCAAGTAAGTAAACAACAGATAGGACAGGAACACCAAAGTCACCATACTTGCATCTGATCRCAGTAGTTTCTTCTCTAGTTTACTTAAGATATGCCTCAGCATCCTGATTCCATCTCTACCTGAGGGGGCTTTTGCATTTGGCAGTATATACAGATGAAGTAAACTAGGTCAGAGCTGTATTTTTGGTGTTTAGAGACATTTCTGTCCTATGCAAATAAAAGCCTTTGTTGTCAGTTCAATTGAAGGACAGCTTGTAAAACCTTGGTGTCCAGTCCTGCCAGTTCATCTGTCTTGAGTAAGATGAATGAACCTCTACAAACGAAAAACCACTTCACTCTGCACTTTACTATGCTGAAATTTATCCTATTGCTTCTTGCTTTCCAATTAGTTTAGCTTCTTTGAGTGCTGATATTCTTCCCACAGCTGGCATCAGCTGCCTACACACAATTTTCTACTCAACTGGGTCTTATTGAAGTTGTATTTCTATCAATTTCCCTTGACCTAAGCCAGCATGTGATGGAAAGCATTCTGTTTTCAAACTCAACACATTTTTTCAGACTTGAGGAAGCTTCTTATCTTTCTATAACAGTTTTGTTGGGGGAAAATTATCATGTTCTGATTCCAAAGAACTTCCATTTTTCTAAGCAGAAATTCTCATTGTTTTATTCAAACAAATATGTTGAGGACAATGTTGCTCCTTTTGCCTCAAATCCTCTGATGTAAATCTCCTTAACAAGATGGAGACCACCTAGTTCAAGCTGTTAACCTGACTATTACTATGTAGGCATCTGCACATACCATCTTGTCTATAACTCTCATTATTACATGTAATTCTGAAAGTGGAGGTACTTCTGATGTGCTTTTCTTAAAATGAAATTAGCATCTTCTTTTAAGATGCAAGTCAGTGTTCAAGGGTTTGTGATTTGTTTTTATATCAAACAAGTAGGCAATTGTTTCAAGTTTTTCATTTGCAAAGAACCTCTGCAAAGTTCTATTTCCCTGAACACAAGTAGGGGGAAATAGCAGATTAATTTCTTTGATCATGCTTCCCTCTCTTTAGGTAAGCACTTCCAAACTCTTCTACTCTCCCCGATATCATACTACTGATGCTTTCTGGGTATCTTCAAGRGTTTAGAAATGTGTCGCTATGTATTTATGATACTTCTGGCCTTCTGGCGAGGCATGTCAGAGACAACAGGAAGGGTTTCTATAAGTATGTCAACAGCAAGAGGAAGACAAGGGAAAATGTTAGTGCACTGCTGGATGGGGAAGGGGCCTTGGTGATGGAGGATGCCGAGAAGGCAGAGTTACTAAATGCCTTCTTTGCCTCTGTCTTTACTGCTAAGGCGACYCCCCATGAACTGCAGGGCTCAAGTGGAAGAGATATAAATGGGCGAGAGGAAGACCTTCTGCGGGCTGAGAAGGATTGGGTTAGGGATCACTTAGACAAACTGGCCACTCAAAAATCTATGGGCCCAGATGGGATGCACCCAAGAGTGCTGAGGGGATTGGCTGAGGTTATTGCTCAGCCTCTCTCCATCATCTTTGAGAGGTCCTGGAGAGCAGGGGAGGTGCCCGAGGACTGGAAAAGAGTCAACATCACTCCAGTCTTCAAAAAGGGCAAGAGGGAGGAGCCGGGCACTTACAGGCCGGTCAGTCTCACCTCCGTCTCTGGAAACGTGATGGAGCAGTTCATCCTAGAGAGAATCTCCAGGCATATGAAGAAGAAGAAGGCGTTGAGGAGCAGTCAGCATGGATTCACCAGGGGGAAGTCATGTGTGTTGAATTTTATGGCCTTCTATGATGGGATGACTAGCTGGCTGGATGAGGGGAGAGCCATGGATGTTGTCTACCTTGACTTRAGCAAGGCTTTTGACACCGTCTCCCATACTATCCTCATACGGAAGCTCTGGGAGAGTGGACTAGATGAATGCACAGTGCGGTGGATTGAGGGCTGGCTGAATGGCAGAGCTCAGAGGGTGGTGATACATGGGGCMGAGTACAGTTGGAGGCCTGTGGCCAGTGGTGTCCCCCAGGGGTCAGTACTGGGCYYRGTGCTGTTCAATTTGTTCATCAATGACATGGAGGAGGGCACGGAGYGCACCCTGAGTAAGTYTGCAGATGAYACCAAGCTGGGTGGAGTGGCCGACACTCCGGAGGGCTGTGCTGCCATYCAGAGGGAYCTGGACAGGYTGGWGASTTGGGCAGAGAGGAACCTCATGAGATTCAACAAGGACAAGTGCAGGGTCCTGCACCTGGGGAGGAATAACCCCAGGCACCAGTACAGATTAGGGGTCGACCTGCCGGAAAGCAGCTCCACGGAGAGGGACCTGGGAGTCCTGGTTGACACCAAGGTAACCATGAAGCAGCAGTGTGCCCTTGTGGCCATGAAGGCCAATGGGATCCTGGCCTGCATCAGGAGGAGTGTTGCCAGCAAGTCAAGGGAGGTGATTCTACCCTTCTACTCAGGTCTGGTGAGGCCTCACCTGGARTACTGTGTGCAGTTCTGGGCTCCCCAGTATAAGAGGGATGTGGAGCTTCTAGATAGGGTCTAGCGGAGAGCAACTAAGATGCTTAAGGGAATGGAACATCTCTCGTACGAGGAGAGACTGAGGGAGCTGGGCCTGTTTAGCCTGGGGAAGAGAAGGCTRAGAGGGGATATGGTTAATATGTATAAGTTCAGGAAGGGAGAATGCAGGGAGGAAGGAGATAAGCTCTTTTCATTCAGCCAGMGATAGGACGAGAGGTAATGGCCATAAGCTGGAGCACAGGAAGTTCCGTCTCCAGGTGAGGAGGAACTTCTTTACTGTGAGGGTGACAGAGCAGTGGAACAGGCTGCCCAGGGAGGTTGTGGAGTCTCCTTCTCTGGAGGTCTTCAAAACCCGCCTGGATGCCACCCTGTGCCACATGCTCTAGGTGTCCCTGCTTGAGTGGGAAGGTTGGACTAGATGATCTCTAGAGGTCCCTTCCAACCTTGAATATTCTGTGATTCTATTTTGCAGTGTAATACTTCTCACAGACAAGATCTAGAGCCCCACAACTCTATTTAGAGGCTAGTCCCCGAAGATATTTACTTGCCAATCTCCATTCCATAAAGCAGCTTCATACTTATTTCAGAGTAAAGGACATTCTGTACGTCCATCAGRTTAAAAATTTTTATACCAGGTAATAATATTTTTTATACAAGAACCATACTTAATGTAGAACAGTATGTTTTCTGTCTGGCAAAACTGTAGCCTATAGCAAAGGGAAAAAGAAGCTTTCTTCTACTTTGAACACTTYTGTATCTTTGAGTATGGAAATACCATCAAGAAAACACAGAACTTGGAGCAGAGGAGTAAGAGCAGATAAAGAAAGATCAAAATCAAAAGGTGAGAAAGGGGATTTAAGATCTATTTCAAGGACTGCTGAATTATATTGTTAAAACATGTTTTATGTATGAACAGCTTGATTATTGGCTGTTGAGAATGATGAATGGAATTCTGTTTTTCTGATGAGTTTTCTGCATTCATGCAAGTCTAATTTAATAATAAAACTTGTGTAATCCAAGCCTGGAGGTTTTTTTATTTTTTTAATACTTTTTTCAGGCTCCAGGACATGTGCCATAGTAAACTGCCAATATGGATGTAAAGAAGTCCAAGGGGAAGTACAGTGTCTTTGTCCATCAGTGGGCCTTCAGTTGGGACCAAATGGGAGAACATGCATTGGTATGATTAAAAAGTTTACTGTCTGCTGCTTTTCTGTAGGATGCCAAAAAATATATATGGAGAGGTTAAAAAATAATTAGGCATCCTCACCAGCATGAATAGTTACCCCCACTTAAGATGCTACTTACCAATACTTTTTGGTTGAATTAATTATACAATTATATGAATGGTTTACATGTTGAAAGGATTAACATGTCACACGGAAAATAAATTTTAGCTCTAATAAGCTGAAATGATATTATGCCTAACATTTCAGACAACAGATTAAATAAATACATCAATCAAGAGACACTGCTATCTAAAAGGACAGTTACATTTGAGTTGTTTTCCATAATGTACAGCTGCAATAGCAATATGYACATCAATTTTGTATGGCCTGAGAGGGTTTTAGCACTTTCAGGAGTTACAGAGTAAATCCATATGGCTTTACATTCAAACTATAAAGAACATTGTTCATTTCTTTCAAGTTAAAAAGGTTTGTAATGAGAAATGTCCTGCTCTAAGCAATCAGCAAAGCTCTCAGGATACTGCCTAACATAGATAACATTTCTTTGAATTATTTAAGAGCTATTTGAAGGGGAACAGTATTGTGGTATGTATTCATATACAATAGCTGAGTATTTCTCTTAAATATTCCTCTGAATTCTTCAGACACCTATTTTTATTCTCTTGTATTATGTTTATTTGTATTTACCTTGCCTGATCAAATGGATCTAGAAGAATATTGCTAAAAATTATCTAAGATAAAATAGACAAAATTATTGTCCTGTAGCTGAAAATGTCATGCTCCTTCTTCATGCATGACTTTCGGTAGGTCACTTTTTTTTGTAATCAGTTCTCCATTTCTAAAATGGAAGAGATTGCAACTTCCTGTCATGATGATAAATCCTTAAAAGATTGTAAAGTACTCTGAGGTATTAATCACAGAAACTATAGACATATAAATCCTTGTTCTCTGTTAATTTTAACTTAATCCTCTGAAAACGCTGCACTAATCTTGGGTCTGAAGAGAAGAGCAGCACACTGTTGTGTGCACTTTCTCTGTTYTACATGTATATAGGTAAAAAAACAAAGCAAAATCCTAACATTTATGGATCCAAATCATCGTTCACAGTGGGCAGGGTATCCACTGTCAGTTGCCCTAACTCTTACCATGCCAGGTTTCAAGATCTTCCATAAAGTTACYTCACATTCTGCTGCTTCATTCCCATTACTACATGCAAATGCATCCCAAAGCCCCAKTTATGGGGCTTTTTCATTATCGTTATACAAGTTCTATGTGACAGCAAAGACCAAAGCATCCCTGTGTAAATCCCACTAGTTCTTTCGTCCTGTTTTGCCTTCTCATGGATCTGACCAGTGTCTGTTCTCCTGCTCTAGATATTGATGAATGTTCCAGTGGCAAAACTCTTTGCTCTTACAACCGCAGATGTGTCAACACGTTTGGAAGCTATTATTGCAAGTGTCGGCTTGGATATGAACTGAAATATATCAATGGCCATTACAACTGCGTAGGTAAGATTTAGCCCGTGAATTTTTCTTCTTTATTTCCTTTTTCATTCTCACGCCATGCACCTTTCCTTTCATTGCTTTAAGTATGTTGATCTAGTCTGAGGATACTAGCTCACAAAATAGAAATGTCTGAATAGTCAAGATTTATCTGCAAACTAATCTTGTAAASAGTCTGCAAACCTGAATCTCACCCTCAGACATGCCATTTTTTTGAGCAAATCTTTCTTCTTCTTGTCTCCTTCTTGACCTGCATTATGCAGAAGACTTGTTCATAAAATTGAATCAATTTATATAAAACTAAAATGGTACAAAAATTTGTGCAGCAACTTGGCTCCCTCCTGTGGAAGAAATCAGAAAATCTTGTGATGCAGCAAAATCAAATGCAAAAGGAGAATTTTGCTTCTACTTCGATCAGTTACTTCTAATGTCTATTTATTTTTGTTGCCACTATTTTCTACACAATTATTCCTAGTTATACTTTTTTTTTTTTTTTTCACATAGCATCATATATACGCCTGGAATGTTAGAGGTAGATGATCTCAAGACCTCATCCTGCCCAATGCTACTTTCAATTACATTTTGTCTAGTGTGAGTGAAAGTGAGAGGCAAATATGAGGACTAAGGGTTTTTATGTTTGTTTGTTTTTTTCCATTGATATCACTCTTATTCTCCTGGTGCCTTTTGTATTTTTGTTACTACAACAGCATGTGCAATCTATAATCTGAATACTATTCTCATTCACAAAATCTGTAAAATTCATTTTGTTTTTACTGGGCTGCTCAACACCTTTCATGGATACATAAGCAGTTGTGCAACTGCAGCTGAACTTAAGTARTCTTTCCTCATGGTCCCTGGTCTAACAGCAGAGCCTACAATATCAGAAAACTGATAATAGGCAAAAGTAGGCTGTCRTGTAGCTTAGGTTTTATGCAGGATTTAATGCTTAGGTTTTAATTTTTCACTAAAATATTTGTATCTATCCCTAGATGTAAATGAATGTGTGGCAAATACACACAAGTGTAACATCCATGCAGAGTGCCTCAATACCCAGGGAACCTTCAGATGCAAATGTAAACAGGGCTACCGAGGAAGTGGATTYGATTGCTCTGGTGAGTACTACTGGAACAGTGTTATATTGCTTTTCTCTAATAACTGAGGGCTAAATATAAGTAGAAATTCCTAGGAAAGATCATGCTGAACAGTGATGCAGGACTATCCAAGGCAAACCCCTCCCTGGAATAATGTGCATATTCCATGAGTCACAGTTCATAAAAGCATTTCTAGGCCTCCCAGTTCAACAGGGACATGGAGCTACTGGAGAAAGTCCAGCATAGTTCTACAGGGATGATCAGGGGACTTGAGAATCTCTCAGATAAGGAGAGGTGAGAGTTTGCCCAGCCTAGAATAGAGAAGCCTGAGAGGGGATCTAATCAGTGTATACAAATACCTTAAGGAAGGGTATCAAGAGGGAGGGGCCAGACTCTCTTCAGTGGTGACCAACTATAGGACAAGAGACAATGGCCATAAACTGAAGCACAGGAAGTTCTGCCTGAATTTGAGGAAAATCTTGCCGGTGAAGGTAACAGAGCCCTGGAACGGGCTGCCCAGAGAAGTTGTAAAGTCTGCTTCTCTGGAGATCTCCAAAATCCACCTGGATGCCACCCTGTGCCATGTGCTCTACGTGTCCCTCCTTGAGCAGGGAGGTTGGTCTAGGTGATCTCTAGAGGTCCCTTTCAGTCTCAGTGATTCTCCGATTCTATGATTTAAGCTCAACTTCATTCTGTCTATGGACAAAATGCAATATAGGTATAAAGGTATAAAATAAAAAAAAAAAAGCAAGAATCTAACTGGAAAAGTGAGTACTGGGTAAGTAAAACCTGAAAAGCTAGATGCTAAAAAAAGGCTCATTTCTAGGGTGGCAATTCCTACATATACACTTCCTTTTTTGAGGTTCTTTTAACCTAGAATATTTCAGTGAGTTATTTTATAATACATCCCTAGAAAGAGCTGGATCTGTAAAAGTGATGGGGAAAAGTCATAAGCTTTGCTATCAGATAAAATATTTTTCAAATAGATCCTCAATATTACCTATAGTTATTCCCRTGGATTGGGGAGAGAATACATTCATATCTTGTTAGCAGTTATCTAAAGAATATTGCAAACATGTTATTGTGGCAGCAGAATTAGCTTTTCATAACAAATGAAAAAATCCTCAATATATAGCTTAATTTTCAAAGTAATATTGCAAGAGAAACTAAGCACTTTGTTTATAATGAGACTTCTCTGTGGCTAAATCTCACACTGCTAAATAATTTAACAAGAGGTAATGTAGTTTGGTACAGAAATTGGGGSAAGTTGTTTATTTAATTTTCTTTGCATGTCAATATACTAACAACAGAAAGCTAATGAAATAGGCTGCAAACAGCGCTGCTGATATGAATATGAGCTGAGATGTTCACTCAGATATGCATGATGTACTGGGAAGTGTTTCTGAGCTGCCTCTAACTTGTTTCATTTAAGAACCTATAGAGGTGTGACCTTTCCAGTGCCCCCTCAGAGGATCCTAGGCATTTCCACATCTGGCCTCTATCTTACTACAATCTATTGCTTTTCTCAGATTCATGTGTTTCCTGATTTCCTYTTGTGTATTGAAAAAAAAATCCTTCACTGCATACTTCTATGTTCATTCCAACCTTTATTTAAAAGTCAGGTCCCACAGGCTTCCAGAAGCAACTAAGAATTCCATGGAGGAAAAAAAATGAACCTTCCCTTAATTCACTTTTTTTTTTTTTTTTTTAAGTAGGAAGTTACAGAATAACGTAAAGAACTACTACTTACTTAAAACTTACAAGCTTTAGGCATCATGCCAAAGAACAATATGATAAAATTCACAATGGACCTTTCTTTTTATTGCCCATCTGGAGACTATATGTAGTTTTGCTGTCCTGTTAATTTGTAAATCCCAAGAAAAGTTTGGGTTACATCATATTGTTTCAAAGCTTAAAAAGCCATTCAGTGGTAATTTTTTTATGTTTCAGTTCAATATGGAGCCAGTGCCAAATACTGCTTCAAATACTGTCCTTCAAGAAATAACACTTACGCTTTTGTCATCCCTGTTTCCCTACTGTAAATACTGATGTTTRTTTTAGTCATATATGTTAGTAATATATGTATTAGTCTTATATGAAATCCCATCGAAGAGATTTGCCCTGGTTTTTTAACTCATCCTTCCCTCAATAAGATGGCAAGAACTTTAGAAATGCAATAAATGATACACATATATATTTTGCCAGATAGTATTCCAGTGTTTAAAAGAGAATAATAGCCTCTCTCTAAAATCTGTACATTAGACTATTCAAACTTGTTGAATCTCTTATGACTCTTTGAAACTGGCATCCTTCATAATGAAGTCTGTAATTTTTTGGAATAATTTTTCAAAATGTGCCCTGCTGATTTCATCTGTACTCAGATCTACGGATTCCCATAACCATACAAATATATTTTGTACAAAGCTCCTAGGCTCTTACCAGGTTTTTGAATATATTGCACAGAATACTAGCTGCCATTCTTCTGTGTCATCTTCAGAATATTTTCCTTTGTACAATATAGCAGAGAGACAAGAGGATGGCATCTGTTCTATATATACTGTTTTGAACTCAACTTTCACAACTCAGTCGTTAGGTATCCTATATAAAGCCATTTTTGTTATCTGGCAATCACGCACTGAAAGTGATGGCAGAAAAAAGTCTTTTAGTCCTCAGCCACCACTTTCTTTTGTTTATCCAGCTCTTGCTTTAATTGTCCCTGAATCAAAGAATTAAAAACCTTTGAGAGCTGAGATATTTTCATACAGGAGTTGTAAATATAAGCTCTTTAAGAAGAGGAGGCCTTTAATCTCCATGCTTCCAAACAGCAGGTGTGTAAGGAAGATCTGCGATGAACAGACTATTTGATTTTCTAAAATTAAATATATMTGACTAAATGCATGAATGTTTGTGAGCAACACCTGTACGTACTGAGGGAAAGGGCCCTGAAAAGCCACTATCTCAGCCCTAGCATCCCAGACTGTCAGAGAACTTGAGCTGTTCGTTTACCCAAGCCCACAGGTTCTGCAGAAGAGAGAGGTTAAGATGATCTGTCCTTTAAAGTGAACAATTCCTACTGCAATTTTTTGATAAAAGGCCTTTATTTCACACCTCAAGCTACTCTAAAATGGCATCTATATTAGGTAATATCTACTAAAATCTACCTAATGCCTTGTTCCTCTTTGTTYTTGACATAAAGCATAAACATTCAGATTTTCACACTGCAGCAGCAAACTGAAGTCTGCAGGSAGGTGCAGACCATACACTTTCATCCATATATGTTTGATGTTCCTGCCAGCTGATTTTCTGCACCGCTTGGTTTTGCACACACAGGAAGATTGGCTTTCTGACACCAAGAAAGGTTATTATACTGAGCTGTAAGAATTTTTCATTTCATTAGGAAGACTTTGAAGCAGAAAAAAAGAGCAGATGTTCTGGTTTGCTGGGCAATCTGTCTTGGCTTGAAAACATCCATATCATCTTTATTAAACGCCTGGAGTTTCATGTTACTGATTATCAAGAAGAAATTTGTTTGGAATGAACTTTTCATGTTAGTTTTTGTTGCTGCATTCTGAATTCAGATTCAGAGACCACATTACATATGAGTGAATTATATAGTGCCTTCTTCATAATATCCTCCAGAGGAAAGGATTGCTTAGTGCAGCATTAGTAAACGGATTACTTTCAGGCATAAGGCAAGCTAGGCAAAGGAAAAAGAAAAAAAACTCTTTTKTTTTTTTTTTTTTTAATTAAAATACGTTTACTTTATACTTGCAATTTCAGCCTGAGAAAATCTGAATGCTCCAGTAAACCAAGGCAGTCTGGTTTTGCTCCTGGGATAATGAACCAAAAATATAGTTGCATTTGACTTAAAGAAAATGTGATTAATTCACACTAATATGTGTGACAAGAAAAGTACATTTGAAAGGGATTAGATGATATCAGCCGGTCTGTTCTTTTTCTCTGAAGCATATTCTTTTTCCCTAGTCAATCGTACTCATGACAGATGTTAATCTAACAATTTTAAAAATTAAAGTGGTATATCTCAGAGTCTAAGTGGCTTGCTCCTAGGTTTTACAATGCTGTAATGTCTTTTTTTTTTTTTTTGTGATATTTAACAGAAAACTCTCCTTGTGTCCTGTAAACTGACTATTTTCCTATCTTCATGTAGAACAGCAGACCAGCAACCTTTCTCTAGACTCTCTTTATGCTGTTACTAGGTACCCTCATTAGTGTAGAATCAATCTTGATGTCCTGTGAATGAAAAAAAAAAAAGCTCATTCCAGCATCCCAACTGCGGTGATTTGATGACAGCAAAAAGAGAGCAATGGAATTTAGAAAGAATTAAAGGGCTTATGTCTTGGACTTCAGCATGTTAACAAACAATTAGAGCTGCTATAAATATGTTAAAATRTCGTATAGGAATCCTATCAATGTGGTTTTGAAGTTTTTTGTTTGAATTTGGAAGATATTTATCTACACTTTATTTAAGACTAGGTGTGAAAAAAAGACCAATTTTAATTTTTATAATTTTTTGTTGTTGTTTTATAGACTAGAACAATCTTTTTTGTTTCTGATCAACATCAGAAGTTGCAAAAATATAAAAAGCAAGTTATCCTTTTGGAATTTTGTAGCAAAGAGGAATCATAAAATACTAAAAATCTGACAAAATTCAGTGCCTTTCAGAGTGTGAGCAAGGAATGTAAGGTCAGAATTTGTGGATGATAGGAAAAATGCTCACTGCTGACACTTGTTATATAGGGAAGCACACCTCTGTGGACAACTTCTAATATCTCACAGATGGAAAAAGGCTAAAGACATTTTTCAAACTCAAGTGTAAAAAACAATATAATGCCTGACCTGTATTGCACACAAGGCCAATTTAACTTACTAAAGAGGATTTGGTTTCATTTTTTTACCACATCAGAAGGTTGTAAATACGACTTAGCTAAGTGCATAGCTAATGCGTATAGATTTGGTTCCGTGCAGAGATTAATTTACATTTCTCGGTAGATAATCTGGATAATCTCTGGAGGTTATAAGGGGCTATTTGGTACTGTTAATAAATACTCTGGTAAKGATTCTTGAGATGAATATTTAATATTTTCTTGTTGATCCTAGTTATCTCTGAAAAGTCTGTGAAGGAAATTCCAAGAACTCCTGGAGCAGTTAAGGACACAATTAAGAAACTTCTTGTACATAAAAATAGTGTGAAAAAACATGAAGCAATGAAGAATGTAATTCCAGAACCAGCCATGACACCAGCTTTTAAGGCCCACTTGCAGCCATTTGATTATGGAGGTGGTACCTATCTTGGTGGGAGCTACAGTGAAAAAGAGACTGAGATTGCTAGAGCAGAGGAGATGGAGGACATAGAAGAGGAAAAAAAGGAAGATTTTGAGAATCAGATCAACCAAGAGCAAAGCATTAGAGGAGATGTTTTTTGTAAGTTTCTTCATCTTTTTTTCTACAATTTTTATTTTAAATATATATACCATATGCATTATAACCATCTTACCTGATTTCTGATAAGGAAAAGAAACTTAACATACCTACTAGTGAGATTAAAGCTACAGAAACTGACTTTTAGGGGTATCTGTTTGTAGTCACGTGAACACAACTGGAGTATTCCATCCTGACAGCTCCTCTGGAGACTGTTCTTTCAGGCCTGGGTAGGTATAAATGTAGCTTTTCCTCATTTTCTTCAGAGAAGGCCCAAGGAAATAGGTTTTCTTATGAATAAGACAGGAATTAGGTTTGAGTCATGACAGGTGTATTCGTCATTCAATATAGTGCATATTGTTCAGAAGAAGAACAAAGACTTTGTTGTCCTTGTGTTTAAAATAATATAGACCGTTTAAAATAAATACTCCTGTTTCTGTACATGTCACTCCTATCAGAAAAAAATAACCACCTACGAGTCATAAAGGTGTTCTAAGATACGGTTTCTTGCCTTGCTGTTTAGAGTTTTCAAATGTATTTTAACCATATTTAATCATAATCATTAATATGTCTGGCTAAGTCTGACATTCTTCAAAGAGGTGGCTAAAAGAGTATTGTAAAAACTATACTCTGCTAATAGTTTATCTATGAAACTTTCTCTTCTCCAAAGTATTGGAATATAATAAAGCCTATCCCATAGTGATTAAAGTTTTGCAAAGTTCTATAATGATATTAATGAATAAAGGAATTATAAATTAGCATTTGAATTGTTGCTATTTGATTAAAAAAGACACATGCACATATTTTTATAAAGAAAAAGTCATTTTAAAGGCTGCCAGAACAAAAAGTTGCTGCCAGAAAGCCAATAACAGATGTGATTATTCACCTAAATACATTAGAAAATATAAGCTTCATTGCCTTTGGCACTCTTCTCCTGAAATTGCTTTCTTTTGATGTTCTATGGCATTGGGCCATTTGGTATTTGTTTCACTTCAGAGTGTGGATATAGCTTAATACTACTGTACAGAATTATGCTAGAAAGCTGATAGTCTGAAGTCAGGAGTTTGTTCACAGGTCCAGTTCAGGTCATAGTTCAGTTTTGCGAACAATATCAAAACGAGGAGAGAAATCTACACACTAGAAGGCAAGTATGTTATTAAGAACAGCCTACACAGGCTGTAGAAATTGGCTAGGAGGGAACTCATAAAGTTCAACAAAAGCAAAGGTAAAAGGATAGAAATAATTAAATATTAGTAGCTAGTGCTAATATTGTTATTTTTTTCATGCAAATTTGGTGGCATAAAGGGCTCTGCTTTTATTTTCTACTTGTTCAGTTTTTCGAGGCAGCTTATTGGAAAAAAAAAAAAAAAGAAAAGTCACTGAAATCAATTCTCCTGGCCCACTCTGCCTTCTTGTGATTGATGTCTTGATGGACTGAGCAAAGTGGCTCAGGCGTCTTCCATTACCTGCCTGGAAGGTACAAGAAATAGTACACTCTAGGCACGGTCACTGTTATTTTTGGTTAAAAGGACAGAGGGTTCAGACATACGGGCTACATATTTCCCTGTAATGGGTTATGTGACCTGATACAATTGCTAAGGATAGATCACATACACTTTCTATTGAAATATTCTCTGCCRCAGAATTTGGAACAGATTTGTTTCCAGCATTTCAGTTTGAGTGAAAATTGTTTGACCTTATGGAAATTCAGATCAAAATAATATACAAACCATTTTTGTCATGATATTTGTGGAGATCCATTTTTAGCCAAACCACAGCACTTGAATACTGCATGCCTGGGTGGGCAGAGACTGTTTATGGTTACAGATCTATACAAAATTGCCTCCACACCTGAGAGCAATGTGACCTGAGTGAATGTGACTATTATTGCTTCGAAAATATTAAGGTACTGTGCTTTATATATATTTTTGTCTAAATTCTCTTTCTTCCAGTCACAGTTGGATGGTATTTTTTACTAATAATGTATGGGCTTTTTTATACTGAACACTTCAGAGAGATTTCATTTTGCTAGGGGATAGTGGCAGAAGCTTATTTTGCTTCTGTATGCAGGAATATTACTATGTAATGAAGCCCAAGATAGAATTTTATTGTGTATATAAACTTTGCACTATTTATGGCTCTCTGATTTGATCCTTCCCTATGTATAAGCCTTCAGGCATTGTGTCATTTCTATTTCAGGATGAGTTGCCTATGTTAATTTTATTTCTTTTTAAAATTCCATGTAACAGACTTGATCTCTGTTATTATAACAAAATTTAGTCGATTGAAGCATTTTAATTTGATTAAACATTAGACTTTAAAATCATTTTTATTTTTAATGCTATTGAATAATCCTTTGGAGTATGTGATTATATTTACAACTGGTAGATTTACATGACCTTTTCCTCCTTCAACATCTGTACATATACCTTCAGAATTTTATATAGCAACAYATACTTTCTGAAAAGCATACTCTTACAATGCCCAAAATTTACTAGATACTATTTTGGGGTTTTTTTGGGGAGGCTAGAGTGACTATAGAAAAAGACAGTTTTTGATTAAATAAAGAGCTCTTTACCATAAGAGAATAGTGTAGGTAGGCAATAAATATTTTTGTGAGAGTTCCCCCATAGTGCAGTTTTAGACTCCTTAGAATTGCATATGTTAGAATTACTAAATGAGTTACTTTTCACAGATTTTGTGTATTATTTTACATTTAGACTACTTAAGCTGCCTAGGAATATCTTAGAGCTGGCTGAAAAAATAGGCTTCTCCAGGGAACTGGAAAATCAAACAGCTATAACAAGAAATAAAAGCATACCACATTCCCTATATCTAGCTCCCTTAAAAATATGACACCTTATATTCCACTATACGTCTGTTCTTCTACTATGCCTGCCTCAGCAAGAGGTCATTGTGATATTGCAGGTGATTTATGAGAAATACAGTCTCACTAACAGGAAAAGTAAAAAAAAGAGATTAAAGCTTTAAGGATGGAACATGTATTACAAAGAGAAAATTACTTTCAAGCTATAAACCAAACCATATTTTTCAGGAAAAAAAAAAAAAAAGGTGTTTCCATAAGTATAAAATGCRTTATAAGTCATTTCACATATAGTAGTTTGCAGAGCAGAGAGGTGAAACTGAGTGCACAGAAAGGAAAATTCATTAAGTGTTTCTGGCAAGCTCATTTAGTCCCACAGTTAGTTGTCTGTGGTTTTGCCCTGATTTTGGAGAGTGTCATAAAATGCTGCTCCACAGAGCTATTCTGATGAGCTTCTCTTTGTTGGTTTGGTTTTTTTTTTTTTTTTTTTTTTTTTTTTTCATAGAAGTAAAGAGTGTGCTAGCACAGATAACAGCACTGAGTTCCTTGCAGATGCAAGAATCTAATAGCATAACTATTCTGACTGTTCTTAGGAGCAGAATATCACCAATTTACTTATGTCCAACTGCTCATAGACATTCCAAGACAGAAATTCCTGTAGAAATTGGTAGGAGTTAGTTATATAAGCGCCTCTGAAGATATGGGCCTCATTCTCTCTGCCACTAATTGTTGTTCATAAGATAAGCCCTCTTATCTCAAAAGAGTATCATGACCAGACAAACATTTCAGAATATGTGGCACTACATACAAAGGGTTTTGTATATAACTGTAGATTATATAACAATTAGTGCTGCTAATATACAGATGGTGGATGCTGGCAGTACAGGAAGAATAGATAGAATCTGGTATGTGTAAATGGAGACTTTGTAAGTTTTACCTGGTAAGAACACATTTTTACATACTAGGAGATGAGGTCTCTTTAGGAAGATGAGTATTTCTGCAGGTACCATCGTACAGCAGAAGAGCTGACAAGAGCAAGTCTAACTCCTAGCTCTTAGGAGAGGGTGAACTTTGGGTTCTGGTTGTGTCCAATTGTGATGATCCAATGCAGGCACATTCCAAGAAGGGGGCCTTCTTGAAAGCCTTTTTTTTATCCTCGCCAGATGGGACTCCATTTGCATATGCTGTCATTCCTCTTTCTTCCCTCATTCATGGGCAAGAGTTCTTTATAAAAGAGGCAGTCTCCAAAAGCCCAGCAGGTGTTCAGGTTCTGAGTGAATAGGAATACACAGGCACTTGGTCCAGTTTGTTAGTCTTAGGTAGTGTGTTGAGAAAGATGTGACCCAGGTCTGACTGAAGTGGGTACTAGGCTCTGCAAGAAGTTGATATTTCAAATTCAGTCAGAGCAGAGAGGCAACACCAAACTGTGCTCCACAACACTGCCTTCCCACTGTTCCTGAGCCACTTGTTCTCTCTTCATTTATTATAAATAACTTAGACTCTTTAGGAGGATAGGACTACTAATGGACTTAAAATGTAAGTATATTTGCRTCTGAATTGGATGCCCAGGTTGGATAGAGTAGTCCTATCCAATGCATGCAGTTTTGAGGTCAGAAATAGCATAGCATTGACCTTTTTACTGCATACATTACAGTCTGTTCTGCAGGGAAACAATGATTCTCACAAATTAMAGTTATCTAAATCATGCTTATATGAGAGACCATGTGAAACTTTTTACTTATATTTATATTCTGTATATCTGGAGCTTACAGTTTCTCCTAAAACATTGATGATATCTTTCAGTGGGTGGAAACTTGAATGTAATGCCTGAGACTCAAACCAAAAACAGATATGGATGCAAAGTTTCCCTCCTTTTACTTTTTATGTGCATGAACTTTCTTCATTTCAAGCATCTGCAGCACATAGCTACACCTGCATGTATAACTGTCAAGTGAATTCTAGTATAATTTAATAACTCAGTAAATAAATCATTCAGGAGGTTTTGTATTTCATTAAATAGCTCCACTTTTCCCAGAACTTTTCATATTTTAATAACTTTCTTCATTTTGACAAGAGTTTTTATAGCCTGGACCTCTTTTACTAAAAGTGAGACTAAGTGCRTGACAGTGAATTTAACATCTCTCATCTATTTCTTTATGTGTATATGCAGACATATATTACTATGCAGAGTGAGACATTGATCCTTGTCTTAAGTAAGAACATAATGCAGGTGGTTTATGCAATGGTCTGGGTAAGGAGAATGCTGCAARGGCAACAAGAGAAGACAAGCTCGTAACAATTCATCTGATAGTCTTAAACACTGCAGGAGTCTCTTTTTTTTCTGCTCAGCACCTCTGTACCTGCCTTCAGGGCTTCTTTACTGGTGTGTTCTTTGACATATACACACAGAAATTTTTGACAATTTTGCAGGAAAAGGAAGTTAAGAGTTAGTGTATAACAGGAGTTAGGGATGTGAGTTTGGTGGTGGAAAACACATACGCTTTGTTATTTGAAAATTATGTCAACTGGTATAGGGGAACAAATTTCCATTTTCTGCTCCTTCGATGATTTGGCATTTGACTACTTATTTTCTTAGTTCCCAAGGTTAAAGAAGCAGCTGCTTTTGGCCCTTTTCTGGCACAGAAGAAAGTTCCAATATCAACACCAGAGCAAGAAGGTAGATTACTTTTATTCTCTACAGTATTTATTTTCTTATGCATCATGCGTTTTCCTGGCTATCTACTTGCTAAGCTTCTTTAACATAAAACAAGTTTTCTCAGCATTTCATGCACAGTATCTGGCCCAAACCATTCCAGTGTGAATTTAACTTGGAGTCCATTTTAAAATATTCTTTAACTGTTTATAAGCCATATACAGAAAGCTCCCCCACCCAGAAACTCAACTTGCATTAAAAATTTGCTTAATTTATTTCAATGTCTTGAAAAACAAATTCATCTTGGTCATCTATAAAATGAAAGCAAGTTAGAAGAGCTTTGCATATATACAGCCAYAGCCAAATATCCTTCACTTATTTGCTCTTAGTATTTCTCCTGGCCCTCTATCAGATGTAGAAGACACTTCCTCTAAATAAATACTTAAATCTTAAATACTTTAAAATAAAATAAATACTAAAATAAATACTCTAAATAAATACTCTAAAATGCTCTAAAATACTCTAAAATAAATACTCTAAATCTTAAATATCAATGAAATTCCTATGAATTTGTGATATTCCACAATTAACCAATATCTCCTGTGGATATCAGAGTAAGTAATATTTTATCCTCTTTGTCACATAATCATAAAAATATAAAATCAGTTAGAGGGACATATGAGTTCGAAGACTTGCCAATTTATGTACAAAACTTAATTTTCTGCCATACCCTATACTATTACTATTTCATATGTTTCCAGGCTAGCTCCACTACCTGCTGGGATATAAAGCACACTGTAGCGTAGTTCTGGTCAAAGCAGAACATTAGAGCAGATCAAAGGGCACTGTCACCCTCTCTCTTAGTGCTCTAAGAGTTACATGCAGCCTTTTGAAGCCAGCTCAAGTGAGCAGGAAGCTAAAAATACGCCATAGGGCACAATCATAAAGCTGACTGTTTGCACCTGATTCTGAGAGCCATGGAGAAAGCAGAATTCAAGAGRTGGGAACCGGATACTGCGCTGAGCTACTGCATTTGCAGACCACTCCCCATGGACTGCAGGGCTCAAGTGGAAGAGATATAAATGGGCGAGAGGAAGACCTTCYGCTGGTTGAGAAGGATTGGGTTAGGGATCACTTAGACAAACTGGCCACTCAAAAACCTATGGGCCCAGATGGGATGCACCCAAGAGTGCTGAGGGRATTGGCTGAGGTTATTGCTCAGCCTCTCTCCATCATCTTTGAGAGGTCCTGGAGAGCAGGGGAGGTGCCCGAGGACTGGAA
>NW_020454738.1:299138-313191 GCF_003342845.1 Nothoprocta perdicaria
CTGCATCAGGAGGAATGTTGCCAGCAGCTCAAGGGAGGTGATTCTGCCCCTCTGCTCAGGTCTGGTGAGACCACACCTCGAGTACTGGTTGCAGTTCTGGGCTCCCCAGTATAAGAGGGACGTGGAGCTTCTTGAGAGGGTCCAAGCGGAGAGCAACTAAGATGCTTAAGGGAATGGAACATCTCTCATATGAAGAGAGACTGAGTGAACTGGGCCTGTTTTCTCTGGAGAAGAGAAGGCTGAGAGGGAATATGATTAACATGTATAAGTTCACGAAGGGGGAATGCAGGGAAGAAGGGGCCAAGCTCTTCTCATTTGTAGCCAGTGACAGGACAAGAGGAAATGGGTATAAGTTGAAACACAGGAAGTTCCATCTCTGTATGAGGAGGAACTTCTTTATTGTGAGGGTGACAGAGCAGTGGAACAGGCTGCCCAGGGAGGTTGAGGAGTCTCCTTCTCTGGAGGTCTTCAAAACCTACCTGGACACTACCCTGTGCCACATGCTCTAGGTGTCCCTGCTTGAGTGGGAAGGTTGGACTAGATGATCTCTAGAGGTCCCTTCCAAGCTTGAACATTCTGTGATTCTGTGATATTCTGTGATGTGTGGAGCAACAGTTTTCTCCTGTGGATTTGTCAGCTAGGGAGCAGCTGCTGAAGGATTGGAATTAACTGTAACTGGGGTGCTTTTCGGGGCAAAAGTGTGTTTCACCCCCAAATCATCCATAGATAATTACAGATCTTAAAAATACAAAACATAAAAATATACTAGTTAACAGTAAGTATGAAATATATTTTTCCATCYGGAGATCTGTATTCTTGGAAACAAAGTGTAATTTGTGTAAGAGTAATGCTCTCTAAATGCCATATTGCACTTTTCTGTCTCATGACAAATATATTAAAAGAACAATATGACTGTGTCTTTCTAATGAAGTTCAGACGGCTGTTATATAATTCTTAATTTGAGCTATTGTGCTTGTGTTACACAGTGATAATTTCTTTATATATAATGCCTTTCATTTCACAATTGTGATGCCCTCTGGATAACCAGTGTCTTGCAGAGTGCTCTAACGCTTAAATGATTTGGGCTATTCCCAGTTTCATGTCATTTGAGTATCAAGTGCTGAAGTTAAAGGATACCTCTTGTAGTTAGGCCTGTCTCTCCCTTTAAACAGAAAGAATGGACTTGAGCACCTCAGCTCATTACAGCTACAGCAGGATAACGTATGCACAGAGGAAGCCTCTAAACCTGGCACATCCCTAACCATTTTCTGTGTTGGAGGTCCCAAACTGACAAGCTTCACCTAACARTCAGCAGACATCCAGCGTACAAAACAAAAAATGAATACAAAATATAAAATACATACGTATAAAATACATACATATAAAATACATACGTAAAATTCAAATGAAATATAGAATATGAAGTCATACATTGGTGAAGGACTGGGAATAAAAAGGGACAATAGATTTTGCTGAGTTAAGAATACTTAGCTTCACCAAATACTTCACTAATTCCAATGTGGTGTTTTTTGGAAATTTAATGTACCTTAGTGACCACAATGTGACTCACATGCTGGATACTTTTAGAATGATCTACACTTTCATAGCTAGATTAATAAAATCTTTTTTTTGTTATTATTATTCAGTACTTATATCTTGCTGCTCTTATCTCTGTGCTTTTATTTTATTTTATTTTATTTTATTTTATTTTATTTTATTTTATTTTATTTTATTTTATTTTATTATTTTATTTTATTTTATTATTTTATTTTATTTTATTTTATTTTATTTTATTTTATTTTATTTTATTTTATTTTATTTTATTCCAGTTGACTGCAGCTTCAGTCACGGGGTCTGCGACTGGAAACAAGATACTGATGATGACTTTGACTGGAATCTTGCTGATCGAGATAGTGGTATTTAAATATCTGTCTTCTAGCTATGGTTTAATTTGATAGCTTTTCTAGCTGTGGTTTAATTTGATGGTTCAGTGCCTCTAAGAAGARGGGGAGGGAGGGCAGAATGGAAACAGCAATTAGGTTTCCTATCAGCAAGTTATCTTTAGAAAAGCAATAATCATAGAAGAAGGAAGAGAAGATGGGATGAAGATTGTTTCTTTGAAACACCCTTAGCAATTGCTACTCAGCAATATAATTCAGCACAAATGAATGAAAAGATGAGAAAAAGGGATTAGAAAAAACTTATAAGAACTGAAAAATATAAAGCAACAGAAATCTTAGTAGTGTTATGTGTTAAGCCTCTAAGACTGATAGAGCATTTAACAACGTATCTGTCCTCCTTGGAGGGATGTGGCAAGCTGGTAGTTATTCACATGGTTTAGACATAGCAGGGTGGTAAATGATCAGAAATGTCAAAGCCTGGAAGTTAAAGAAGTCATTACTTTGAGTGGGCCAAGGGAGGGCAACATTGAGGAACCACCAGTAACTGAATATTACAGCAGCAGGGCTGACAAAATGCTCCATGAATGGATCCACGTGTGATTACTGTGCTGGTGTTTTTAAAATGGTGTGACTGAAGAAATGTGTTTCAAAGGATGTATTTTCTGTTGTGATATGGAAAATGATGTGGAAGGGACCAGAAAGGACCAGTGGATCCTGCAGACCGCTTGTTCCATTTCTTACGTACACATTGTCTCCCTCTTCCGTCACAGTCTTCACTACTCCTCCCTCTCCTGCTCTGTATTTTTCCTTTTCCCCAAGACCCGTCTCTGTCCTGTCACTTCTGAAGCCTTTCACCATTCCCCCCAACTTGGATTTGCTGATTATGACTTCATGTATTGGCCCACATATTTTATCTCATTGTCCTACTCTGTGTCTTCCTTGTCTGACTGAACCTGTTGGATTTGGGTCGTAAATGGTCAGCTCCTTCATGAGCTTGTCATTGCTGTGTGGAGGCAGTGGAGAGAGACTTGAGCGAGCTTGACAGAAGTATTTGAAACAGTCTGACCATAAAGGCTCAACAGCAAATTTCAGGCTCTTACATTTGAAAAACTGAGATGATTTTGTCTTTGAAAGATATGGGTAATTAGGAAGAAATACTGTAATTGCTAACGAAATATGAATTCATCTCCTCTGCAAAATGATTTATCTTCAAACAGTGCAAGCTCATTCCTTATGAGGGATCCTCCCTGCTGCTTTTCTCCAGCTTGATTTTAAATTATTCAAGTAACAGAGTTAGATTCCCCTTGTTTTCTTATGAAAATTGTGTTTAATTTACCAATAAATAACACAAGTCCAAAAAGCTTTTTCCTTCTTTTTAAATGTTTTTTATTACAAGGTGATGGTTACTACATGGCAGTTCCAGCCTTTGTGGGTCACAAGAAGGATATGGGCCGACTAAAACTTCTCCTTACTGACCTCAAACCAAGAAGTAGCTACTGCTTGATTTTCAGCTATCGTCTTGCTGGTGAGAAAGTGGGGAAACTTCGAGTCTTCCTGGTCAGCAAAAAAACTGCTCCTGTCTGGGAGGAAAGCAAAGGAAAAGATGAAAGGTGGAGAACTGGAAAAATAGAAATATTTCAGGGAGCTGAAACAACAAACAGCGTAAGTACACAACAATTTACAAGCCAACTACCACAACCAACACAACACCACAACACAACAGCAGCTTAATTTCCTAACACTTAAGAGTTTCTTGGACAGTAGAAGTGCTGGCAATTGGAAGCCTTATCTGAAATGAAAAACAAGAACATAGTTCTAAGGAGGCAGAAATATTATCCAATTGAAATTTCAGAACTGAATTACCCCAGTTGGCCAAGACACTGATACTAATAACCCTATTTTGTAAAAACTGCATCAGATCATAAATAGAAACAATCAATTAAAATCTCTGCTTAATAGCTCATGCAACAAAAAGCATAAATCTATGCCAGGAAGGATAAAAATGATAGCTGTTTCATGCAACAGAGTACTCTCAAACTTCACAAAACCAGACCATTAGTGAAAAGGAGATATCAGTTACAAACAAAGATGGCCAAACAATCTAGATTCAGCATGAGGTGCTAATCAACAGATAACTCTTAGACTGTGCTGTAGACTCTTAAATGTCTGAAAACTGCGTCAATCAGGGCTCAATCAGCAAGTTTCTCCTTAAAATTCTAGGGCCTGGTTTTCATTAATATGAATGTACATTTTTACTGTAAAGGGTTCTACCGTGCGTATAATACAAGCCCTTTATAAGGTTCTTTCCACTGCTAAAATGATGTACAAGAGCTCTTTCACAAACAAGAATCAGAGTGTAAACTAAAAGCTTGGACATCCTAGTCATAAAAATGAATATACAGTATATACAACATACAAAAACTAAGTCTCAAAATAGCTGGAAAATGGACAGTTGCAATGTCTCTGAGGAAAAGAATGCACAAACATCACATTCTGTGGCATAGCTGTGTAATAAGATTTCACTCAATTTACATTTTCTTTGTATAATTACAATAAAGTAATCCTATTAAAGGAATCCATTTGGTATAGTAAATCTGTGTAGAGGATTATCAGACTAGTTCTAGTATTAAAATGAAATTATAAAAACTTCAAGGATTTAAGTCATTAGGTATTTTCTATATTTTGATAAAACATTCCTTAGAGGTAGCATTATAGCTAATTAAGATTAAGAGTTTCTAAATGGTTGGATAAATTACATTTCCATCTTTTCTTATGACAGATCACTTTTGAATCAGAACGTGGGAAAGGCAAAACTGGAGAAATTGGAGTGGACAATGTTATACTAGCTTCTGGTCTATGCCCTGAAGATACCTGATAATGGAGATTTCAGTATGTTGATTTTAATACTATTTTCATATTTGTCTTAGTAGTCATGCATTTTTAGCATTCTCTAGATAAAAAAAAAAAAAAAGTGCCTTGAGCTTAATGAAGCAATGCAAATAGAAAAACTGACATGTGCAAGATGCAGAATACCCTTATTGGTATACCTTTTTATATGAATTATTCCAACATACACTTTGAGTGTAGCACTACTGTATTTTATCATTTAAGGTAAGGGTTTACAAAATATTGAAATACTTTTCTAGACTTTCTACAATTCTGCAAGGCTTTTATTCCTTGAAGTTCTTCTTAAGACCATTCTTATCTTCTATTTCATTTCTTCTACTTTACAAGAATAAAAAGCAATATTTAAGATGTTTTTACCATGTCAGGTGCTGTAACTTTAACTGCCTACTTAGTTAAATCTATTCAACAAGTAAGAAGAAAGATGGAGGAGGATTTCTTCCTCCACAGTGGAGCTAAGCAAGTTGTAAGTGGAATTATGTCTGTTAGATGTATTTTCATTGATAATAAAGTATGTAAAATATCTGTTTGTTATTCATGTCTTTGAGTCACACATATCACCTTCCCCTCTCTTGCTGTATCTTCTGAAAGCACCTAACAGGCCTAAGAGTCCAAATCCCAAGCAGATAGACACATCCATGGAGAAGCTCTGATCCAGGCAATGTTCAGTTATACATGAATGTGTGGGTATTCCTCTGAGTCAGCTCTATCTGCCCCCTTCTGGGTTGACTTTTCATCATTTCCTAATAGTGATGAAATAGTTTCCTTTTTCATTATAGCTTAAAAAAATGAAACAATTGAATACCCTTTAGGAGAACTGCGCTGAAGAACAGTGAAGAATTTAGCTTATATAAACCCAAGATTTTTAACATACAGCAAGTAACTCTAAAGATCTTGAATTACAGATATGAAGTCAGGGATGTTTGAGATGTTTTTTGTTCAAACACATTCTTTTTGGACTTATCACACATCTGAGGAAATGGTAAAGAAGACTGGAAATATCTAGAAATTTTTCAATAGCAATGTAGTCTGTACATTTGCTTTTTGTTGGAATTTGTATATTTTATTGAACACAATTTTAGAACTGTACATAGATTTCATCTGTGACATATGAATTGATTTGCTGATGTCTTTCAAAATGCTGAGGAAATTACGGAATAAGGAGTTGAAAAAAACAGACTTTTTAATCTCAAAGGAAGGGGGAAAAAAAGAGTTTCAAAGTGAGAGGAAAGTTCCCTCAGGAATGAATTGGATACCCACTGTGGTCTTAGACTACTTGAAGAACCTGATTAGAATAAGACAGAAAAGTAGGACTGAGTCATCAAAGTATTTAC
Source organism: Nothoprocta perdicaria (assembly GCF_003342845.1). Classification (NCBI taxonomy): domain Eukaryota; kingdom Metazoa; phylum Chordata; class Aves; order Tinamiformes; family Tinamidae; genus Nothoprocta; species Nothoprocta perdicaria. The sequence goes on from NW_020454738.1 coordinate 305,278, forward strand.
TCGCTCACTTTTTCTAGAGAGGTCTTAGTGTCTGAAGTATAATGTTTCCATGTTCACTCAAGACTGAGAAGACAAAAGAACCACTGAAATCAAAATAAAATCAATTTTTGTGTCTCTAGATTTAAACAGCAATAATTGACAAATATACAAAGTCTTCAAAGCTCAAGAATCCTACATGTCTTTATAAACTTTATGCAGCACTCATTTGTACACCACCATGCAAAAGGATATATGTWTATATGTATATGTGCACAGTATTTAGTACAGACCTAGGCTACTTGAAAGAAGCGCAGCTAGGAGCTGGGCCTTTCTCCTATGTGCAGTCATTTGACTTATAAAAATGATTTAATCTCCTATATGTAACATATATTACATGCTGCCTGCATAACACATAGCATCTAGAGACTACTTGCTCAGTACAAAATGGACAAAGAGCAAACACAATGTTCAAGATCTAATACATAACCTGCTATGTCAATATTTAAGTATTTCTCTYGGCTTGATCACAGCCCACCGTGAATCATGTCTGTGACAGTTACTTCATCAACAGTATTCCACATGAAAGACATGATAAAAAAGAAATACCTTGTATCTCATGCCATGAACATGAAAATGATTTGCATTTATCAGCAAAGATTGCAATAACTCCTGTAATATTTTCCCTAGTAGATGCATAAGTTCTTTCTGATTCATTCACAGTGGATTGTAATGGATAACATTTCATGCATTACAGCAGATGATAGAAATAATTCCAGAATTAGATCTGGAGAGCGAAACTGAAACATTTTTGTTGTGAACAAATTTGAAGATAGCCTTTGGAGAAGCAACAAGATAATTCATATTTCATATAGATATTCACAAAAAGCACATTTGTGTGTCAGCAAATAAACTAGGATTGTCTGCAACATTCATGCAAAAGACACGACTGTTCAGGACAAAGTCACATGTTTCTCTTTCAACAGAAAACAACGGGTAGATTATGCCCATGGTCATTAATGCCTCAAAAAGTTCCCGATAGATTTGCATTGCTGTGCTACRGAAATCCATTATCTACTTAATTATTTAAGACAGAAGTGAAACTGCATTGGGGGTGTTTTAAAAACGTAAAATTTATACTATAGTCAAGTGATTTGAAGTTTGATAAAATCTTTAAGTCTGACCAGCTTTGGAGACAGTACTGTGCCTGAAGTAATGGAACAAAAAAGAGAGCTTTAAGCTGCTTGCCTAATACTACACTGCATCCTTCAAAATGTGCTCTCTAGATGTGACAATTTTATCTTGAAGGTTGAACTTGAAGATAAACTTGGGCACTTCACTTTTCTTTGTACTTCACTTTTCTCCACTTATAAAAAGAATTAAATAAGAATCACAGAATCACAGAATATTCAAGGTTGGAAGGGACCTCTAGAGATCATCTAGTCCAACCTTCCCACTCAAGCAGGRACACCTAGAGCATGTGGCACAGGGYRGYRTCCAGGYRGGTTTTGAAGACCTCCAGAGAAGGAGACTCCTCAACCTCCCTGGGCAGCCTGTTCCACTGCTCTGTCACCCTCACAATAAAGAAGTTCCTCCTCATACAGAGATGGAACTTCCTGTGTTTCAACTTATACCCATTTCCTCTTGTCCTGTCACTGGCTACAAATGAGAAGAGCTTGGCCCCTTCTTCCCTGCATTCCCCCTTCGTGAACTTATACATGTTAATCATATTCCCTCTCAGCCTTCTCTTCTCCAGAGAAAACAGGCCCAGTTCACTCAGTCTCTCTTCATATGAGAGATGTTCCATTCCCTTAAGCATCTTAGTTGCTCTCCACTGGACCCTATCTAGGAGCTCCACATCCCACTTATACTGGGGAGCCCAGAACTGCAACCAGTACTCGAGGTGTGGTCTCACCAGACCTGAGCAGAGGGGCAGAATCACCTCCCTTGAGCTGCTGGCAACATTTCTCCTGATGCAGGCCAGGATCCCATTGGCCTTCTTGGCCACAAGGGCACACTGCTGCTTCATGTTAACTTGGTGTCAACCAGGACTCCCAGGTCCCTCTCCGTGGAGCTGCTTTCCGGCAGGTCGACCCGTAATCTGTACTGGTGCCTGGGGTTATTCCTCCCCAGGTGCAGGACCCTGCACTTGTCCTTGTTGAATCTCATGAGGTTCCTCTCTGCCCAAGTCACCAACCTGTCCAGRTCCCTCTGRATGGCAGCACAGCCCTCCGGAGTGCYGGCCACTCCACCCAGCTTGGTGTCATCTGCAAACTTACTCAGGGTGCACTCCGTGCCCTCCTCCATGTCATTGATGAACAAGTTGAACAGTACTGACCCTTGGAGGACTCCACAAGCCTCTAACTGGACTCGGCTCCATTTATTACCACCCTCTGAGCTCTGCCTTCCAGTCAGTTCTCAATCCACCTCAATGTACACTCATCCAGACTACTCTCCTGGAGCTTCCGTATGAGGATAGTATGGGAGATGGTGTCGAAAGCCTTGCTTAAGTCAAGGTAGACAACATTCATGGCTCTCCCCTCATCCAGCCAGCTAGTCATCCCATCATAGAAGGCCATAAAATTCATCACACATGACTTCCCCCTGGTGAATCCATGCTGACTGCTCCTCAACACCTTCTTCTTCTTCTTCATATGCCTGGAGATTCTCTCTAGGATGAACTGCTCCATCACSTTTCCAGRGACRGAGGTGAGGCTRACCAGCCTKTAAGTGCCCGGCTCCTCCCTCTTGCCCTTTTTGAAGACTGGAGTGATGTTGACTCTCTTCCAGTCCTCGGGCACCTCCCCTGCTCTCCAGGACCTCTCAAAGATGATGGAGAGAGGCTGAGCAATAACCTCAGCCAATTCCCTCAGCACTCTTGGGTGCATCCCATCTGGGCCCATAGGTTTTTGAGTRGCCAGTTTGTCTAAGTGATCCCTAACCCAATCCTTCTCAACCAGCGGAAGGTCTTCCTCTCACCTATTTATATCTCTTTCATCTGAGCCCTGCAGTTCATGGGGAGTGGCCTTAKCAGTAAAGATAGAGGCAAAGAAGGCATTTAGTAACTCTGCTTTCTTGGCATCCTCCATCATGAAGGCTCCCTCCCCATTCAGCAGCACACTAACATTTTCCCTCGTCTTCCTCTTGCTGCTGACATRTTTATAGAAACCCTTCCTGTTGTCCCTGACATCCCTCACCAAGTCTAATTCCACCCGGGCTTTGGTCTTCCTCATTTTGCATCTGCATTCTCYGGCAATTCTGCTTATATTCTTCCCACGTGGTCTGGCCCTTCTTCCACAAGCTGTACRCTCTTTTTCCCTCATTAACTTTGCTTAGCAGCACTTGCCCATCCATACAGGTCTCCTGCCCTGCTTATTTGACTTCTTTCTTGTGGAAATGCACTGATCCTGAGCTTGGAGGAAGTGGCGCTTGAATACTAGCCAGCAATTCTGGACTCCCTTTCCTTCTAGGACCCTGATCCAGGGGACTGCTCCAAAGAGTTCCCTGAAGAGGACAAAGTTGGCTCTCTTGAAGTCCAGGGTAGCTTTCCTACTTCTTGCCCAGCTCCCTCCACGCAGGATCGTGAATTCCAACATCTCATGGTCACTGCAGCCAAGACTGCCCCCAACCCCCACATTTCCCACCAGACCATCTCTGTTTGTTAGTATCAGGTCTAGCAGTRCCCCTCCCCTTGTTGGCTCATCAACCACTTGCATCAAGAAGTTATCTGCAATGTTCTGCAGGAACCTCCTGGACTGTCTGTTCCTGGCTGTGTGGTTTTCCCTGCAGATATCAGGGTGGTTGAAGACATTTAATTTTGTCTACCTGGAATACACGGAGACCCTGAGGCATGTTCTCACAAGAGACTGCAGCTGAAATGATCTGAAATCATTTGAAATCATTTGAAATCATTTGAAATGATCTAAAAGCTAGGAGATGCTATTTTTATATATTAAGTAAGGATTCTTAATTCTTAAAGGTCATAAAGATGAAGGTAATTCAAAAATGCTCTCAGTGAATGATTACTACTCATAGTTACCCCATAACATGTTATAAAGTTTTTAGGATACAGTCAGAAACCTGCATTTAGTGAAGTCCATGACAATATATTATTTAAATGTAAGTAAGAACAAAGAGTTCAGGACAAATTATTTGGTTGCATTTGTATTATGATGTTGCATCTGTATTATGATACATTATGATGTATCATGACGGTAATATTTTTGATGGGGAAAGAATTTCTCTTTTTGATAAGCACCCCTTAGGAACCTGCCTATTAGTTGAAATTCAATAGAAAAAAAATTGTATACAATTCATTCWTTCTCTTTGAGCCACCCACTCCAAAGCACAGCCCCAACTTTTCAGTAAGTGGACATTATTGAATCATTGACAAAACACTTGCTGTGATTATTTAAAGGAATATCTAGTCCTGAGTGACTCCAAGAAGCATGAGTGTATGTTTGAGAAGTTTGGTTTTCTGTCTTGGTTTCCCTTTTCAGGAAAGAACCTGAAATACTCTGTCTTAAAATCCTTTCTCACTCTATTTCTTAATGTTTATGTAATGCATTATACCATTTTCAATTTCAAATACTACCCTGAGAAGAATAATTTCCTTGGMTAGATTTTAGAAGTCATTTGAATAGAGATGCTTTAAAGTTCTTAGAATAATGTTAACTTTAATCCCACATTTACTTTCATTCAAAAATGAAAGTAAATATTATTGATATTATTGATTGTTAGTGAAAGCAAACAAAATACATTCAAATACAAGAGTATTTCAGAGCTAAGTACCATCTAAAATAATAAAATGTATGACAAAGAAGAAGTGTATTTATTGCTGTTAGAAATACAGACTTAAATACAGAGTTAGAAAATATGGCATCTTCCTAAATTGTCCTTAAAATTCAGTTGCATTCCCTATTTCCAGAGGGACCTGGACAGACTGGAGGACTGGGCGGCGAGAAACCTCATGAGGTTCAACAGGGGCAAGTGCAGGGTCCTGCACTTGGGGAGGAATAACCCTGGACACCAGTACAGATTAGGSGTGGACCTGCTGGAGAGCAGTCCCGCAGAGAGGGACCTGGGTGTCATGGTGGACGACAAGTTGACCATGAGGCAGCAGTGTGCCCTGGTGGCCAAGAAGGCCAACGGGATCCTGGGGTGCATTAAGAAAAGCGTCTCCAGCAGGTCGAGGGAAGTGATCATCCCCCTCTACTCAGCCCTGGTGAGGCCACATCTGGAGTACTGCGTCCAGTTCTGGGCTCCCCAGTACAAGAGGGATGTGGAGCTGCTGGAGAGAGTCCAGCGCAGGGCTACCAGGATGATCAGAGGCCTGGAACATCTGCCCTATGAGCAAAGGCTGAGAGAGCTGGGTCTGTTCAACCTGGAGAAGAGGAGGCTGAGGGGGGACCTGATCAGCGTGTATAAATACCTCAAGGGAGGCAGTGAGGAGGAGGGGGGCGGCCTCCTTTCAGGGGTGGTCAGGGATAGGACTAGAGGAAATGGCTTCAAACTGAAGCATCGGAAGTTCCACAGGAACTTAAGGAAGCATTTCTTCACTGTGAGGGTGACAAAGCACTGGAACAGGCTGCCCAGAGAGGTTGTGGAGTCTCCTTCTTTGGAGATCTTTAAAASCCGCTTGGATGCAGCCCTGTGCCACGTGCTCTAGGTGACCCTGCTTGAGCAGGGGGGTTGGACTCGATGACCTCTGAGGTCCCTTCCAACCTTCGGCATTCTATGATTCTATGATTCTATTCCACATATGTTTGTCTTCCAACTTCCGAGCAAAGATCACGCTCCTGCAGTCACGTGTACAGTGTGCAGGAGTGCTGACTATCTTCACACAGATGCACGAACACAKCCTGACTCAAGCACTCTCTTAAATGATTCCCGGGCAAAAATATAAAAATACTAATGAATTAAAGCCAAATATACCTTTATAATGTACTACTCATTAACATCACTTTGGCCGGGTGATGTTAATGCTATCCATACATGTGGCAGTCCTAATTTCCAGGGACTTTAAAGCTTCCTCAATGATATAAAAAACAGGCACTTTTCATAGTGGCCAGGGACTGTCTGTAGAATCATCCAACCCAGGCAACAACTTTTGCAGTTGATACAACATATGTGAGACAGTCAAACCTAAAGTTGACTGCAAAGGGCCTTGTACTGAAATATGTACTCATGGACTCTGAATATTGCTTCTAAAGAAAATGATCTGAGATTAACTGCAGATACCTTTGAAACGCTCCTTGGCAGTAAAAAAATGCAAAAAGTCTAATTTAGGGACCTTCAATGTCAATAACAAGGTTAAATAGAGAAATTGATCTCATCTGTGACATAATTCTCAGCATCTACACTTTGATAAAGCTTTTAGACTTAAATCTATGATTTTGATACGGACTCATTATTTATGGTACACTTTGTAGTGGAATTCATAAGGACTAAAAGACTAGTATGACTAGTATGATGAAGACTAGTATTCATAAGGATTAAAAGACTAGTAATACTTCAGAATAATCCTTGTAAGTATGTTCATTTCATGCTCTTTCTGGCTCTTGAACAACCTTCTACTGAAGATAAGATGAGGACATACTCCTCCTTTTCACAAAGTAGTGAAAATGCTAATTAAGAACCATATTTTTTTGCGAGCAACCAGTCTAGGCAAGATGAAAACCAGCATTCACGGCACATGCATTCAGGTTAGTCAAATATGAAACTTATTCTTGATTGCCAGAGGAAAAATATTTCTTAAGTGAGTTCACAGCTGGGTCAAACTGTTTCTTTGTTCTTTTGCTGTAAGGGAAGTTACCCTGAGGGTAACTCTGAGCACAGTCTACACCTGCATCAGCCTGTTGCCCTCGTATCTCCAGCTAAGCACCTCCACAGTGGGGAGACAGCAAAATCACCTGTCCCATGCCAGAGGACCAGCCTGCTACATCAGGTCACATCATGAGGCTACAAGACCATGGAATTGCACTGAAGTGTCACTTGTGGGGCTTGATAACATGATCCATATAATGTGACCCAACACAGTCAGAGGGCAGATCAAACAATTCAGCAATCTGCTGTGTGTCAAGATGTGAACTAGAGAGAGAGGTTTGGGCTTTGTGGATCACAACATAAAGACATTACTTGTCGGTGTAAAGGAGACAGGAAGCAATTGTRGTTGTAAAAGTGTCCCACTCAGTGCCCAAAAATCCCACAGTAAGCTGGAGCAAGTCTAATCCATGGTAGCCGAGGTCTATGGAAATGAATAGCAAGAAGAGCCATAATTAGGACAGGTGAGGAGTGTTATTGTCAAGCTCATCTACCACCTGATTCTGGAAGTTTTATCTGACCACATAACACAACAGCACTTCAAAGTTAGCCTAAGGAAATGCAGGACCTGCTCTRCTTCCTTCACAAATCTGGATCAGGTCCCTAAAATATAAAAATGATCCTTGAAATGGATTGTCATCCCAAATTTCTTGGTGTTAGTGAACATGCCTGAAATGCTGTTTACACAGCGGGAGGCACTTTCACAAAATAAAATCTGTCAGAATATGGAAGCATGGCCCAAACTTTGGATTTTCAGAGCATATAAACATGAAATTTATGTAGGATTCGATTCCACTTGGCATTGAAGATGAAGACAGAGATGATTGCTTGATACAGTCCGATCCCCATTTCATTGCACTATGACRCGCTCACTATTGCTTGCCTTATGTCATTTTTTTCCTGACTTGCCAGTAGGGAAGCAATGTGCCTCTTCATGAACTGAATCACACATCTGGAACCCACAGAGATTTTGCCGCTTCTGGGAACTGCAAAAACAATATTAATTTAAGACCTTTTTTTGACAAAAAAAAAAAAAAAAAGTTCATATTGAAGAGTACTGAATCAGAAAACTTGAAGAAAGAATTAAGGCACTGGACTATTAAAAAAAAAAAAAAA
>NW_020454738.1:313811-319876 GCF_003342845.1 Nothoprocta perdicaria
AGGAAGGAAGGAAGGAAGGAAGGAAGGAAGGAAGGAAGGAAGGAAGGAAGGAAGGAAGGAAGGAAGGAAGGAAGGAAGGAAGGAAGGAAGGAAGGGAGTATTCAATTCAGAACCACACATTTCTGGATTAAACCTAAGAACCATACCATTCCTCTCATTATATAGTGACCTCTCTCATACCCACACAAATGAGCAGCGGTGTTACCTTACTTTTAGGACAATAAGGCTAAAATATTTATCTGGAGCCCCAGGACCTTCATCGATGCTCAACAAAGTAAAGATTTCATATGGAATCACTAATCACAATTTCACTGTGATTTCACAGCAGTGTGGCACTGGCAATGAAGTTTACAGTAGAAAGTCAATCATTAAAGCAGGAATTGCTACCAGAAAGACAAAGGGTTACAAGGCCAGAATAAGTAGGTCTGTCAACAGGAAAAATATTGAGAATGTTTGGCCTGTACATTTAAATGCACATAAAATCAGATTGTTATCTCAAAACAGATATCCAAGCCAGAACTCTGTAAGAAGGTACTTAAAAGAAACTCTGAGTGGGCACACTGAACCAGCCATACAACAAGGTTAACAGAACACATGGCTCGTTTAACAACATGTTCAGGAGTGTCCTTAATCTGTGGATCAATGAGGGATCTGCCAAATATGACGGTGTGGAACTATACCCAATGAAGGGCTAAGAGAAGTATACTGGTCAATACCTGTAACGATGAATTAGCCTTCTGGGATGTGCCAACCAGAGTTTTAGCTTCGTTGCTTGCACCTGGAGTAGCAGCTGGGAAAGCGCTAGGGGATGTAGTCAAGTTTGCTTGATGGATAGCTAAACAATGAAATTTAATCTCTTATATTATAATATAGATATAGATATAGATATAGATATAGATATAGATATAGATATAGATATAGATATAGATATATACTGATAGCATAAGGCATGCTACGCTACAGAATCACGCTGCTATTGATTATTGCTTTAAATGCAAGAGCATGGGTGTGAAGACTTTGAGGGAAAATTAATGATTGTGAAATCGGGAATTGATAAATGGCTAAAAGGCTTGGGCTTAACAGGATGATTTCTAGATTTGTTCAAATAAGACTTAATGATTCTGATAACTATGGTAATTGTGATGATAATTATTTTTGCGGGTTAASAATTATGTTAAAAATGATTGAGAGTGCTCTGAGGAGGGTGTGGTTGGTTCAAGAAGAAAAAGGGGGAATTGTAGGAAGGCACTTAGAAGAAACTCTGAGTGGGTGCACTGAACCAGCCATACAAGAAGATTAACAGAGCACATAGGCACTTATAACAAAGCACATTTAAAAGAGGCATGTTTAACAAAGCACACAGCTCTGTCTCAGCTGGCCTTGAGGAGAGAAAAACAAGAAGTCCTTTGAGGAAGCAGGCCAAGCAGAGAGGGATGCAAGGAGGGAGCACCGAGATATGAGCTGACCRACTGACAACCAAGCAGGAATGTGTGCTGTCCTCTTGAAGCAGAGAATTGTCCTATCAAGGAATGCGTGCCCATGTTTAGGGATAGAATAATTGTATATAAGGGTTAGTTATCTGCAATAAAGCGGCTTCTTGCTATGATTCATATTGAATCMTCTGAAGTCCATTTTTTCCCTCAACACTCCATGCAAAACAGCAGCCTGTATAGTAACATTTTCTCCACTCCATTCCCACAAGTTAGTCCCAAAGGGTGGCCTAGAAGAAGGGTGCTGCAGAGTGTCCTTAGGAGCTGTAGAACTGAAGAAAACAAGAACCACTCCCTGGATACCCACAAACATTATCAGTGTGATAACATTTTCCCTGAAGACATCACCAATGTGCTCACAGCACAAATTCCCACATGCCATCCCATGAGGTTTTAGCTCCAGTGAACTGCAATGTCTAAACTTCATGTAGCAAAAGCACACATTGTAGTAACAAAGCAACAAGCGGTCCCTRTATTAGAGGCACTTGTAGGGAGGAAGGGAAGCTTTTTAAAAAATTATTTTATTCATATATATTCATATATATTGATATTTACAACAGCTGCAAAGCAGTCTTTCAAATGGAAAAGGAAATATCCAGGAAAAGGCTAAAATGCCCCCCGGCTTCGCTCTCTGATCCATATGGCAGCTAGGTCTGCCAGGGGTCTCATGCAAGCACTTGGTCAGGACTTCTTCCAGTCTCTTCTTCAGCTGTGCCTCTCCTCTGCAGCTGTATTATCTGGGTGCATCCAAAAGCCATACCACTCTGATGCTGTTCTGGGTTATTACTGCAGCTATTCCACATCATTCAAGTTGCATAACTAAAACCTTTTGGCTTTCCAAGCTGAAAATATGTCTTTCACCCTGTAATACAGAGACCTAGAGTTTGCCTGAAGTACAAAACAAGGTAGATTCAGCGTGGCTGCACCAACCTACTTGATGCAGCCTAAGGCAGACAGAAGCATACAAGGATGTTGGATACAKGAGTGAAAGAAATGTACCAGGGTGTGAAGAAGAACATAGGGTTCTTGCTAAATGGGTGATGAACAGGCTTTAATTTTGCAGTACATAAACGTTGTTAGGCATAAAATACTTATCAATAAAATGGCAAGTTGTTATAATAAGCACTGAGAGTCTTTACAAAGATGTAAGTAAACAAATGCTTTTTTTAGGCACTGAAACTGAGCTCCCTTCCTGCTCATGCAAGCACCAGAAGTTAACCTAGCCTTGACATAAGGCTTGACATAGCATGTGACTAACATATCGCTTAGGATGCTCTTCAGGGTTAGAACAATGTGTTTGGGAGGGCTTTGTATACAGGAAAGGTGCTTGCTTCCACTGAAAATATCCTTGATACCTGTCATTTACTGTGTTTTCACCAGGGCAAAAAGATTGTAAACAGATTCCTAGGGCTTGCGGGGTGAAAAYCTTATTGATGTTAGTAATGCAAAAAGTCTATAGGTCTTTCATTAAATGACACATTATTCCTATAATAATATTCAGAATTTCCATGTCACTGTTCAAAAGGACAGAGAGAAAACCAGCCAACCTTCACCCTCATCTTCAAACAGCTAAGGGAGCTTCTGGAACAGGGGAGCTACCATGTAGGTCCACYGAGACTCCACAGCAGGCCAGTGATAGACATGTTTCGAGGACTAGCTAAGGTTTTGACTGAAGTGCTCGCATGCTGAAGGAGTTGCTCCCTGAGCAATCCAAAGCTGAGGAGAGGTAGGACAGACTACCTTGGCTGTCCTCAGCTGTTCTTGTTTTACAGCTAGGATGTCTCAGGAAGTCCACCACTTCGCTGATAGCTTTTTGCTCATGCAGTCCTGATGAGAATGATAAAATGATCTTCACGAGCCCTTCTACAGCAACATCAGGTGCAGAGGGTCAGTCGTGTTTACTTCTCTGGTGAAATCTTTCAGCATTGTTTAGACACTGTTTTTAGCCACTATAACCACGGTTGGCATTAACAGCTGGTGAATAGTGAAGGCTTACCCCAAATTAAGACAAGGCAATACAGTCTTGTACTTGTACTTGTAACAGGCCCAGACACAAATTTTAACAAATATTCAAATATATGTGTTAAATATAGAATATTTAATATTATATACGAATAAATATATTTGTGCTCAGGTACAAATCATAACAAATTTTGTTACCATCTCCTTCCACTGAAATAAACTGGTTACCATATAACAAAATGCTGGAAGAATCTGGCAAACAGATTGCAGGAAAGGTAATCCAGGATCATTAGATCATTAACGAGAATACAGGAGAAAAAGGAAAGCCTACCTAAAACTCAGGTACATGATGAAGGGTATTTTCTTGTGCTTAGTCTTAGCACTCCCTAATCCCATTAAAAGATTTGGTAATACAATAAATCTATTAAATTTCTAAATAAGGAAACTATTTTGAAAACATGTATTTCTGCTTTTCCTGCTATCCCAGCTGCGTTCCTACACAAGACGGAGATGATTTGAGGGTCTTATACTGAGACATACATAATTGCATATTTCCACTCAAATTGCATGTGAAGTTAGAAGCCATCTTTTTGATTTACATTCCTCTGTCAGAAGATAGATGCCTTATTTGGCTAATGTCTGTTGGATTTTGGGTCAGAAAAAAAAACGCAAGAAAAAGAAATCTGCCRGTGACACATTGAGGCATGAACCTACTGGCCAATCGGGGCTACACGCTCTCAGAGGAATTCAGTTGCTAAAAAAAGAGAATTCCGTTGGTAAAAAAAAGTCTTCAAAATCATGGGAAAATATTTTCTTGTTAGCCTCCCACACCTTCAGCTTCTCCAAAGTCTGCTCTGTGATGTCCCTGTCTCTGCTTCTCACCTCTAGCTCTGCTGTTCCAGCAACACCTTTTCCCTAACAYAAAGCAGTTTGGGGGCCCTCCTCCTTTATCAGTCACTACTGTTCTTAATCATTCCTGGCTTMCTAGATTTTTCAAGGATGATAYGATGGAATTCTTCCTAGGCAGGAAACACAATAATAAAAGTCATATTTCAGAACCTGTACTAGAAGGTGTCCGTAATTCTGAATTTCTCTCTCATTTTATCTTTGCAAACAGTCATATTATCGAGGAGATTTACTACGAAACTACGCCACGGCCAATTCAGTACTATGCAAGTGTATTAAAAAAGGCTACATGAAACATAAATCCATCAGGATTATGGCTTCTTGTAGGATTAATAGTATTTTTAATAATGTCATTTATAATTTTGCCTGTCTTTAATTTTTAGTCAGAAAGCAAGGCTACTTTTTAATCATTCATGACAACTTTAGCATTCCAGCTTTCTGCTGAAGACAGAGACAAATTCTATTCCCAGACATGTTTGTGAAAATAAATCTATTACAGCAGTGATTTCACTGCTGACATTTTTAATTTATACYGATTTTATTGAGAACGGAAAACGACTTTGCCTCTCTGTTTAGAAGTATTCCTAGCAAGTAATAAAATACTTCTAGCTCCTTTCTAGGTTTTCGRGGAAGTTTCCTTGATTCCATTCCATAAGAAACAATTGCTACTATTACTAGTGCACAGGGGTTTAGAAAGTTCAAATCACAGACTAGGGCTTGTAGGTATATAATCATCTACAGATTATATAGGAAAAGCCTGTCAGTCAGTCCTTCCCACCAGAATACGTTTTGGTTGAACTATTCGAAGAGGCAATGCTTATAGCTCCAAGAATGGACTGTAAAAAAGAGAAACTAAAAAGAAGACTACTAAGAATACAGTAAGTTTAACACATATATATGTTGTTTTTAACAACATCACTAATGTTTTCCAAAATGACAGCGCATCTCTGCAACATTTCCTTGTTAATGTATCATCAATACAYAACATTTTCAAAATTACAAAAGCCAAAATTTGAATTTTATTAGAACAAACTGCATTATCACTGTTCTGTGTTCAGTGACTGTAATCTCTTTCACAGATACATACATATACATAGTCATACATTAATAAATAAACTATGTAAAGATTGTGGCTATTTTGCAGAATGCCTTCTGCTCCATGGCATGCCACAGCCATTCACAYACGTTCACATGTAGGCTCTGTAAACAGCAAGCAGATAGTGCTCAACCATAGCTGATTTAACCCTGAAACGTTAACTGTTCAACCCCAAAATTATTATGTAGTATGTAAAAAAATGACACTATGTATCACTGTGTAAAGTTTCATGAACATGGAACATGCAGGTGTTACAGTAACACTGTTTYAGATCCTGAAAAAAATACACAAGTAAATATCATTACACACATGTACATACACATGACTATAACATGTATGACTATAACATATGACTATAACATATAAAACCAACATCACTCTGGTCTTCAAAAAAGGCAAGAAGGAGGACCCGAGTAACTACAGGCCGGTGAGCCTCACCTCCATCCCCGGGAAAGTGATGGAGCAGCTCATCCTGGCTGCTRTCTCCAGACACATGGAGCAGAAGAAGGTGCTCAGGAGTAGCCAGCATGGATTCACCAAGGGGAAATCCTGCTTGACTAACCTGATCACCTTCGACGAAGGAATATCTAGCTGGATAGATGAGGGCAGAG